>NC_091324.1:8426341-8481341 GCF_038502225.1 Cherax quadricarinatus
TAAGTCTCACTGTGGCACCAGTGTATATATACCTACCTGAAGAGTGATACACTTGTGCACTATTTGAGAATCTCTACTGAAGAAACGTTTCGCTAGCCACTGGCTGGCGAAACGGAGAAGACAAGAGAAAGATGAGGGGAAATTTGAGGTAATCAGTCCCCCAGCCTGGAGTCGATGTGTTCAGTCCATCAATTGGACTGAAAAAGCCACTGGCTGGCGAAATGTCTCCTCAATGAAGATTCTTCAACTTGTCGGTTTTTTTAAACCATTTACATCGCACCGACGTACCTACCTGGATACACTCGGTCACTGGTGCTCGCAGTTTGCAGGGACACATCACCTTCCATCTTTAAAGCAGTTATGGATTTCTTAATTTTCTTTTATAATATATGGGACCTTTAATAAGAGAGCTATGGGAAGCCATGGCAGGTTAACTAAGGTTGCGGAAGACCACAAAGCTCACAGACGACCTTGGTAGGTCACATGAACCCCTGATGGATCACGTTAAATCGCTTAGATTTAGAGGCTCAGCTCATGAACATTTCAACATTTTGAGTGCTTTCCGATAGTTCACAATGTTTATTTAATTTACAACTACATTTACATGTAATGTAGATAAATATCATTACAACAACCGAGATCTTTCAATTAATTTTCTCTCTCTCTCTCTCTCTCTCTCTCTCACACACACACACACACACACACACACACACACACACACACACACACACAAAAAAAAAAAAAGAAAAAAAAGTGATACAAATGTGACCGATTTCGAATTTCGAGAGTTCTACCCTCGCAGCCCGGCCTGAGGCCAGGCTTTTTTGACCGCCCGGTCAACCAGGCTGTTTGTGCTAGCTTCCCGCAGGCTCACATAGCAATAACAACCCGACTTATCGGGCACTAATAACGGAAACTGTCCAGACTCATGAAAACTTCTATCTTCGTTTCGGCAGTATTTCTGATATCTGCTGGTAATATGTTGAAGAGTCTTGGACTACACATGTTGACACTTCTCTAATTGTACCCATGGTTCCTCTGCTCTTCACTGGGTTTATTCAACACATTTCATATCACTAGAAATGTATTTACATGTAATATCTTACAAACCAGACAAGCCTGGTCCAGGGCCGGACTCCGACAATAGGAAAAACTCCCGAAACTCATCAAAGACAAAGGCATCACAGGTACAGGTCATGGTTGTTGGTGTAATGTGTGCAAAGCGCATTAACAGCCTGAGTAATCATGCTATAAGCGGGAAGATCTGTTCAGGCAGCGGCGATGATGATCCCCGGAGTCATCTACATAACCTGGAGCTACTTCTTAAGGTCCTGTGGCCCGGTCTCAGACCAGGCCTCCTGGTTGCTGGCCTGATCGATCATGCACCACGGCCCGGCTAATCAGGAAGTTATGAGGAACGTTTCGAGTTCCTGCTTGAATACAATCAGGGGGGCTGTTGTTACTCCCCCTTATGAGTGAATGGAGGGTGTCGAAGAGTCATGGTTCCTTTACAATTATTGATTTCTCTTTCAGTGTACTCGTCGTTATCCTGCTTGTTACCGGAGGTATCCTGCACTTTGTATTCATACGTAGTAATTTCGATGTGCAAGTTTTGGACTAGCCCCTTCAGTATCTTCAAGGTGTATATTATGAAGCATCTTCCTCGCCTACATTATAAGAAGTACAATTCGAGAGACTTCAGGTGCTCCAAGTACGTTGGGTGCTTGACTGAGTTTATAAGTGCTGTGAAAGTTCTCTGTATATTTTTCAGCTTTGAAAGCTTTCCCTCCTTGAAGGAGGCAGTCAGAACACAGCATTATTCCAACCCAGATAGAACGAATGACTTGAAGAGTACCATCATTAAATTGGTTTCTCTTGTTTTGAAGGTTCTAGTAATCCAGCTTATAATTTTCCTTAGTTACGATAATGACATTGTTACGCTCACTGAAAATACAATCCTCTGATATTATCACTCCCAGGTCTCTCACATTAGATTTAAGTTCTATATGTAAGATATAGGTAAAAAAGCAAAATGAGAGATACTGATAGGTGGTGGCGGTGGTATGGGCGGGATTGATGTGTGATGTTTAGTGAAGGTGACAGTGAAGAAAGCTTCACCAGCTCTCAACAACCCCGTGTAGACCTTAGTGAAGGTGACAGTGAAGAAAGCTTCACCAGCTCTCAACAACCCCGTGTAGACCTTAGTGAAGGTGACAGTGAAGAAAGCTTCACCAGCTCTCAACAACCCCGTGTAGACCTTAGTGAAGGTGACAGTGAAGAAAGCTTCACCAGCTCTCAACAACCCCGTGTGGACCTTAGTGAAGGTGACAGTGAAGAAAGCTTCACCAGCTCTCAACAACCCCGTGTAGACCTTAGTGAAGGTGACAGTGAAGAAAGCTTCACCAGCTCTCAACAACCCCGTGTAGACCTTAGTGAAGGTGACAGTGAAGAAAGCTTCACCAGCTCTCAACAACCCCGTGTGGACCTTAGTGAAGGTGACAGTGAAGAAAGCTTCACCAGCTCTCAACAACCCCGTGTGGACCTTAGTGAAGGTGACAGTGAAGAAAGCTTCACCAGCTCTCAACAACCCCGTGTGGACCTTAGTGAAGGTGACAGTGAAGAAAGCTTCACCAGCTCTCAACAACCCCGTGTGGACCTTAGTGAAGGTGACAGTGAAGAAAGCTTCACCAGCTCTCAACAACCCCGTGTAGACCTTAGTGAAGGTGACAGTGAAAAAAGCTTCACCAACTCTCAACAACCCCGTGTGGACCTTAGTGAAGGTGACAGTGAAGAAAGCTTCACCAGCTCTCAACAACCCCGTGTAGACCTTAGTGAAGGTGACAGTGAAGAAAGCTTCACCAGCTCTCAACAACCCCGTGTGGACCTTAGTGAAGGTGACAGTGAAGAAAGCTTCACCAGCTCTCAACAACCCCGTGTAGACCTTAGTGAAGGTGACAGTGAAGAAAGCTTCACCAGCTCTCAACAACCCCGTGTAGACCTTAGTGAAGGTGACAGTGAAGAAAGCTTCACCAGCTCTCAACAACCCCGTGTGGACCTTAGTGAAGGTGACAGTGAAGAAAGCTTCACCAGCTCTCAACAACCCCGTGTAGACCTTAGTGAAGGTGACAGTGAAGAAAGCTTCACCAGCTCTCAACAACCCCGTGTGGACCTTAGTGAAGGTGACAGTGAAGAAAGCTTCACCAGCTCTCAACAACCCCGTGTGGACCTTAGTGAAGGTGACAGTGAAGAAAGCTTCACCAGCTCTCAACAACCCCGTGTGGACCTTAGTGAAGGTGACAGTGAAGAAAGCTTCACCAGCTCTCAACAACCCCGTGTGGACCTTAGTGAAGGTGACAGTGAAGAAAGCTTCACCAGCTCTCAACAACCCCGTGTGGACCTTAGTGAAGGTGACAGTGAAGAAAGCTTCACCAGCTCTCAACAACCCCGTGTAGACCTTAGTGAAGGTGACAGTGAAGAAAGCTTCACCAGCTCTCAACAACCCCGTGTGGACCTTAGTGAAGGTGACAGTGAAGAAAGCTTCACCAGCTCTCAACAACCCCGTGTAGACCTTAGTGAAGGTGACAGTGAAGAAAGCTTCACCAGCTCTCAACAACCCCGTGTGGACCTTAGTGAAGGTGACAGTGAAGAAACCTTCACCAGCTCTCAACAACCCCGTGTAGACCTTAGTGAAGGTGACAGTGAAGAAAGCTTCACCAGCTCTCAACAACCCCGTGTGGACCTTAGTGAAGGTGACAGTGAAGAAAGCTTCACCAGCTCTCAACAACCCCGTGTGGACCTTAGTGAAGGTGACAGTGAAGAAAGCTTCACCAGCTCTCAACAACCCCGTGTGGACCTTAGTGAAGGTGACAGTGAAGAAAGCTTCACCAGCTCTCAACAACCCCGTGTAGACCTTAGTGAAGGTGACAGTGAAGAAAGCTTCACCAGCTCTCAACAACCCCGTGTGGACCTTAGTGAAGGTGACAGTGAAGAAAGCTTCACCAGCTCTCAACAACCCCGTGTAGACCTTAGTGAAGGTGACAGTGAAGAAAGCTTCACCAGCTCTCAACAACCCCGTGTGGACCTTAGTGAAGGTGACAGTGAAGAAAGCTTCACCAGCTCTCAACAACCCCGTGTGGACCTTAGTGAAGGTGACAGTGAAGAAAGCTTCACCAGCTCTCAACAACCCCGTGTGGACCTTAGTGAAGGTGACAGTGAAGAAAGCTTCACCAGCTCTCAACAACCCCGTGTGGACCTTAGTGAAGGTGACAGTGAAGAAAGCTTCACCAGCTCTCAACAACCCCGTGTGGACCTTAGTGAAGGTGACAGTGAAGAAAGCTTCACCAGCTCTCAACAACGCCAGCACAAGATATACAACTGAGAAAATATAATGTTACTATCGTGGCTACAATCTCACATGTCTTTGTGAATATTATAGCGACCTTGTTAGCGGAGAGTGTCGGTCCCTCAGGGTATATTAACCCCACCCCCAACCCCCCCTTTACCTCCCTCCCCCCTTGCTTTCATCCACCCTCCCTATTCCCCCCTTCCTTCTGCTGCTCCAAATCCTTAGCCGCTTTTACTCATCCCTTATTGCAATTTCTTAGACTTCTTCAATCTCTTCTTTTTTTTTCCCGCTCTTCATCCTTTGCTTCCTACTTTCGCTTCCTACTCCTCCTGGCCTTATTACGTCCTCTACCTGCTTTACGCTCTTCCACCCTCTGCTTCCTACTCTTACTAATCCTATCCCCCATTATGCTTTTACCCCTCGTCCTTTAATTTTCTTCCTAATTTAGTCTTTTCTTGTCAAAACATTAATTCCTTCCTGTTAAAATATTAATTCCTTCCTGTTAAAACTGACATTTCCTGTTAGCTTTGCATGCACGTCTTTCAATATTACTTCATGTTCCTTCATCCATATTTTCCTGTTATAGGGAGAGGCAGGATATTACGAACACAGGTGTAGTCTTGTGGCCTGCACACCTGGTTGCAGCACGATATCCAAGGTAGGAATCAGCGAAAGTCAGTAGTAAATAACTATATATTTTCCTTCACCAAAACAACATGTAAGTATGTATATATGTACAATGTATATACTCTATGTACAAAGCAAGTCTGCAAGCAAGAGACAGTGAGAACTGTGGGCGGTTAGACTTGAGGCAAGTCTGCCAATGGTGATTCACGAGTCTCCTACATCGCTTCACAACTTTAGTAGTCTTCCTTGTGATAGGCTGGGTTAAACCAAGGTGCTAGCATAACAAGGAGCCCCTGGTTGTTATACTCTTAGCATCTGGTTCCCTGGTCGGGAGGTCATGCCTATATGGGTGTGTGACATAACCTGAATAAACTATAACTTACTCCTAGTATGCCACATAGGAAGAGAGCCTTCTAGTCTTCATGTGACAAAGTCCCACTCCACAAATGTGGCAGTCAAGTGCATAAAACTTAGACCAATATCGCTCAAATCACACATTATCAAAAACTTTCAAAGGGTCTTAAGCAGCAACGTTGCCAGTCACATGGAATCACAACGATTGCACAACCCAGGACAGCATGGGTTTAGATCAGGTCTCTCCTGCCTTTCAGAATTGTTCGACCATTACGATATGGCTTTTGGATGCACTGGAAGACACACCAGATGATGATTTGGTACAAAATCACCTTGAAACGCCTTCAACAAGTACGACCATAAAATATCACACAAAATTCGTGCAAAATGAATAGATGGACTAGAAAGTAAGCAGAGGGATATTTAACTTATTAACAATTAGAACAGAGAGAGTAATAGTAAACAGGGAAATCGAAAGACTACCGCAGTGAAAACTTCTATTATTCAAGGTACAGTATTTGTCCCACTTATCTTTCTCATTCCTATATCCGACATAGACGTAAATCACAGTTCCGCATCTTCTTTTGCAGACGATACCATAATCTGTACGAGATTGGCGTCTATTGAGGACACAGCAAACCTTTAAGCTCCAACCTGTGTTACTTGTACTTACCTGTGCTCTAGTCTTCTTCAGTTACGCCAAGCCTACAACCTCTAAAATCTAACTACTTCCCCTCTAAATCTGTACTGTCTCCTCACTTCCTCCCTCTCTTATCTGACATTCCACTCCTTCCTCCTGCCAATTTTCCTTATCTCTCACACACTGACCGTTACCACCATTACTGACGAATCAGACACCTGTTCCGCTGTCATATAGAAAAGGGTAGTGAAGCATTGCTATAGCATCCAATTTTGTTAAATATAAAAAACAAACCGCTCTTCCTATGAGCATTCATGCCCCCCCACTATCTTCCACTCTTGTCTCATTATCCCCTCCCCCGCTTCACTCTCTCTCCCTCTTTCTCCTTTACCCTTTCTATCAGATTCTCACTACTTTGTAATGTATTTGTGCTTAACCTTCAACTGTCCAGGCTTGTGTCCTGTTTGTCTCACCCTCCCACTCACTCTACTCCCTCTGCTTCACCCTCCCTCCCACTCCACTCCCTCTGCTTCACCCTCCCTCCCACTCCACTCCCTCTGCTTCACCCTCCCACTCACTCTACTCCCTCTGCTTCACCCTCCCTCCCACTCCACTCCCTCTGCTTCACCCTCCCACTCACTCTACTCCCTCTGCTTCACCCTCCCACTCACTCCATTCCCTCTGCTTCACCCTCCCACTCACTCCACTCCCTCTGCACCACCCTCCCACTCACTCCACTCCCTCTGCACCACCCTCCCACTCACTCCACTCCCTCTGCACCACCCTCCCACTCACTCCACTCCCTCTGCACCACCCTCCCACTCACTCCACTCCCTCTGCACCACCCTCCCACTCACTCCACTCCCTCTGCACCACCCTCCCACTCACTCCACTCCCTCTGCACCACCCTCCCACTCACTCCACTCCCTCTGCACCACCCTCCCACTCACTCCACTCCCTCTGCACCACCCTCCCACTCACTCCACTCCCTCTGCACCACCCTCCCACTCACTCCACTCCCTCTGCACCACCCTCCCACTCACTCCACTCCCTCTGCACCACCCTCCCACTCACTCCACTCCCTCTGCACCACCCTCCCACTCCACTCCACTCCCTCTGCACCACCCTCCCACTCCACTCCCTCTGCACCACCCTCCCACTCACTCCATTCCCTCTGCATCATCCTCCCGCTCCCTCTGTTTCGCCCTCCCACTCACTCCACTCCCTCTGCATCACCCTCCCACTCACTCCAATCCCTGTTTCACCCTCCCACTCAATCCAATCCCTGTTTCACCCTCCCACTCACTCCACTCCCTCTGTTTCACCCTCCCACTCACTCCACTCCCTCTGCATCACCCTCCCACTCACTCCACTCCCTCTGCATCACCCTCCCACTCACTCCAATCCCTGTTTCACCCTCCCACTCAATCCAATCCCTGTTTCACCCTCCCACTCACTCCACTCCCTCTGTTTCACCCTCCCACTCACTCCACTCCCTCTGCATCACCCTCCCACTCACTCCACTCCCTCTGCATCACCCTCCCACTCACTCCACTCCCTCTGCATCACCCTTCCACTCACTCCACTCCCTCTGCTTCACCCTCCCACTCACTCCACTCCCTCTGCTTCACCCTCCCTCCCACTCCACTCCCTCTGCTTCACCCTCCCACTCACTCCACTCCCTCTGCTTCACCCTCCCACTCACTCCACTCCCTCTGCTTCACCCTCCCACTCACTCCACTCCCTCTGCTTCACCCTCCCACTCACTCCACTCCCTCTGCTTCACCCTCCCACGCACTCCACTCCCTCTGCTTCATCCTCCCACTCACTCCACTCCCTCTGCTTCACCCTCCCACTCACTCCTTTCCCTCTGCTTCACTCTCCCACTCCCTCTGCTTCACCCTCCCACTCACTCCACTACCTCTGCTTCACCCTCCCACTCACAGGTGAGTCACAGGGGTGTCAGGAAGTATTTCTTCAGCTTTATTCAAGAAGCGGGACGAATGGACAGCGAAGTGGTAGAGGCAGGATCCATACACAGCTTTACGAAGCACAACCGGGATCTCGAATCCAGGAGTAAACCCGGTAGTAGCGGCCCGTGAAGAAACAGGACCAGGAACTATGAATCGACCCCTGAAACCTTATTTACGCTAATACACACACACACACACACACACACACACACACACACACACACAGTCTGTCCTCTCCTTCATGCCCATACCCAACTACGCCCACCTTATCCCTACGCCCACAATATCGTCTGGTCGGTGGTTTCCTCCTCCACGCCCACTCTTCCTCCTCCACGCCCACTCGTTCTCCTCCACGCCCACTCGTCGTTATTGTTAGAGCAAACATTCGTGTTTGCCAACTGGACGAATTAAAACAGAAAAATGTCTGCTGAACGAGACTCAGCGCTTTAGCTGAAGACAAAGTTTCATTAATGCATTCTTCACTGTGGGGGAGGGGAGGGGGAGGCAGGGAGGGGAGGGGGGTGGCAGGGAGGGGGAGGGGGAGAGGCAGGGAGGGGAGGGGGAGAGGCAAGGAGGGGGAGGGGGTGGCAGGGAGGGGGAGGGGGGTGGCAGGGAGGGGGAGGGGGAGAGGCAGGGAGGGGGAGGGGGTGGCAGGGAGGGGGAGGGGGTGGCAGGGAGGGGGAGGGGGAGAGGCAGGGAGGGGGAGGGGTGGCAGGGAGGGGGAGGGGGGTGGCAGGGAGGGGGAGGGGGTGGCAGGGAGGGGAGGGGGAAGCAGGGAGGGGAGGGGGAAGCAGGGAGGGGAGGGGGGAAGCAGGGAGGGGGAGGGGGGAGAGGCAGGGAGGGGGAGGGGGGTGGCAGGGAGGGGGAGGGGGTGGCAGGGAGGGGGAGGGGGGAGAAGGGCAGGGAGGGGGAGGGGGGTGGCAGGGAGGGGGAGGGGGGTGGCAGGGAGGGGGAGGGGGTGGCAGGGAGGGGGAGGGGGAGAGGCAGGGGGAGGGGGTGGCAGGGAGGGGGAGGGGGTGGCAGGGAGGGGGAGGGGGAGAGGCAGGGAGGGGGAGGGGGTGGCAGGGGGGGAGGGGGAGGGGGGAAGCAGGGAGGGGGAGGGGGAAGCAGGGAGGGGAGGGGGAAGCAGGGAGGGGGAGGGGGAGAGGCAGGGAGGGGGAGGGGGGTGGGGAGAGGCAGGGAGGGGGAGGGGGGGGGGGCAGGGAGGGGAGGGGGAAGCAGGGAGGGGAGGGGGGGAAGCAGGGAGGGGAGGGGGAAGCAGGGAGGGGGAGGGGGAGAGGCAGGGAGGGGGAGGGGGTGGCAGGGAGGGGGAGGGGGTGGCAGGGAGGGGGGGGGGGGAGGGGAGGCAGGGAGGGGGGAGGGGGTGGCAGGGAGGGGGAGGGGGTGGCAGGGAGGGGGGTGGGGGAGGGAGGGGGAAGCAGGGAGGGGAGGGGGAAGCAGGGAGGGGAGGGGGAAGCAGGGAGGGGGAGGGGGTGGCAGGGAGGGGAGGGGGTGGCAGGGAGGGGAGGGGGAAGCAGGGAGGGGGAGGGGGTGGCAGGGAGGGGAGGGGGAAGCAGGGAGGGGGAGGGGGAGAGGCAGGGAGGGGGAGGGGGGTGGCAGGGAGGGGGAGGGGGTGGCAGGGAGGGGGAGGGGGAGAGGCAGGGAGGGGGAGGGGGAGAGGCAGGGAGGGGGAGGGGGTGGCAGGGAGGGGGAGGGGGTGGCAGGGAGGGGGAGGGGGAGAGGCAGGGAGGGGGAGGGGGGGTGGCAGGGAGGGGGGAGGGGGGTGGCAGGGAGGGGGAGGGGGAGAGGCAGGGAGGGGGAGGGGGGTGGCAGGGAGGGGGAGGGGGTGGCAGGGAGGGGGAGGGGGAGAGGCAGGGAGGGGGAGGGAGGGGGAGGCATGGGGAGAGGGGAAGGAGGAAAGGGAGGGGAAAGCTGGGAAAGAGGAAAACAGGGGGATGGGGAGGAAGGGGGAATAAGGCGGGGTAGTAGGATTGGGAAGGGAAGGGACAGGGACGAGGAAAGAGGCAAGAAAAGGAGAGAGGAGTTAGGGAGGTGTAGAGAAGGGGGGGGGGATGTAGAAGGGAGGGTGGAAGATGATTTTTATAGTCAAGAGAGGTGCTAAACCCATACGAATCCTACAAAGCCTAACTGGAGAATATTCCGGGGGTCAACGCCCCCGCGGCCCAGTCCATGACCAGGCCTCGCGGTGGATCAGGGTTTCATCAACCAGGCTGTTACTGCTGGCCACACGCAAACCGACGTACGAACCACAGCCCGGCTGCTCAGGAACTGCCTTTAGGTGCCTGTCCAGCTCCCTTTGAAGATAGCCAGGGTCTGTTCATTGGGGGATGTAATAATGTTTCATACGAGGAAGGGGAGAACAGCTCTAAGTCCTTGGATCAAAAGTTCTTCTCCAGCATCAAGGTAACTCATTTGGAGGATGGGAAGAGGAGTGCGGGGAGAAGAGAGGAGTAGAGTGTGAGAAGGAGAGGTCTGGCTAAACCTTACATTGTAGAGGAAGGAACTGAGGTTGGAGGTGGGTAGAACAAGGCTGGGAAGGTAGAACAAGGCTGGGAAGGTAGAACAAGGCTGGGAAGGTAGAACAAGGCTGGGAAGGTAGAACAAGGCTGGGAAGGTAGAACAAGGCTGGGAAGGTAGAACAAGGCTGGGAAGGTAGAACAAGGCTGGGAAGGTAGAACAAGGTTGTGAAGATAGAACAAGGCTGGGAAGGTAGAACAAGGCTGGGAAGGTAGAACAAGGTTGTGAAGATAGAACAAGGCTGGGAAGGTAGAACAAGGCTGGGAAGGTAGAACAAGGCTGGGAAGGTAGAACAAGGTTGTGAAGATAGAACAAGGCTGGGAAGGTAGAACAAGGCTGGGAAGGTAGAACAAGGCTGGGAAGGTAGAACAAGGTTAGGAAGGTAGAACAAGGTTAGGAAGGTAAAACAAGGCTGGGAAGGTAGAACAAGGTTAGGAAGGTAGAACAAGGTTAGGAAGGTAGAACAAGGTTAGGAAGGTAGAACAAGGTTAGGAAGGTAAAACAAGGCTGGGAAGGTAGAACAAGGTTAGGAAGGTAGAACAAGGTTAGGAAGGTAGAACAAGGTTAGGAAGGTAGAACAAGGTTAGGAAGGTAGAACAAGGTTAGGAAGGTAGAACAAGGTTAGGAAGGTAGAACAAGGTTAGGAAGTGGGGAGAAGAGGGTCAAGTGGGGTGACTGAGGTGGGGAGAAGTGACACTCTTGGCCTCTCTATTCTCCGCCTGCCTCACCTCTCGCACCTACCTTACTTCTCACACCTACCTCACCTCTCGCATCTACCTCACTTCTCACACCTACCTCACCCAGTCTCTTACCAGTGGGCGTCGAGTGAGTGATGCTATGTTATTAAACTGGGTCGTAGTGCAGTGTGACGCGATAAACTGATGTTCAGCAACTTAACCTTGCCCAACATCTTGGGTCAGCCAACATTAAATGAATGCTGCTGCTTAGTACCAGTGACGTAGTTTGTTCACTATGTTCAAGATGGTTGTCGCAGGCTTGTACAAGTATATATTCTCAGGAATATAATGTAGTTTTAACATTTCTGAAGGATAGGCCATCCTTAGAGTTGGTAATTCCCAAGTAATAGTAACTCCAGTTTTTCTGGAACGAAACCTTTAAAGTTCCCATAGCTGATGAATTTTTAATGGAATACTTGACGATATCCTCGTTGCCCTACTGAATTCTCCCAGCTCAGGCTGACAGATTTCAACACTTTGTATGACCACCATCCAGTCTAGTGGAATAAGACGGAAATTGTTAGCTTTTTCCTACTGTGTCCTAATAGAATGAGGTAGCAACACACTGCTTATGTATCCACCCACCTCACCTCTCACACCCACCTCGCTCAGTAACTTCGCCAGCTTGCCTTCCCTTCCCTTCTTTCTACCTTTATTTCCTCTTCTTTCCTATTCCCACTCTTTTCGCTTTTTCTCTAATACCTACCCCATCCTCATGTTCCTGTACGTCCCTTCTTTCCCATCTACTCTCCCACCATCCCTTCTACTCTCCTACAGACACCGCCATACCCCTTCAAAAACTTTCCCCTCTCCTCGAGATCCCTCTCTTTCCCCTCCCTGCCGATCCCTTCCCCTCCCTACACCCACTCTCCTCTCCCCCTTCCCTCCTCTACATAGGTGATGGGGGGAAAAGCAATCAGCGCTTTTTCTTACAAGTGAAAGTTTGGGCAACAGTGATTAGGCTGAAAGTGTTCAACACTGAATTGTTTATTTCTTCAGCTTGTACTTGATTGTATATCTCGTTTGTCTGTACTTGACGGTATGTACAACCACGATGTACAAGGCGATCCCAGTACTTTGTACTGGGATCGTCTTTGTACTCTGTATATATCTGTCCGGCCTCAAACCAGGCTTCCTAAAATGTCAAGCAAATACTACAAGATCAAGAACTGTTCAGGCCACAACCAGGCTAGCAAACAGGAGGCCTGATCTGGGAGCGAGCCGCGGGGGTCGGTCACCTCCAGAAGCGACTCCAGGTAAACTCCAGATAAGAGTATAATGAAGTTAAGCAGAAATTTGCGAGATTTACCTGACGTCTTACGTGTTTATGAGACAGAAAGAGACGACCAGCAATCCTGGCAAAACATTGGACCGATTTCCTAGACTCCTTACATGAATATGAGACAAAGGAAAGACCAGAAATCCTGGCAGAGTGCAAAATTCTTAAGATTTTCGTTTTACACATGTGACATGATGATACTGTACTGCCTCTCTGGATGGTAGCTAGTTAACATTGTAATACAATACCTCTTTGTTGCAACAGAAAACACCCAAGCAATATACATACAAATAATTATATCCATGGAAAGTGGAACAGAATTCTTTCTCCGTAAGCCATGCGTGTCGTAAGAAGTAACTAAAATGCCGGGAGCAAGGGGCTAGTAATCCCTTCTGTTTGCATTACTAAAGTTAAAAAGACAAACTTTTGTTTTTCTTTTTGGGCCACCCTGCTTCAATGGGATGGGGCCGGTTTGTTGAAAGAAGGTATACAAAACACTCGCAGACAGGCGATCTTAACAATACAAGACCATACAATCCTACAAACAACATGAGCCAAGCGAACTAGGTTTGCTTCATGTTGCGAGGACATATGATGGTGTGGTTGTCTCTTGTTCGTGGCTACAATAATACATGTACTGCTTGTTGAAGCTAGTACACCAAACGGGGAGCAGAATGAAATTAGCTCTGAGGCACCCACACCTTCGTCTGTCCTCGCAATATGAAACAAGCCTAGTTCGCTAGGCTCATGTTGTTTGCAGGATTGTATGGTCCAGTGGTTTAGAGCTATCTTCCCATGAGGCGGGCTAAAATAACGGGTTCGATCCCCCGGCTAGCCGCAGTTTGTTCTGACTGGGCAACCACCCTCAGGAAAGAGATAAACGTACTTCGGGGAAAATCTGCGAGTCAATCAGGTTTGATTCAAAAAAGGGATGAGTGGCTTCAATTCTTTAGATCAAGAGCCCCTCGCCGATATCGAAGTACTCCCTTGAAGAGAATGAAAAATAAAAGACGTGTGGACCGCTGACAGGTGAGCAGCTGAAGTGTGGACCGCCGCTGTGCTGGAAAAACAATCGCCGGCCAATAAGTAGCGAATTAAGTCATTGTCATTCTGGTCAGAGCGGCTGACAGCGGCTAACGGCCAGTTGTGCTCCGTAAATGACCCAACGTGTTGCTCAGACGCCGCACGAATGGTGATGATGTCCGCGGGTGAGCTTTGTCGGTGGGCTGGGTGATGGGACGGAAAATGGAGAGAAAGCTTACGGTGAGCTAGCTGGTGACGACGGAAGGTGGGGATTGGTTGTGGATAGTGGGTGGATGGAATGGTTTGGATGGAGACATGGGGGGGTAGGAAGGAGTATATGGATCAAGGACGGGGGGAGAGAGGAAGAGAATGCTATGCGGTGAAGTGTAGAATATTTACCCCAGTACATAATTTCCAAGATAAAATGCTAATTAAGGGAAGCATAAATTATATATAGACCTCTATCGTGAGTTGAAGAGGCATCATGCACCATCTGGTATGACAATCCACAATTAAACGTCAGCTGTTGCTGGCTATAACCCCAATTATAGCATCAATGTAAAAAAAAAAAATAGTGAGAATTGTTTACAAAGTCTATGTCAAATCCTTACCTGATTACATTAATGTTAGCTGAAGTCTCTCTCTGATCCTTGAAGTTAACGCACAACAAAGCCCCCATAACAAACAATACTTTTCTTTAATCAATTAAAAGGCAACTGCTCAAGAAAAAATGTTATGCCTAACTGTTAGTAGGAAGTTACCACAAATCATGTATACTGATTGTCCTAAATATAAGTATAGGGTTGCATGTGTTCTTCTTACAGCCTCCAGAGATTATAGCAACCATGTAGAGTTAGGTATAAGAATCCAATGGCACTAAAATTAACGTAGGCAATAAACTTGACTCTCTGATTATTATTCTGTCATCAATTAAAGTACTTGACTCATATAATTACTAACAATATACTCATTGGAAAAGATATGTATAGATTTAAAAAATAAATGAAATTAATGTACAACTATTATGAATTCCAACTGGCACTGAGTAACTCCTACATGATAAAGCTAAAAGAAAAACAGTAAAATAATGTACTTTGAAAGGAGAATTTGAATGCAACCAAGATCTCTAAGTCAGGCATCAGAAATAATACCGAGAGATTAGTAAATAACTAATTCGAATGTCACGTTGGATGTGGAGTGCACAAACTAGCCGCTTATATTCTCAAGTCATCTGGTTGGTACATGGCTGAGGTAACAGTGCTCATTAGACTCCCATATCAAGATAAGACATTTCCCCTACAGGAGGCTTTATCAGGTACTTCAAGCCATTTTTTTTTTTTTGTACAGAGACCAGTTTTACAGGCAAGGAGCTGTTATCCTGCCTCAGTTCCTTTCCACGCTCAGCCCTAGCTAAGCTATACTACCACCCTCTGGGATACCACCCACACCCGTCGACTAACACCCAGGTACCTACTAACTGCTAGGTAAACAGAAGCAGGTGCAAGGAAACGTGCCCAACATTTCCACCCATTCCAGGGATCGAACCACGGACCTTCAGTGTGCAAGATAAGTGCGTTGCCAACCGAGCCACGGGACACCACCTTGTAAATCAATGTCAAACTACAATATAGCATATTTT
This sequence comes from Cherax quadricarinatus, assembly GCF_038502225.1. Taxonomy (NCBI): domain Eukaryota; kingdom Metazoa; phylum Arthropoda; class Malacostraca; order Decapoda; family Parastacidae; genus Cherax; species Cherax quadricarinatus. The sequence goes on from NC_091324.1 coordinate 8,441,476, forward strand.
CAATTAAAGAAATTACCCTGTAAGGGAGGGAGAGGTGCCTTGCTGGGGAAGAGCTCTTGATACAGGGCACTAGAGCTATATTCCCTTTCCTCGGGTGAAAGCGGATCACCCCCTCCCCATCCAACTCCCCAGGGTACAATACTTTCCTATACAATAATGAAAATATTAAATTATCTGTTACCAGGATCTCCCATGTTTGTGTTTGGCACAACAACGCGTCAAGTGGAGAAACATGTGCAATACAAAGCAACGTTTCGCTCAGTAAATTAGCCTTGATAAATTATCAACCATGTGCGATACGTCGTCTAGAACCAAGACTTACTTTGCATTGCATTTCCATGATGAATACACGTTTGGTGTCTGAACCAGTGAGAATGTTTGAACATTCAATGGTGGGTGATGGGAGAATGTTTGAACATTCAATGGTGGGTGATGGGAGAATGTTTGAACATTCAATGGTGGGTGATGGGAGAATGTTTGAACATTCAATGGTGGGTGATGGGAGAATGTTTGAACATTCAATGGTGGGTGATGGGAGAATGTTTGAACATTCAATGGTGGGTGATGGGAGAATGTTTGAACATTCAATGGTGGGTGATGGGAGAATGTTTGAACATTCAATGGTGGGTGATGGGAGAATGTTTGAACATTCAATGGTGGGTGATGGGAGAATGTTTGAACATTCAATGGTGGGTGATGGGAGAATGTTTGAACATTCAATGGTGGGTGATGGGAGAATGTTTGAACATTCAATGGTGGGTGATGGGAGAATGTTTGAACATTCATTGGTGGGTGATGGGAGAATGTTTGAACATTCATTGGTGGGTGATGGGAGAATGTTTGAACATTCATTGGTGGGTGATGGGAGAATGTTTGAACATTCAATGGTGGGTGATGGGAGAATGTTTGAACATTCAATGGTGGGTGATGGGAGAATGTTTGAACATTCAATGGTGGGTGATGGGAGAATGTTTGAACATTCAATGGTGGGTGATGGGAGAATGTTTGAACATTCATTGGTGGGTGATGGGAGAATGTTTGAACATTCATTGGTGGGTGATGGGAGAATGTTTGAACATTCAATGGTGGGTGATGGGAGAATGTTTGAACATTCAATGGTGGGTGATGGGAGAATGTTTGAACATTCAATGGTGGGTGATGGGAGAATGTTTGAACATTCAATGGTGGGTGATGGGAGAATGTTTGAACATTCAATGGTGGGTGATGGGAGAATGCTTGAACATTCAATGGTGGGTGATGGGAGAATGTTTGAATATTCAATGGTGGGTGATGGGAGAATGTTTGAACATTCAATGGTGGGTGATGGGAGAATGTTTGAACATTCATTGGTGGGTGATGGGGGAATGTTTGAACATTCATTGGTGTGTGATGGGAGAATGTTTGAACATTCATTGGTGGGTGATGGGAGAATGTTTGAACATTCAATGGTGGGTGATGGGAGAATGTTTGAACATTCAATGGTGGGTGATGGGAGAATGTTTGAACATTCATTGGTGGGTGATGGGAGAATGTTTGAACATTCAATGGTGGGTGATGGGAGAATGTTTGAACATTCAATGGCGGGTGATGGGAGAATGTTTGAACATTCAGTGGTCGGTGATGGCCGAATCAGAAAATGATCAGTAATTTCCAATACATTTAATCGCTAATTCCTACTGCATTATGCATAGCTCGTTAATACTGGAGGTCCTCGTTACCGGGGTCCCAATCTCTCGTTAATACTGGAGGTCCTCGTTACCGGGGTCCCAGCCTCCCGCTAATGACTGATATAAACGTCATATCGTAAACCACCGAATATTTTCAGAGATCAGGCTGTCATTATTACTCCCAGGTCCTTCACGCGTTCCTTCCCTTCTGTTTGTTGATTCTGCGTTTTGTATAGAGCGCCCCCTTTTGAGTTCTTCATTCTTGGTATATCTAAGCAGTGGGAACTTGACGTCACACTGAATGTCATTTGGTTTTCCACTGCCCACTGGAAGACTTGGCAAATATTTTCTTGCAATTTTTTTCGTGTCTTGTACCGATGTGATTTTCGGGCTTATTTTGGTATCAACGGCAAATAATGAAACGAAACTATAGTGAGTGTTTTTATCTATTTGTAGAGGCTGAAAAACTGCCGAGGGTTGCTTTACCAATGCCAAGTTTTTGCTTCACTACTACTATTTGTGTTCTATTTCTCCGGTTATATTTATCGCTATCACTGTTTGCTAGGGATAGGACGATATCCAAGTTTTGCCACTACCAACACTCGGCTTTAGGCCGATGCCACCGATTCCGATACTTTGGCACACCCCTAATAAGTGCAATCACTCCATGGTAACATATGTCAAAAGCCTTTACGAAACACGTGTGTAACACATCTGCGTTTTGGTTTTTCTTCCAACACTTCCGCAACACTATCTACCTCTCTAAATTCATATTGGTTTGGGTTGTGCTGCTCCTCCTTAAGTTTGTGATTTGGTGCCTCACTACCCGTTCAAAGACATCTATGATGTGTATGTCAGAGTTCTGCTCCCTAAATATTTCCAGCGTTCTACTACTTCCTTTATGCGAAGGAGCTGTGTCTGCACTTTTTAAGGCCTCCAGGATTTCACCTAGATCTAAGCTATTTTTTCCGAAGAATACCGAGTGCTCGTGCTAGTGGTATTTTCCACTTCTCTGCAAGCATGAACTCCACAAACACCGACCAGGTGCTGCACGAGTGGCCATGTTTTCTATTTCTCTTTCGAATTACATAGAAACCTTACAAGGAAATTTTTTCTGTATTCTCCACTCTGCTATTGTGATTTTTTGTTTTTATTTCAGAATTTTGCCCATTTTTTCATTGTCAATGTATGAACCTAGTGATTAATGGTCCAATAGGCAACTGTTGACTTGGATTTTTCTAAAGTGCAGAAATATTTTGGGTTTCTTGAAATCTGGAGAGGGTTTAGTTCCCTTTGTTCTTCTATTTGCTACGCCAACTTTCTTTTCATATCTAATGATCTTCAAACTTTTTTAGCGATACATATTTAATGCGGCCCTTATATGCTTCTACATTTAATTTGCCAAGCACTAGTGAGAGGTTAGATTGCAAAGGACTCTTTGCCAGGGAATTTATTTTATCCTAGTCAATTTGTTGAACATCCCTTCTCGTACACTATTTCTCTATGATGTTGTGATTCTTATGTCTTTGATTAGTTCCTCATTGTTCCTGAGCATCTAATACAGTATATTTTCATTTATAATGACTTTTGTTACATGTCAGTTCAGAGCAAACTTTTTACAAAGCTCCAATAGTTCTGTAGTATCTGTTGAGCCAGCGTGCTTCCAGGAACTATTTCTGGTACAATGTAGTGATTTACCAATCTTCCCTTTCATATACGGGACGTTGAAATCTCCCAGGAGGATAATAATTGGTGTGGGATTTCCTAGATTTTCAAGGCAGCTGTTTAATCTTCCTTATTCGATCCATGAATTCCGCTGCTGATGACTGGTTTCAACATACAAGAATAATTACTAGATTCTTGTTCTCCACTCTAATATCTAGAACCTCTACTGTATCCTTTGGTGATTCCATCAGTCATGTAGATGAATGGTTCAGAGAACCGACAAGTTGATAAATTAGACACACGTGCAACACCTGGGCAGCTTTACTGAGGAAACGTTTCGTCGCAGTGACTTCATCAGTCCAATACAAAGAAAGAATGAGACAATTATGCAACGTATGGGAATCTTTACTGAAGAAACGTTTCGCCACACAGTGCTTCATTAGTCCAATACAAAGCAGAAAGGTGTAAGGAGAGGAGTAGTTTGAGGTAATCAGTCCCTCAGACTGGAATCGATGTGTTCAGTCCATCACTCTTGTAGACAGTACAAAATAGGGCCGTATTACTTGGTATTGGACTGATGAAGCCACTGTGTGGCGAAACGTTTCTTCAATAAAAATTCCCATATGTTGCATAAGTGTCTCAATCTTCAACCTGTCAGTTTTCAAAACCATTTATCACAAAGAAAGAATGGTGAAGATCAGAAGGAGTTTGAAGTAATCAGTCCCTCAGCCTGGAGTCGATGTAATTAGTTCATCAGTCTTGATAGATGGACTGATTACATCGACACCAGGCTGAGGGACTGATTACTTCAAACTCCTTCAGCTCTTCGCCACTCTTCTCTGTATTAGACTGATCAAGCCAATGTGTGGCAAAACGTTTCCTCAATAAAACTGCCCATGTGTTGCAGATGTGTCTAATTTATCATATATCAGTCATGTGCAATAATATGTCTGTCACAGACCTCCTCCTCCATGTGACTTTATCTACTCTGTCACTTGTATAAATGTTGTACGTATTTCTGTGACTGCTGCCTCAATCAAACACAGATCCTCAATAAAGCACAAAATAAAACACAACCTCAATAAAAGGCAGCCTTAATAAAAGGCAGACTCAATAAAACACAACCTCAGTGAAACTAAAGCCGCTGTATCAACCGACTTCCTTACTATGCACGGAGGAGGAGGAGGAGAGGTAGATTGTGTGTAAATGTAGATTGTACACATATAGGTAGACGGGGTAGATAATTTACAGCCCGCAGGTAGAATGATGATCAAGGGGAATGTAGGAAAACGAGATAGATAGATAGATAGATAGATAGATAGATAGATAGATAGATAGATAGAGAGAGAAAGAGAGAGAGAGAGAGAGAGAGAGAGAGAGAGAGAGAGAGAGAGAGAGAGAGAGAGAGAGAGAGACGAAAGAACGAGAAGAAAAGAAGCGAGATGAGAGGGAGGCATTCAAGCAGCAAGAATCGAGAAGGTATAGCAAGAAAAGGGGAAGACAATGGAAGATGAAAGAAGCCGCAAGAAGAGAGACAATGGAAGATGGACGAGGAATCAAGACGGGGAGAAGACAATAGAGTAAGGATGGGATAACAAGAACAGGCTAAGATAATGGAAGGAGAGATGGGAAACAAGAAACGGTAAATATAGTGGAAAATGAGGGTAACAGAAAAAAACAGTATAACAGAAGTAATATGGGCCAGTAGGCCTCCTGCAGTGCTCTTCCATTCTCATGTTCTTATGAAAGAGGCAACAAGGAGAGAATAAAAACGACAGTAGGGAAAGATGATGAAAGGTACAATAAGGAGAGATGATGAAAGGAAAGGTAAGAAGTAGAGACGATGAAAGAGACAATAGAGACAGATAAAGGGTCAGTAGAGATAAAAGGGAGAGTAAGAGGAAGAGATGAAGAAAGGGACAGTAAGAAGAGATGAAAGAGACAATATGAGATGATGAAAGGGACAGTAAGAAGAGGGAGAGATGATGAAAGGGACAGTAAAGAAGGTGAAACAATGGAAGATAAAAGGGACAGGAACAAGAGGGGGAAGATAATGGATGACGAAAAAAAAAAAAAAAAGAGTAATATTCTCTTGTGGTCGTGTCTGCTGGATGAAAATTTGTCTTCGTTTAGCTACCATTTGAATACTGTCCTACTGAATGATTAGTACCCAGGCTTCCCTTCAGCCACACCCAAACCCTCACTTCACCTCTATCTCATCCCTTCACAACCCCTTACCTTGTGAGGGGTACGGCGTGTGAGGGGTACGGCTTAAGTGAGGGGTGCGGCGCGTGAGGAGTGCGGCGTGAGAGGGGTGCGGCTTAAGTGACGGGTGCAGCAGAGGGAAGAATCATTAGATCTGCCATGTGGTGTACTCTTGAGAGTGTCAGAGGAGTATATATACGGGTATTAGAAGTGCTGATGATCTGACGCGCAACATGTGTAGCTTCATGCTAGCTAAATCCTCAGCTTACACCATACCTGCAAGTTGTACATGTGTAGTGTTCTACATTTGTGTAGTGTCTAGGAGGCAAAGAGTGCTCAGTGCTCCCTCGCTCTGAGGTGCTCTGGTGTACACTCTACAGTTACGTACAGTTCAGGACATTTAAGTGTCTTTTTCCACATCTTGTCGGTATCACCATATCATTTCCTCACACTCTACAGTGCTCCCTCGCTCTGAGGTACTCTGGTGCACACTCTACAGTGCTCCCTCGCTCTGAGGTACTCTGGTGCACACTCTACAGTGCTCCCTCGCTCTGAAGTACTCTGGTGCACACTCTACAGTGCCCCCTCGCTCTGAAGTACTCTGGTGCACACTCTACAGTGCTCCCTCGCTCTGAGGTACTTTGGTGCACACTCTACAGTGCTCCCTCGCTCTGAGGTACTCTGGTGCACACTCTACAGTGCTCCCTCGCTCTGAGGTACTCTGGTGCACACTCTACAGTGCTCCCTCGCTCTGAGGTACTCTGGTGCACACTCTACAGTGCTCCCTCGCTCTGAGGTACTCTGGTGCACACTCTACAGTGCTCCCTCGCTCTGAGGTACTCTGGTGCACACTCTACAGTGCTCCCTCGCTCTGAGGTACTCTGGTGCACACTCTACAGTGCTCCCTCGCTCTGAGGTACTCTGGTGCACACTCTACAGTGCTCCCTCGCTCTGAGGTACTCTGGTGCACACTCTACAGTGCTCCCTCGCTCTGAGGTACTCTGGTGCACACTCTACAGTGCTCCCTCGCTCTGAGGTACTCTGGTGCACACTCTACAGTGCTCCCTCGCTCTGAGGTACTCTGGTGCACACTCTACAGTGCTCCCTCGCTCTGAGGTACTCTGGTGCACACTCTACAGTGCTCCCTCGCTCTGAGGTACTCTGGTGCACACTCTACAGTGCTCCCTCGCTCTGAGGTACTCTGGTGCACACTCTACAGTGCTCCCTCGCTCTGAGGTACTCTGGTGCACACTCTACAGTGCTCCCTCGCTCTGAGGTACTCTGGTGCACACTCTACAGTGCTCCCTCGCTCTGAGGTACTCTGGTGCACACTCTACAGTGCTCCCTCGCTCTGAGGTACTCTGGTGCACACTCTACAGTGCTCCCTCGCTCTGAGGTACTCTGGTGCACACTCTACAGTGCTCCCTCGCTCTGAGGTACTCTGGTGCACACTCTACAGTGCTCCCTCGCTCTGAGGTACTCTGGTGCACACTCTACAGTGCTCCCTCGCTCTGAGGTACTCTGGTGCACACTCTACAGTGCTCCCTCGCTCTGAGGTACTCTGGTGCACACTCTACAGTGCTCCCTCGCTCTGAGGTACTCTGGTGCACACTCTACAGTGCTCCCTCGCTCTGAGGTACTCTGGTGCACACTCTACAGTGCTCCCTCGCTCTGAGGTACTCTGGTGCACACTCTACAGTGCTCCCTCGCTCTGAGGTACTCTGGTGCACACTCTACAGTGCTCCCTCGCTCTGAGGTACTCTGGTGCACACTCTACAGTGCTCCCTCGCTCTGAGGTACTCTGGTGCACACTCTACAGTGCTCCCTCGCTCTGAGGTACTCTGGTGCACACTCTACAGTGCTCCCTCGCTCTGAGGTACTCATGTACTTCACGTTTGTCTCGATCTTTATATAAAAACATAAGAATGAAGGAGCACTGCAGGAAGCCTACTGGTCCATACAATGCAGGTCCTTGTATACATTCTCATTCTCAACTGTCCTGATAAAGCTCACTGTGTGGGCGACACATTATTGTTAATAAAGGTATCCATTATATCTAAGTGGAATTTGCTCCACTTGGTCAGTATTCACAAACCATTCCAGGACCAGTTTATCAGGTCATGATAAGATTTTACGAAGACTGAGGACCTGATAAAGCCAGTGAGAGAGACAGAATAAAGAGCTATTTTACATACTCTCTGTACTTGTGGGCGGCACTACTTTGACTAGTTAATGGTCCAAGTCGGGCCGAAACGTCCTCATAAGTTTCACTGTCGTATGTGTGGGTTATTTGTGTTTTATGAGTCACACCAGTATCACTGTCACTGACCCAACATACATTACACATTAGTAGACTCTTCAAGTTCGTAACATTCTAGTGTGCGTAAATTTTCTCTACTGCACTATAAAATGATAAAATCTTACTTTTTATAAAGTTTTAATCTTAAATTGAAAAAAAAAAATACATGCACATACAAGAAGTGGTAAGACACATATGCAATAGTTAGGTATCTTTATTTCGAGTCAAGTACAGAGGAGTCTGTAGAAGTAGAGGTGGTGGAGACGATGTCATCAGTCCATCACCTCTTAAGACGTAGTTTGAGATTTAGTTTTCAGGTGAAAAGTTTCGGAATAGAGATACCTAACTGTTGCACATGTGTCTTACGAATGTCTTACATGTCGGTATTGTATACCACTCTCATATTCTCACGAAATCGTAGTGACACGATTGAAAACAAATCATACCACGGGTGGGGATAGAACCCGCGATCAGAGAGTTTCGAAACTCCAGACCGTCGCGTTAGCCACTGGACCGGCTAACTGGTCCAGTAGCTAACGCGACTGTCTGGAGTTTTGAGACTCTCTGATCGCGGGTTCTATTCCCGCCCGTGGTATGATTTATTCTCATATTCACATCCAAATAATGATTCACGTTCCACTGTAGTTAACCAGCAATTTCGTGATCTGGTTCTAGACAAAGCTCCCTGGTTGATGCCCTGGTCAATCAAGCTATTAGTACTAGCAGAATGCATTCTAATGTAAGCACCACAACTCAGCTGTGGCGATGACACTGGAATGCCTTCTAAACAGGTCTTTGGGTACCTTCATTTTTTTTGGCTGTGTATCGTCAGTCACTTGCGGGATATAGTGTCAAACACAATTGGTGCTGAGGAACCTATAGTTAGGTTAGGTTAGGTTTATCAGGAAATAGGACAAGTGTTTCCTGACGGGGGTCTTAGTCATATGATGACCCGCGCTGAAGCTTTTGGTCCCCTGAACGAGGCCTTCCACTAGCTAACCCCTCCACCCATTAAGTTAGTGTGTAATATATATATATATATATATATATATATATATATATATATATATATATATATATATATATATTTATCACACTGGCCGATTCCCACCAAGGCAGGGTGGCCCGAAAAAGAAAAACTTTCACCATCATTCACTCCATCACTGTCTTGCCAGAAGGGTGCTTTACACTACAGTTAAACTGCAACATTAACACCCCTCCTTCAGAGTGCAGGCACTGTACTTCCCATCTCCAGGGCTCAAGTCCGGCCTGCCGGTTTCCCTGAATCCCTTCATAAATGTTACTTTGCTCACACTCCAACAGCACGTCAAGTACTAAAAACCATTTGTCTCCATTCACTCCTATCAAACACGCTCACGCATGCCTGCTGGAAGTCCAAGCTCCTCGCACACAAAACCTCCTTTACCCCCTCCCTCCAACCTTTCCTAGGTCGACCCCTACCTCGCCTTCCTTCCACTACAGAATAATACACTCTTGAAGTCATTCTGTTTCGCTCCATTCTCTCTACATGTCCGAACCACCTCAACCTTTCCTCAGCCCTCTGGACAACAGTTTTGGCAATCCCGCACCTCCTCCTAACTTCCAAACTACGAATTCTCTGCATTATATTCACACCACACATTGCCCTCAGACATGACATCTCCACTGCCTCCAGCCTTCTCCTCGCTGCAACATTCATCACCCATGCTTCACAACTATATAAGAACGTTGGTAAAACTATACTCTCATACATTCCCCTCTTTGCCTCCAAGGACAAAGTTCTTTGTCTCCACAGACTCCAAAGTGCACCGCTCACCCTTTTCCCCTCATCAATTCTATGATTCACCTCATCTTTCATAGACCCATCCGCTGACACGTCCACTCCCAAATATCTGAATACATTCACCTCCTCCATACTCTCTCCCTCCAATCTGATATCCAATCTTTCATCACATAATCTTTTTATCCTCATAACCTTACTCTTTCCTGTACTCACCTTTAATTTTCTTCTTTTGCACACCCTACCAAATTCATCCACCAACCTCTGCAACTTCTCTTCAGAATCTCCCAAGAGCACAGTGTCATCAGCAAAGAGCAACTGTGACAACTCCCACTTTATATGTGATTCTTTATCTTTTAACAACACGCCTCTTGCCAAGACCCTCGCATTTACTTCTCTTACAACCCCGTCTATAAATATATTAAACAACCACAGTGACATCACACATCCTTGTCTAAGGCCTACTTTTACTGGGAAATAATCTCCCTCTTTCCTACATACTCTAACTTGAGCCTCACTATCCTCGTAAAAACTCTTCACTGCCTCTTTATTCATCTGCTATCCTATTCTCCGTCTTACTCTTAATTCTTTCAATAATAACTCTACCATACACTTTACCAGGTATACTCAACAGACTTATCCCCCTATAATTTTTGCACTCTCTTTTGTCCCCTTTGCCTTTATACAAAGGAACTATGCATGCTCTCTGCCAATCCCTAGGTACCTTACCCTCTTCCATACATTTATTAAATAATAGCACCAACCACTCCAAAACTATATCCCCACCTGCTTTTAACATTTCTATCTTTATCCCATCAATCCCAGTTGCCTTACCCCCTTTCATTTTACCTACTGCCTCACGAACTTCCCCCACACTCACAACTGGCTCTTCCTCACTCCTACAAGATGTTATTCCTCCTTGCCCTATACATGAAATCACAGCTTCCCTATCTTCATCAACATTTAACAATTCCTCAAAATATTCCCTCCATCTTCCCAATACCTCTAACTCTCCATTTAATAACTCTCCTCTCTTATTTTTAACTGACAAATCCATTTGTTCTCTAGGCTTCCTCAACTTGTTAATCTCACTCCAAAACTTTTTCTTATTTTCAACAAAATTTCTTGATAACATCTCACCCACTCTCTCATTTGCTCTCTTTTTGCATTGCTCCACCACTCTCTTAACCTCTCTCTTTTTCTCCATATACTCTTCCCTCCTTGCATCACATCTACTTTGTAAAAACTTCTCACATGCTAACTTTTTCTCCCTTACTACTCTCTTTACATCATTCCACCAATCGCTCCTCTTCCCTCCCGCACCCACTTTCCTGTAACCACAAACTTCTGCTGAACACTAACACTACATTTTTAAACTTACCCCATACCTCTTCGACCCCATTGCGTATGCTCTCATTAGCCCATCTATCCTCCAATAGCTGTTTATATCTTACCCTAACTGCCTCCTCGTTTAGTTTCTAAACCTTCACCTCTCTCTTCCCTGATGCTTCTATTCTCCTTGTATCCCATCTACCTTTTACTCTCGGTGTAGCTACAACTAAAAAGTCATCTGATATATCTGTGGCCCCTCTATAAACATGTACATCCTGAAGCCTACTCAACAGTCTTTTATCTACTAATACATAATCCAACAAACTACTGTCATATATATGCAAAACAACCACTCTGAAAAAACAGAGAAATTCCAAGCGCTTTCGTGACTACTCACATTATCAAGGAATGTGAGTAGTCACGAAAGCGCTTGGAATTTCTCTATTCTTTCAGAGTGGTTGTTTTGCATATTCTGAAATCACCTGTTTACTGTGATCTTATTGCATATATATATATATATATATATATATATATATATATATATATATATATATATATATATATATATATATATATATATATATATATATATATATATATAACAACACTGCGACTAGTCAAGGAGTCGAACCCATGCTGCTTTGGCCTGCCTCATGGTGGGCGAAAACTCATGACACCTTAATCCACGGGACCACACAGTCCTTAAGAGTAGCGCATCCAGCAGAACTGGATGTTATACTCGCTACCCAAAGATCTACGGTGGTGTGGATGACTCTAGGCTAACTTCATTCTACTCCTGTTCGTGGGCACAATAATATAACATACTGCTCGTTGTACTAGTACACCAAACAGGGAGTAAAATTAAATTAGCCTAGAATCATCCACACCACCGTCGGTCCTTGGGTAGCGAGAACAACATCTAGCTCTGCTGGATGCGCAGTGTTGTTACTGATCAATACCAAAATCGTAAGTTTTACTTATTCGGCACGACATTTTATTTTTTTTTTATTTTTTTTTTTCAACAAGTCGGCCGTCTCCCACCGAGGCAGGGTGACCCCAAAAAGAAAGAAAATCCCCAAAAAGAAAAAACTTTCATCATTCAACACTTTCACCTCACTCGCACATAATCACTGTTTTTGCAGAGGTGCTCAGAACAACAGTTTACAAGCATATACGTATAAAGATACACAACATATCCCTCCAAACTTTAGAGTGCAGACATTGTACTTACCATTTCCAGGACTCAAGTCCGGCTATATAAAAATAACCGGTTTCCCCGAATTCCTTCACTAAATATTACCCTGCTCACACTCCAACAGATCGTCAGGTCCCAAATACCATTCGTCTCCATTCACTCCTATCGAACACGCTCATGCACGCCTGCTGGAAGTCCAAGCCCCTCGCCCACAAAACCTCCCTTACCCCTTCCTTCCAACCTTTTCGAGGACGACCCCTACCCCGCCTTCCTTCTCATACAGATTTAAATGTTATCCATGTCATTCTACTTTGATCCATTCTCTCTAAATGACCAAACCACCTCAACAACCCCTCTTCAGCCCTTTCACTAATACTTTTAACTCCACACCTTCTCCTAATTTCCACACTCCGAATTTTCTGCATAATATTTACACCACACATTGCCCTTAGACAGGGCATCTCCACTGCCTCCAACCGCCTCCTCGCTGCTGCATTCACAACCCAAGCTTCACACCCATATAAGAGTGTTGGCACTACTATACTTTCATACATTCCCTTCTTTGCCTCCATAGATAACGTTTTTTGACTCCACATATACCTCAACGCACCACTCACATTTTTTCCTTCATCAATTCTATGATTAACCTCATCATTCATAAATCCATCCGCCGACACGTCAACTCCCAAGTATCTGAAAACATTCACTTCTTCCATACTACTACTCCCCAATTTGATATCAAATTTTTCTTTATCTAAATCATTTGATACCCTCATCACCTTACTCTTTTCTATGTTCGCTTTCAACTTTCTACCTTTACACACATTCTCAAACTCGTCCACTAACCTTTGCAATTTCTCTTTAGAATCTCCCATAAGCACAGTATCATCAGCAAAAAGTAACTGTCGATTCCCATTTTGTATTTGATTCCCCATAATTTAATCCCACCCCTCTCCCGAACACCCTAGCATTTACTTCTTTTACGACCCCATCTATAAATATATTAAACAACCATGGTGACATTACACATCCCTGTCTAAGACCTACTTTTACTGGGAAGTATTTTCCCTCTCTTCTACACACCCTAACCTGAGCCTCACTATCCTCATAAAAACTCTTTGCAGCATTTAGTAACTTACCACCTATTCCATATACTTGCAACATCTGCCATATTGCTCCCCTATCCACTATCATATGCATTTTCTAAATCCATAAATGCAATAAAAACTTCCCTACCTTTATCTAAATACTGTTCACATATATGCTTCAATGTAAACACTATCTACACATCCCTTACCCACTCTGAAACCTCCCTGCTCATCCACAATCCTACATTCTGTCTTACCTCTAATTCTTTCAATAATAACCCTACCGTACACTTTTCCTGGTATACTCAATAAACTTATTCCTCTATAATTTTTACAATCTCTTTTGTCCCCCTTCCCTTTATATAAAGGGACTATACATGCTCTCCGCCAATCCCTAGGTCCCTTCCCCTCTTTCATACATTTATTAAACAAAAATAGCAACCACTCCAACACTATATCCCCCCCTGCTTTTAACATTTCTGTCATGATGCCATCAGTTCCTGCTGCTTTACCCCCTTTCATTCTCCGTAATGCCTCACGTACCTCCCCCACACTTACACAAGAACACAAGAACACAAGAAATGAGGAACACTGCAGCAGGCCTGTTGGCCCATACTAGGCAGGTCCTTTACAATTCATCCCACTAACAAACATTTGACCAACCCAATTTTCAATGCCACCCAAGAAACAAGCTCCGATGTGCAAGTCCCTCTCAAATCCAACCCCTCCCACTCATGTACTTATCCAACCTAAATTTGAAACTACCCAAAGTCCTAGCCTCAATAACCCAACTAGGTAGACTGTTCCACTCATCAACTACCCTATTTCCAAACCAATACTTTCCTATGTCCTTTCTAAATCTGAACTTATCTAATTTAAATCCATTACTGCGGGTTCTCTCTTGGAGAGAGATCCTCAAGACCTTGTTAATATCCCCTTTATTAATACCTATCTTCCACTTATACACTTCGATCAGGTCTCCCCTCATTCTTCGTCTAACAAGTGAATGTAACTTAAGAGTCTTCAATCTTTCTTCATAAGGAAGATTTCTAAGATGTTTTCCCGCCAAAACCCATACCACTAACTATTCCTAGTTTAAAGACCTAACAACTCCCTCCACTGCAGTTGCCAGTGCTCCCACCCCAGACCTAGATAAGTGAACCCCATCCCTGGCATACATGTCATTTCTGCCATAGAAGAGGTCTCAGTTGTCAATGAATGTTACCACATTTTCCTTACAGTATTTGTCCAGCCAGCAATTGACACCAATTGCCCTGGACAACCATTCATTTCCAACTCCTCTCCTTGGCAAAATACTACATATGACAGGGTTCCCACCCTTTCTCCTAATTATTTCTATTGCTGACCTATACCTGCTAATCAGGTCTTCACTCGTACGTCTGCCAACATCGTTGCCACCAGCACTGAAACAAATATGATTGCTCCCATTACCTCTCATGATGTCATCCAGACGGCTAACAATATCCTCCATCCCAGCCCCAGGAAAGCAAACTCTCTGTCTCCTACTCCTGTCCTTCAAGCAGAACGCCCTATCCAACAACAACAATATTCTTACCTTTCTTGGTGTCGTTCGTGACGTTCCCAGTAGTCTTCTCACATTCGTCGGGTAGCACCGAGAATGTATTAGATGTTTCCACAACAGTTTCCACGGCAGTCTCTTTCTTCTTCATCGTTTCTACCTTTCCATTCATCTTCTTGATCGTCAACTTCGTTCCCTGCTGTCCAGCCACTGACCAGTTTCCTTTTTTGACCTGAGGACTCAAAACAGGAGGACTACTACGAATCTTCTTTTCCTCGGTCAGTCGCCGAATCTCCATCTTCGCCATCCTCAATTCTTCCTTAAGCTGTTGGTAAAGTTGCTCGATGGAGGGCATCTTGCTTCAATTCGTAGAGAGCGCGCAAACAGGTCTTCACAGAGCTAAGTACACGTCACTGATCGTCTGACTTCACTCAAAAACATATTCTCGCCATCTACCTAATACCTCCATCTCCCCATCTATTAACTCCCCTACTCTGTTTTTAACTGACAAATCCATTTGTTCCCTAGGCTTTCTTAACTTGTTTAACTCACTCCAATTTTTTTTCTTATTTTCATTAAAATTTCTTGACAGTGCCTCTCCCACTGTATCATCTGCTCTCCTTTTGCACTCTCTCACCACTCTCTTTACCTTTCTTTTACTCTC
Organism: Cherax quadricarinatus; assembly: GCF_038502225.1. Taxonomy (NCBI): domain Eukaryota; kingdom Metazoa; phylum Arthropoda; class Malacostraca; order Decapoda; family Parastacidae; genus Cherax; species Cherax quadricarinatus. The sequence continues at coordinate 8,456,911 of NC_091324.1, forward strand.
CATATACTCTGCTCTTCTTATAACACTTCTGCTTTGTAAAAACCTCTCATAAGCTAACTTTTTCTCTTTTATCACACCCTTTACTTCATCATTCCACCAATCACTCCTCTTTCCTCCTGCCCCCACCATCCTATAACCACGAACTTCTGCCCCACATTCTAATACTGCATTTTTAAAACTCATCCAACCCTCTTCAACCCCCCCCCCCCACTACTCATCTTTGCACTAGCCCACCTTTCTGCCAATAGTCGCTTATATCTCACCCGAACTTCCTCCTCCCTTAGTTTATACACTTTCACTTCCCTCCTACTTGTTCTTGCCACCTTCCTCTTGTACCATCTACCTCTTACTCTAACTGTAGCTATAACTAAATAATGATCCGATATATCAGTTGCCCCTCTATAAACGTGTACATCCTAGAGCCTACCCTTTAACCTTTTATCCACCAATACATAATCTAACAAATTACTTTCATTACGTGCTACATCATACCTTGTATATTTATTTATCCTCTTTTTCATAAAATATGTATTACTTATTACCAAATCTCTTTCTACACATAGCTCAATTAATGGCTCCCCATTTACATTTACCCCTGGCACCCCAAATTTACCTACTACTCCCTCCACAACATTTTTACCCACTTTAGCATTGAAATCCCCAACCACAAGTACTCTCACACTTTGTTCAAAACTCCCCACGCATTCACTCAACATTTCCCAAAATCACTCTCTCTCATCTACACTTCTCTCTTCTCCAGGTGTATACACGCTTACTATAACCCACTTTTCACATCCAACCTTATTTTACTCCACGTAATCCTTGAATTAATACATTTATAGTCCCTCTTTTCCTGCCATATCTTATCCTTCAACATTATTGCTATTCCTTCTTTAGTTCTAACTCTATTTGAAACCCCTGACCTAATCCCATTTATTCCTCTCCACTGAAACTCTCCCACCCTCTTCAGCTTTGTTTCACTTAAAGCCAGAACATCCAGCTTCTTCTCATTCATAACATCCACAATCACCTCTTTCTTATCATTTGCACAACATCCACGCACAGACTTCCCACTTTGACAATTTTCTTATTCTTTTTATTAATCTTTACAGGAAAAGGGGTTACTAGCCCATTGTTCCCGGCATTTTAGTTGACTTTTACAACACGCATGGCTTACGGAGGAAAGATTCTTATTCCACTTCCCCATGGATATAAAAGGAAAAGTAATAAGACCAAGAACTATTAAAATAAAATCAAAGAAAACTCAGATGAGTGTGTATAAATAAACGTGTACATGTATGTGTAGTGTGACCTAAGTGTAAGTAGAAGTAGCAAGACGTACCTGTAATCTTGCATATTTATGAGACGGACAAAAAAAAAAAAAAAAAAAAAGCAATCCTACCATCATGTAAAACAATTACAGGCTTTTGTTTTACATTCACTTAGCAGGACGGTAGTACCTCCCTGGGTGGTTGCTGTCTACCAACCTATATATATATATATATATATATATATATATATATATATGTCGTGCCGAATAAGTAAAACTTGCGATTTTGGCTTAAATAGTAAAGCACTTCTTGCCGAATACGGCAAGCGAAAATTTGGGTATGCAATAATTTCGCAAAAATCTTTCTGAACCTAACGAAAAAAATATATTTCATTGTGTTAGTTTATTATTAAATTACTGTAAACTTATAAAAAATATATTTAGTTGGATTAGGCTAAATTAAATTGCGCTTGTTATATTAAGGTTAGGTAAGTTTCCTAAGGTTCTTTTGGTACAAAATCATTATTTTTTTTATATTAACATAAATAAAAAAAATACATCTTTAAATGTACAAGAGAAAATTTTAGAAAGGACTTAATTTTAAATGAGTTCTTACTAACTGACCAGTTTTACCTATTCGGCACGACATTATATATATATATATATATATATATATATATATATATATATATATATATATATATATATATATATATATATATATTTATTTATTTATATACTTGTAGTCTGCCCACGCTTACTTGTTACCGTCTGCCTGTCTGTGTGTCTCTCTCTCTCCGTTGCTTTTTACCGCACACTCAGTTCCCCCTCACACTCCCATCATCAAATCATTTACCTCCTCGCTCTGAAATTATGCAAATACAGAGACTAATATCTGCCTCTGCCAGTCCACCCACCTTTCCTGTATTTGCTTGCTCGTTCCTTCGTTCATTCTGACCGACCGTTCGCCGAACGTCCCATCGTTCGGACCGAATACTCGAATCCACCTTCGTTCTTCCTACCTTCGACTAGACCTCACGACTAAACAGAAACATGGGGAGGGGAGGGGGAGGAGAGGGGGCGGTACACCGGGTAGTGGGGTCGAAATGGAAATCCGGTTTAGTATGCAAATCAAATCTTCATATAGCAGCGTCCTCGCCGCGGCTATACCCCGTCTATAGCGTTGTTTACCCTCGTGTTTATATAAGAGATGACTGGCTCCTAGATACATCGTCGGACGATGGGGGAGGCTGGATGGGGGCGGGGGAGAGGGGTGCAGTTACTATGACCTCCCCCCAATCCGCCAGTGTGTGTGTACTCACCTAGTTGTGATTGCAGGGGTCGATTCATAGCTCCTGGCCCCGCCTCTTTAATGGTCACTAATGGGTCTCACTCTCTGAACCATGAGCTTTATCATACCTCTGCTTAAAGCTATGAATGGATCCTGTCTCCACTACATCGCTTTCCAAACTATTCCACTTCCTAACTACTCTGTGACTGAAGAAATACTTCCTAACATCCCTGTGATTCATCTGTGTTTTCAACTTTCAACTGCGTCTCCTTGTTGCTGTACCCCATCTCTGGAGCATTCTATCTCTGTCCACCTTGCCAATTCCTCTCAATAATTTATATGTCGTTAGCATGTCCCCCCTATCTCTCCTGTCCTCCAGTGTCATCAGGTTGATTTCCCTTAACCTCTCCTCGTAGGACATACCCCTTAGCTCTGGGACTAGTCTTGTGGCAAAACCTTTGCACTTTCTCTAGTTTCTTTACGTGCTTGGCTAGGTGTGGGTTCCAAACTGGTGCCGCATACTCCAATATGGGCCTAACGTACACGGTGTACAGGGTCCTGAACGATTCCTTATTAAGATGGCGAAATGCTGTTCTTAGGTGTGTGTGTGTGTGTGTGTGTGTGTGTGTGTGTGTGTGTGTGTGTGTGTGTGTGTGTGTGTGTGTGTGTGTGTGTGTGTGTGTGTGTGTGTGTGTACTCACCTAGTTGTACTCACCTAGTTGAGGTTGCAGGGGTCGAGTCCGAGCTCCTGACCCCGCCTCTTCACTGATCGCTACTAGGTCACTCTCCCTGAACCGTGAGGTTTATAATACCTCTGCTTAAAGCTATGTATGGATCCTGCCTCCACTACATCGCTTCCCAAACTATTCCACTTACTGACTACTCTGTGGCTGAAGAAATACTTCCTAACATCCCTGTGACTCATCTCTGTCCTCAACTTCCAACTGTGTCCCCTTGTTACTGTGTGTGTGTGTGTGTGTGTGTGTGTGTGTGTGTGTGTTGCTACTCCTGTTGCTTTTGTTACTACTGTGTTGTTGCTGCTTCTGCTGCTGCTGAAGTTGCTGCTTCTGCTGAAGTTGCTGTTTCTGCTGCTGCTGAAGTTGCTGCTTCTGCTGCTGCTGAAGTTGCTGCTTCTGCTGCTGCTGAAGTTGCTGCTTCTGCTGCTGCTGCTGAAGTTGCTGCTTCTGCTGCTGCTGAAGTTGCTGCTTCTGCTGCTGAAGTTGCTGCTTCTGCTGAAGTTGCTGCTTCTGCTGCTGCTGAAGTTGCTGCTTCTGCTGCTGCTTAAGTTGCTGCTTCTGCTGAAGTTGTTGTTGCTGGTTCCACTGCGGTTTCTGCTGTTGTTGCTGATACTCTTCCTTCAATTACTTTTGCTGTACTTGTTCTTGTTGCATTCACTGATGTTGCTGTTGATAATGCAACTGTTGCTGATACTGGACAGGTGGTGGCAGCAGGTGCTACAACCACTGGACAGGTGGTAGCAGTGTTACAACCACTGGAAAGGTGGTGGCAGTACGTGCTACAACCACTGGACAGGTGGTGGCAGCAGGCGCTACAACCACTGGAGAGGTGTTGGCAGCAGATGCTACAATCACTGGACAGGTGGCGGCAGTATGTGCTACAACCAGTGGACAGGTGGCGGCAGTACGTACTACAACTACTGGACAAGTGGCAGCAGGTGCTACAACCACTGGACAGGTGTTGGCAGTATGTGCTACAACCAGTGGACAGGTGGCGGCAGTACGTACTACAACTACTGGACAAGTGGCAGCAGGTGCTACAACCACTGGACAGGTGGTGGCATTAAGTGCTACAACCACCGGACAGGTGGTGGCAGCAGGTGCTACAACCACTGGACAGGTGGTGGCAGCAGGTGCTACAACCACTGGACAGGTGGTGGCAGCAGGTGCTACAACCACTGGACAAGTGGTGGCAGCAGGCGCTACAACCACTGGACAAGTGGCAGCAGGTGCTACAACCAGTGGACAGGTGGTGGCAGCACGTGCTACAACCAGTGGACAGGTGGTGGCAGCACGTGCTACAACCAGTGGACAGGTGGTGGCAGTACGTGCTACAACCACTGGATAAGTGGCAGCAGGTGCTACAACCAGTGGACAGGTGGTGGCAGCACGTGCTACAACCAGTGGACAGGTGGCGGCAGCACGTGCTACAACCACTGGATAAGTGGCAGCAGGTGCTACAACCAGTGGACAGGTGGTGGCAGCAGGTGCTAAAACAACTGAACATGTGGCAGCAGGCGCTACAACTACTGAACAGGTGGTGGCAGCAGGTGCTACAACCACTGAACAGGTGGTGGCAGCAGGTGCTACAACCACTGGACATGTGGTGGATTCAGGTGGTACAACCACTGAACAGGTGGCGGCAGTACGTGCTACAACTGGACATGTGGCAGCAGGTGCTACAACCACTGAACAGGTGGTGGATGCAGGTGCTACAACCACTGAACAGGTGGTGGCAGCAGGTGCTACAACCACTGAACAGGTGGTGGATGCAGGTGCTACAACCACTGAACAGGTGGTGGATGCAGGTGCTACAACCACTGAACAGGTGGTGGATGCAGGTGCTACAACCACTGAACAGGTGGTGGATGCAGGTGCTACAACCACTGAACAGGTGGTGGCAGCTGGTGCTACATTCACAACGAACCAATATATCGGCTTATAGTTCCGGGATGATGGCTCCCGCGACCCGCTCCCAGACCAGTCATCTTCAATAAGAAAATAAAGAGTAGGAGACTGGTGACAACGTTATGACATCGGACTTGTCATAACATTCACGGAGAACCGCTAAACCCGTAGGAGTTGTACAATGCCTAGGGAAGCTTGATGCAGTTTCCTTCGATCCAAAGGAAAGGTGGCTCTAATTCTCTGGATGAAGAGCCCTTCACGGTGAGGAGAAAGGTGGAGCAGACTAGTACACAATGATGCTACCCTGGTATGTATCAATACAGGCACCATCACAACCATCAATCACTGGTGTACATCAACATGGGTACCACAACTTTCAATTTCTTAGTGCACAACCCACTGGCACCATCACAACCATCAGTCACTGGTGAGCATCAACACAGGCACCACAACCTTCAATCACTGGTGTACAATAAACTGGCACCACCACAACCATCAGTCACTGGTATACATCAATACAGGCACCATCACAACCATCAATCACTGGTGTACATCACACTGGCACCATCACAACCATCAATCACTGGTGTACATCAACACAGGTCCCACCTCGACCATCAATCACTGGTGTATTTCATTCATAAATCATTGTTTTGTGATGTATTCGATAGTAAATTTATGCATGGTGTTCCCCTATCTATCATGCTGTATATCCGCCTCTCTGCATGTCTGTGTCTGTCAGCATATTGTCTGTCTGCCTCCTTGGTTTTCTGAGAGTGAGTGAGTGAGAGAGAGAGAGAGAGAGAGAGAGAGAGAGAGAGAGAGAGAGAGAGAGAGAGAGAGAGAGAGAGAGAGAGAGAGAGAGAGAGAGAGAGCATGGAAAAGTTGGCGAAGGGAAAAAGAAAGGGCGAAAACGGATCGGCAAGGGGTAAAGTAGTGGTGTTGCAGCGTACAAGACGACGAGAGGGCGGGGTGCTTAGTAGGGATCCCTGGAATAAGTGTTCAGGATAGATTGTGTGGGTGGGGATGCTAGGGGAGGAGATTCGGATGCTAGGGGAGGTAGGGGAGCAGGTTCGGGTGCTGGGGAAGGAGGGTGGGGGATGCAGGAATAAGATGCTGATTGTGCTGGGGATGATTGTGGGGATGCTGGTAGGGGAGGTCAATTTCTGGGGTGGTTGGGACCACTGTGGGAGTAAAGGTGGTGGAGACGGTCTAGGAGACATGAAGGCCCCTTTCCCACAACATAACCTCCCATCTCCTCCTCAGATATGGGAGGGAGGAACAGGAACAGGAGATGAAGGAGCAGGTGCAGAGTGACGGAAAAAAATGGGATGAGAATTGACATTAGGATTTCGGCGAGACGTGATCCAGGACAACAGTTGGGTTTATCACACTGGTGACAGTGAAAGTGCTGGCCAGAACTTATCTAATGTCAGTGGTATGCTCATCTCACACACGTAGTCTGCAGCTCCCGCCCCCAACACTATCTCTCTGCCATCCTACCTTCTCTAAATACCTACCTGCTAACAGCGTTGAAGGTAATCGCCCCTGGGACCCGGTCTCGGACCAGGTCTCCTGGTTGAGGACTACTAATGATGATTTTTTTTTGCAATAAAGACAGAAACCTTACCATCACACCTTGTATTTTTCTTTTTTTACGGAGTAGACAGGTAAGTCAGCGGGAAGCCTCTGTTAAATGACTCAAAACTCCATTTTACAGGTTATCATATGGCTAAGACCCGAGAATTTATTAAATTTTACCGACAAAGAAAACATCATCCTACCTACCTCGTACTGTCACTTTTACGACAGTGTCTTTAGTTGGCATGTATGTCCCCTGGCTGCATCTCTTCGCAACTCAAAGAGCCTCTCCCTATCAATTTTATACAAGCTGAGTAATTTGGCATGTCACGATCATGTCTCCCCTTGCTCTCTCTCTCCCTCTATCTCTCCCAGTGTTAATGTGTCTCCTAAGTCTGTACTCGTAGTCTGTCGCCATTAATTTCCGTACCAGTCTCGTCTGCAAATTTCTGGTTATTATCTGGTTCATATACCTGATGTTTGGTCATCTTTCTTCAAGAGCGAACGCGAAAAATTCCTCAAGTCAGTTCCTGATTAGCCAAGCATTAGTGCATAAGGTGGGCTACGGGCAGCATCAGCTTGACCAATCAGGCCAATAACCAGGAGACCTGGTCTGGTACCTGGCCTCCTGGTTATTGGCCTGACGGTAACTTGGTTAATAGCGATGACGGTAACTTCCAGCAGAGATTATGGTAACCCACAGGCTATATGTGCGGGCTCTACTTTGGCGCTGCGTGCTCAAAAATGGGTCTAACCTACGATGAGTATAATTTTGGTGAGCGCGATGCGTGCCCTGGGTGTGCTTATGTAGCCTGTGAAATTTACAGTATACAGGAAAACCTCTTGCATAACAATACTGCTTCTTACCTCATTTAAAGGCAGAAACGCGTAACGCAGTATAACACCGGACAGCACAGTACAGAGAAGTATAACAGTGCATCGCATTACAGCAAAGCACATTGGGTGCTCAGCCAAGCACAACACAACACGGTACAGCAGTACAGCACAGGGCAGTACAACACAGCACGCTGCAATACACTACAGCAAATCCCGGCATAGAGCAGGTGGAATCCAAACTGTGCAGCGAGGATAGCCCTAGGTAGTGATTAGGAATTACCGTGCTGCGAGCCAGTCAGTGAGCGCGGGCGATTACCCGGGAGCCCAGCACCTAGCCAATCACACCCCAGACTTAATCCTCACGAACCAATCAACGCCGCTATTGCTTTGATTGATTACTCGTGTCAATTTTCCAAGATAAATTTACACACTGGGGAAATATTTTGACACGGAAGTTCCCTATACAAAAACTGCTGTAGTCACTTTCTCGTGACTATTAGTTTGGGGTGAGGGGCTGGATGGACTGTCACTGGTTGGTGTGAGGGGCAGGAGGAACTGTCACTGGCTGGTGTGAGGGGCAGGAGGAACTGTCACTGGCTGGTGTGAGGGTTTGAACATTAAAATGGTATAAAATACCGACAGGTTGTTAGGTAAGACACATATGCAACAGTTAGGTATCTTTATTTTGAAACGTTTCGCCTACACAGTAGGCTTCTTCAGTCGAGTACAGAAAAGTTGATAGAAGCAGAAGATACTTGAAGACGATGTAATCAGTCCATCACCCTTAAAGTTTTGAGGTGGTCAGTCCCTCAGTCTGGAGAAGAGCATTGTTCCATAGAATGAAACCATATTGTTTCATTCTATGGAACAATGCTCTTCTCCAGACTGAGGGACTGACCACCTCAAAACTTTAAGGGTGATGGACTGATTACATCGTCTTCAAGTATCTTCTGCTTCTATCAACTTTTCTGTACTCGACTGAAGAAGCCTACTGTGTAGGCGAAACGTTTCAAAATAAAGATACCTAACTGTTGCATATGTGTCTTACCTAACAACTGGTGTGAGGGACTGGAGGAACTGTCACTGGCTGGTGTGAGGGACTGGAGGAACTGTCACTGGCTGGTGTGAGGGACTGGAGGAACTGTCACTGGTTGGTGTGAGGGACTGGAGGAACTGTCACTGGCTGGTGTGAGGGACTGGAGGAACTGTCACTGGCTGGTGCGAGGGGCAGGAGGAACTATCACTGGCTGGTGTGAGGGACTGGAGGAACTCTCACTGGCTGGTGTGAGGGGCAGGAGGAACTGTCACTGGCTGGTGCGAGGGGCAGGAGGAACTGTCACTGGCTGATGTGAGAGGCTGGAGGAACTGTCACTGGCTGGTGTGAGGGGCTGGAGGAACTGTCACTGGCTGGTGTGAGGGGCTGGAGGAACTGTCACTGGCTGGTGTGAGGGGCAGGAGGGACTGTCACTGGCTGGTGTGAGAGACTGGAGGAACTGTCACTGGCTGGTGTGAGAGACTGTAGGAACTGTCACTGGCTGGTGAGAGAGACTGGAGGAACTGTCACTGGCTGGTGTGAGAGACTGGAGGAACTGTCACTGGCTGGTGTGAGAGACTGGAGGAACTGTCACTGGCTGGTGAGGGACTGGAGGAACTGTCATTGGCTGGCGTGAGAGACTGGAGGAACTGTCACTGGCTGGTGTGAGGGGCTGGAGGAACTGTCACTGGCTGGTGTGAGGGGCAGGAGGGACTGTCACTGGCTGGTGTGAGGGGCTGTCACTGGCTGGCATGAGGAACTGGAGGAACTGTCACTGGCTGGTGTGAGAGACTGTAGGAACTGTCACTGGCTGGTATGAGGAACTGGAGGAACTGTCACTGGCTGGTGTGAGGGGCAGGAGGGACTGTCACTGGCTGGTGTGAGAGACTGGAGGAACTGTCACTGGCTGGTGTGAGAGACTGGAGGAACTGTCACTGGCTGGTGTGAGAGACTGTAGGAACTGTCACTGGCTGGTGTGAGGGACTGGAGGGACTGTCACTGGCTGGTGTGAGGGACTGGAGGAACTGTCACTGGCTGGTATGAGAGACTGGAGGAACTGTCACTGGCTGGTATGAGAGACTGTAGGAACTGTCACTGGCTGGTGTGAGGGACTGTAGGAACTGTCACTGGCTGGTGTGAGGGACTGGAGGGACTGTCACTGGCTGGTGTGAGAGACTGGAGGGACTGTCACTGGCTGGTGTGATGGACTGGAGGGACTGTCACTGGCTGGTGTGATGGACTGGAGGGACTGTCACTGGCTGGTGTGAGAGACTGGAGGGACTGTCACTGGCTGGTGTGAGAGACTGAAGGGACTGTCACTGGCTGGTGTGAGGGACTGGAGGAACTGTCACTGGCTGGTGTGAGGGACTGGAGGGACTGTCACTGGCTGGTGTGAGGGACTGGAGGGACTGTCACTGGCTGGTGTGAGGGACTGGAGGGACTGTCACTGGCTGGTGTGAGAGACTGTAGGAACTGTCACTGGCTGGTGTGAGGGACTGGAGGGACTGTCACTGGCTGGTGTGAGAGACTGGAGGGACTGTCACTGGCTGGTGTGAGAGACTGGAGGGACTGTCACTGGCTGGTGTGAGAGACTGTAGGAACTGTCACTGGCAGGTGTGAGGGACTGGAGGGACTGTCACTGGCTGGTGTGAGGGACTGGAGGGACTGTCGCTGGCTGGTGTGAGAGACTGTAGGAACTGTCACTGGCTGGTGTGAGGGACTGGAGGGACTGTCACTGGCTGGTGTGAGGGACTGGAGGGACTAACACTGGCTGGTGTGAGGGACTAACACTGGCTGGTGTGAGGGACTGGAGGGACTAACACTGGCTGGTGTGAGGGGCTGGAGGGACTAACACTGGCTGGTGTGAGGGACTGGAGGGACTAATACTGGCTGGTGTGAGGGGCTGGAGGGACTAACACTGGCAGGTGTGAGGGACTGGAGGGACTAACACTGGCTGGTGTGAGGGGCTGGAGGGACTAACACTGGCTGGTGTGAGGGACTGGAGGGACTAACACTGGCTGGTGTGAGGGACTGGAGGGACTAACACTGGCTGGTGTGAGGGACTGGAGGGACTGTCACTGGCTGGTGTGAGGGACTGGAGGGACTGTCGCTGGCTGGTGTGAGAGACTGTAGGAACTGTCACTGGCTGGTGTGAGGGACTGGAGGGACTGTCACTGGCTGGTGTGAGGGACTAACATTGGCTGGTGTGAGGGACTGGAGGGACTAACACTGGCTGGTGTGAGGGACTGGAGGGACTAACACTGGCTGGTGTGAGGGGCTGGAGGGACTAACACTGGCTGGTGTGAGGGACTGGAGGGACTAATACTGGCTGGTGTGAGGGGCTGGAGGGACTAACACTGGCTGGTGTGAGGGGCTGGAGGGACTAACACTGGCTGGTGTGAGGGACTGGAGGGACTAACACTGGCTGGTGTGAGGGACTGGAGGGACTAACACTGGCTGGTGTGAGGGACTGGAGGGACTAACACTGGCTGGTGTGAGGGGCTGGAGGGACTAACACTGGCTGGTGTGAGGGACTGGAGGGACTAACACTGGCTGGTGTGAGGGACTGGAGGGACTAACACTGGCTGGTGTGAGGGACTGGAGGGACTAACACTGGCTGGTGTGAGGGACTGGAGGGACTAACACTGGCTGGTGTGAGGGACTGGAGGGACTAACACTGGCTGGTGTGAGGGACTGGAGGGACTGTCGCTGGCTGGTGTGAGAGACTGTAGGAACTGTCACTGGCTGGTGTGAGGGACTGGAGGGACTGTCACTGGCTGGTGTGAGGGACTAACACTGGCTGGTGTGAGGGACTAACACTGGCTGGTGTGAGGGACTGGAGGGACTAACACTGGCTGGTGTGAGGGACTGGAGGGACTAACACTGGCTGGTGTGAGGGACTGGAGGGACTAACACTGGCTGGTGTGAGGGACTGGAGGGACTAACACTGGCTGGTGTGAGGGACTGGAGGGACTGTCGCTGGCTGGTGTGAGAGACTGTAGGAACTGTCACTGGCTGGTGTGAGGGACTGGAGGGACTAACACTGGCTGGTGTGAGGGACTGGAGGGACTAACACTGGCTGGTGTGAGGGACTGGAGGGACTAACACTGGCTGGTGTGAGGGACTGGAGGGACTGTCGCTGGCTGGTGTGAGAGACTGTAGGAACTGTCACTGGCTGGTGTGAGGGACTGGAAGGACTGTCACTGGCTGGTGTGAGGGACTAACACTGGCTGGTGTGAGGGACTAACACTGGCTGGTGTGAGGGACTAACACTGGCTGGTGTGAGGGACTGGAGGGACTAACACTGGCTGGTGTGAGGGACTATCACTGGCTGGTGTGAGTGACTGGAGGGACTATCTCTGGCTGGTGTGAGGGACTGGAGGGACTAACACTGGCTGGTGTGAGGGACTGGAGGGACTAACACTGGCTGGTGTGAGGGACTGGAGGGACTAACACTGGCTGGTGTGAGGGACTGGAGGGACTAACACTGGCTGGTGTGAGGGACTGGAGGGACTAACACTGCCTGGTGTGAGGGGCTGGAGGGACTAACACTGGCTGGTGTGAGGGACTGGAGGGACTAACACTGGCTGGTGTGAGGGACTGGAGGGACTAACACTGGCTGGTGTGAGGGACTGGAGGGACTAACACTGGCTGGTGTGAGGGGCTGGAGGGACTAACACTGGCTGGTGTGAGGGGCTGGAGGGACTAACACTGGCTGGTGTGAGGGGCTGGAGGGACTAACACTGGCTGGTGTGAGGGACTGGAGGGACTAACACTGGCTGGTGTGAGGGACTGGAGGGACTAACACTGGCTGGTGTGAGGGACTGGAGGGACTAACACTGGCTTGTGTGAGGGGCTGGAGGGACTAACACTGGCTGGTGTGAGGGGCTGGAGGGACTAACACTGGCTGGTGTGAGGGACTGGAGGGACTAACACTGGCTGGTGTGAGGGACTGGAGGGACTAACACTGGCTGGTGTGAGGGACTGGAGGGACTAACACTGGCTGGTGTGAGGGACTGGAGGGACTAACACTGGCTGGTGTGAGGGACTGGAGGGACTAACACTGGCTGGTGTGAGGGACTGGAGGGACTAACACTGGCTGGTGTGAGGGACTGGAGGGACTAACACTGGCTGGTGTGAGGGACTGGAGGGACTAACACTGGCTGGTGTGAGGGACTAACACTGGCTGGTGTGAGGGACTGGAGGGACTAACACTGGCTGGTGTGAGGGGCTGGAGGGACTAACACTGGCTGGTGTGAGGGGCTGGAGGGACTAACACTGGCTGGTGTGAGGGACTGGAGGGACTAACACTGGCTGGTGTGAGGGACTGGAGGGACTAACACTGGCTGGTGTGAGGGACTGGAGGGACTAACACTGGCTGGTGTGAGGGACTGGAGGGACTAACACTGGCTGGTGTGAGGGGCTGGAGGGACTAACACTGGCTGGTGTGAGGGACTGGAGGGACTAACACTGGCTGGTGTGAGGGACTGGAGGGACTAACACTGGCTGGTGTGAGGGACTGGAGGGACTAACACTGGCTGGTGTGAGGGGCTGGAGGGACTAACACTGGCTGGTGTGAGGGACTGGAGGGACTAACACTGGCTGGTGTGAGGGACTGGAGGGACTAACACTGGCTGGTGTGAGGGACTGGAGGGACTAACACTGGCTGGTGTGAGGGACTGGAGGGACTAACACTGGCTGGTGTGAGGGACTGGAGGGACTAACACTGGCTGGTGTGAGGGACTGGAGGGACTAACACTGGCTGGTGTGAGGGACTGGAGGGACTAACACTGGCTGGTGTGAGGGACTGGAGGGACTAACACTGGCTGGTGTGAGGGACTGGAGGGACTAACACTGGCTGGTGTGAGGGGCTGGAGGGACTAACACTGGCTGGTGTGAGGGACTGGAGGGACTAACACTGGCTGGTGTGAGGGACTGGAGGGACTAACACTGGCTGGTGTGAGGGACTGGAGGGACTAACACTGGCTGGTGTGAGGGACTGGAGGGACTAACACTGGCTGGTGTGAGGGACTGGAGGGACTAACACTGGCTGGTGTGAGGGACTGGAGGGACTAACACTGGCTGGTGTGAGGGGCTGGAGGGACTAACACTGGCTGGTGTGAGGGACTGGAGGGACTAACACTGGCTGGTGTGAGGGACTGGAGGGACTAACACTGGCTGGTGTGAGGGACTGGAGGGACTAACACTGGCTGGTGTGAGGGACTGGAGGGACTAACACCTCACACTTTACAAAACCGCAACTGCCACAGACAAAAAAGTTAAGCAGTTAAATATGTTAGTACTTTGAAGAGGGAATCTGCAAATATCCAAAGACATGTAAATACTTACACACCAAAAAGTGTTCCAATATGTTATGAGAGGGAAGGTGTCCACTTACAGAGGGAAGGTGTCCACTTACAGAGAGGTGTCCACTTACAGAGGGAAGGTGTCCACTTACAAAGTGAAGGTGTCCACTTACAGAGAGAAGGTGTCCACTTACAGAGAGGTGTCCACTTACAGAGAGAAGGTGTCCACTTACAGAGGTGTCCACTTACAGAGGGAAGGTGTCCACTTACAGAGGGAAGGTGTCCACTTATAGAGTGAAGGTGTCCATTTACAGAGGGAAGGTGCCCACTTACAGAGAGAAGGTGTCCACTTACAGAGAAGGTGTCCACTTACAGAGAGAAGGTGTCCACTTACAGAGAGAAGGTGTCCACTTAGAAGGTGTCCACTTACAGAGAGGTGTCCACTTATAGAGTGAAGGTGTCCACTTACAGAGAGAAGGTGTCCACTTACAGAGGGAAGGTGTCCACTTACAGAGGGAAGGTGTCCACTTACAGAGGGAAGGTGTCCACTTACAGAGTGAAGGTGTCCACTTACAGAGAGGTGTCCACTTACAGAGAGGTGTCCACTTAGAGAGAAGGTGTCCACTTACAGAGAAGGTGTCCACTTACAGAGAGGTGTCCACTTACAGAGGGAAGGTGTCCACTTATAGTGAATGTGTCCATTTACAGAGGGAAGGTGTCCACTTACAAAGAGAAGGTGTCCACTTACAGAGAGAAGGTGTCCACTTACAGAGAGAAGGTGTCCACTTACAGAGGGAAGGTGTCCACTTAGAGAGGTGTCCACTTAGAGAGAAGGTGTCCACTTATAGAGTGAAGGTGTCCACTTACAGAGAGAAGGTGTCCACTTACAGAGAGGTGTCCACTTACAGAGGGAAGGTGTCCACTTACAGAGAGAAGGTGTCCACTTACAGAGAGGTGTCCACTTACAGAGAGAAGGTGTCCACTTACAGAGGGAAGGTGTCCACTTACAGAGGGAAGGTGTCCACTTACAGAGGGAATGTGTCCACTTACAGAGAGAAGGTGTCCACTTACAGAGAGAAGGTGTCCACTTACAGAGAGGTGTCCACTTACAGAGAGGTGTCCACTTACAGAGAGAAGGTGTCCACTTACAGAGAGGTGTCCACTTACAGAGAGGTGTCCACTTACAGAGAGGTGTCCACTTACAGGGAAGGTGTCCACTTACAGAGGGAAGGTGTCCACTTACAGCGGGAAGGTGTCCACTTACAGCGGGAAGGTGTCCACTTACAGAGGGAAGGTGTCCACTTATAGAGGGAAGGTGTCCACTTATAGAGGGAAGGTGTCCACTTACAGAGGGAAGGTGTCCACTTACAGAGGGAAGGTGTCCACTTACAGAGGGGTGTCCACTTACAGAGAGAAGGTGTCCACTTACAGAGGGAAGGTGTCCACTTACAGAGGGAAGGTGTCCACTTACAGAGGGAAGGTGTCCACTTACAGAGGGAAGGTGTCCACTTACAGAGAGGTGTCCACTTACAGAGGGAAGGTGTCCACTTACAGAGAAGGTGTCCACTTACAGAGAGATGTCCACTTACAGAGAGATGTCCACTTACAGAGAGGTGTCCACTTACAGAGGGAAGGTGTCCACTTACAGAGAGGTGTCCACTTACAGAGAGAAGGTGTCCACTTACAGAGAGAAGGTGTCCACTTACAGAGAGGTGTCCACTTAGAGAGGTGTCCACTTACAGAGGGAAGGTGTCCACTTACAGAGAGGTGTCCACTTACAGAGAGGTGTCCACTTACAGAGAGGTGTCCACTTACAGAGGGAAGGTGTCCACTTACAGAGGGAAGGTGTCCACTTACAGAGGGAAGGTGTCCACTTACAGAGGGAAGGTGTCCACTTACAGAGGGAAGGTGTCCACTTAGAGGGAAGGTGTCCACTTACATAGAGAAGGTGTCCACTTACATAGAGAAGGTGTCCACTTACAGAGAGGTGTCCACTTAGAGGGAAGGTGTCCACCTACAAAGAGAAGGTGTCCACTTACAGAGAGGTGTCCACTTACAGAGAGGTGTCCACTTACAGAGGTGTCCACTTACAGAGAGGTGTCCACTTACAGAGAGAAGGTGTCCACTTAGAGAGAAGGTGTCCACTTACAGAGAGAAGGTGTCCACATACAGAGAGGTGTCCACTTACAGAGAGGTGTCCACTTACAGAGAGAAGGTGTCCACTTACAGAGGGAAGGTGTCCACTTACAGAGGGAAGGTGTCCACTTACAGAGGGAAGGTGTCCACTTACAGAGAGAAGGTGTCCACTTACAGAGAGAAGGTGTCCACTTACAGAGGGAAGGTGTCCACTTACAGAGAAAAGATTCCTATAGACTAGAAAATATAATGACCAAAGGTGCCTAAAATCCCACATGAAAAGAAAATTCCACAAAAATTACCCATCACAAAAACAGAATGCACGATAAAAAAAAAATTATACAGTGAGACGAATGAAGAAAATGTAACAATTATGAACACAACGAACCAGTTTTTCGAATACGACTGATCACTTCCCTGAGGGATTGATTATCTCATCTTTTGTATACATTTCTATTATCTTCCCATTAGGTCCTTGAATTTGTATTGATAAAGTCACTGACCGGCGAAACGTCTACAATAATGATACCCGTATGTTAGACACGTGTCTTATATTGTCGGTATTGTATACATGTAGAACCAGTACTGTAGAGAAGAGGGATACATCAAGTACCATATTACAATGACACAGTAACATAGGTGGTAAAGCCCAGTAACCAAACATCCGAAATGGTAAATCCTCTTTATTGTTACTAACATTTAGTCAGCTATACAGGCGAGTTCCTCGCTGAAGGAAATGCAATGTCTGCAACATTCACAGAAACACAAAACGAATGGAGAGAAATGGTGTAGACTACCGATACGATGGAAACACACAGAGAAGTGTAGTACAATGAGAGCCTATACTATGTTTTGCTCAGTGTGTGCGCGAGAAACGTTGTCACTCAAGGATCTCATTTCACTTCATGTGTGCGTTTGTTTCCACATGCACCGAAACATGGGTTCCACATTACAATGTATAAAATGTGAGAGCGTAAATAGGACATAAAAAAGAGAACTTTAAGAGACTACTGTACAGAAATATTGAAATCATGTGATACAGTATAATTACTAGATATAAAAGTGGAGCACAAGAATCTGACAATTATCCTTGTATATAAGCCACCGCCAGCAGTGGAATTGACAGGTATGAGGAAGACAAACAGCTGCCTTGGAAGCTATAAAATCCTATTCATATTATCCTCCCCGGAGATTTCAACCTTCCAAAGATTAAATAGAAGATGGTAGACAACAGTACCAAAAATAGTACCTGAAAATACGACAGCCAGATGCATACCAGGAAGCCATGAGGGCTCTGTGAAGTTTGCTTTGCACCATCAGATAACAGAACCCACTAGAAATGGAAATACTCTAGACTTAATATTCACGAACAATGAAAAATTATCAGACACAATCAGAAATGCAATGTACTTCGAATCACATCACTGAAGTACGGACAAGCATAAATCCACGCATAGAGAACTTAAGAAATAGCCAGCGTAAAGGGATGGTCAGTAAAAGGAACTTGATCAAAACTACACAAAGAACTACTACTACTACTACGACCCTCTCGCTGTTTACCACTTCACTCCTGCCACTTTATACGGTCGTTCTTAGTTATCTCTGTATTAGGACTGAAGAAGCCACTCCTAGAGAGAAGTTCCCTCTAATAAATATCCTGACCTGTACATAAGTGTCATTTATCATATCAGACTTTCCTTAAGAAACAGTCTTGAGAACCTTTAATACATCATTAAAATAATGGTATAAAATACCGACAAGATGAAGAAGTGGGCGCATTACCTTATCTTCTACTGCTTTCTGGGTGTAGTCTCACAAGACGGCGGGACTGATTACCTTGTCTTCTAATGTCTTCGCATATATCACTGTACTGAACTGATAAAGCCAATACTTGGCGATATGTCTTTAAATATACTCAGATGCAATTCCTGGCCTTTAATCCACACCAGAACATGGAAAAGCTGAATATAGAAGCATACAAGGTCCATATAAAATACGTTCTGCTGAGAAAGCCTGTATGTCTGATCATATATTGAAAAAGAACTTGGAAACGTACATAAAAAAATGGGGTTACTGAATTGTTTAAAAAACAAGCACGTCACAACAAAGGAAGGATAATCTACAACGGGAGATTATCGAAACAGCAGAAACTAAACAGTCATACCAGAGGTAAGAAATACAAAGGGAACAAAATGCCGTCCAGGAAATTAAAAAAATATTAAATATTTTTTCACGTATGCAAAAATCCAAGTCAGAAACACCTCTGGTATTGGCCCAGTACTCACAAGAGGTTCATGCACCAGTGAAAATAATAAAAACGAATTAAATCCGTAAAGAACCGTATGAATCAATGATCAGTAATTAAATAAAAGACAGAATAGTTAAGGATTCAAGTAGTTGTTTATTACCTCTGCCCATCTTATATAAATCATTATCTGCTAAAAGAACAAATTCTTCAGAATTCTGAAAAGAAATAGAAAATATGCCTGGGCCTAATCAACTGAATTCTGTTTATAAAGTGGAAAATAGACCTAGCACGAGCACAAGGTATTGTTTGGATAAAGAAAAGAGCTAGGAAGCCCAGAGGTCTTAAAAGATTGCAGACATATCTCCTCTGCACAAAGAATGAAGCGAAGAGTTAGCAAATAAAATATAATACATCATAAAAGGGTAGCGAGACTCTAAATTATCAATTTTATGGTAAAGCAGAACCTACATAAATTAAGTCAACGGAAGCTTTGGAAGAAAACCAAAACGCAGATATGGTCCGTCTGGACTTTAAGGTATTTGACAAATGCGATCATGTAGTGATAGCCCATAAAATAACGTCAATAGGTTTAACAGAAAAACTAGTTAAATGGATTGTTTATTTTATAAGGAATAACAAAGAATAGGCCAAAAACAAAGCAAAATCCAGCATTAACAAAGTCAAAAATTCAATAACACAGGGCACGGTCCTCATCCTCATAATCATAGCAGACGTAGATAAAAACATTAACCCTAGTTTAGTATCGTCGGTTGCGGACTATACCAGAATAAACATGAAAGTCGATTCGGCAAGACATAAAATAACTGCAAGCACTTATCAAAGTCTTCCAGTGGGCACTGAAAAATGACACGAGGATCAATGGTGACAAATTCCAGCAGCTTAAATATATATGATAAAATTGAAGAACTATAAATGGAGCATTGCGTACAAAACACAGCAGGACTATCTCAAAACGAGTATACACTAAGGAAAATTCTGCAAAGACCAGCATTTGGGTGGACAGTGAGAACTTCGAAAACAATTGAAATAATGCCAGTGGTCACACTTCAAATAATTTTTGCTCTCTCACTTACAATAGCGTTTAGTGACGACAATTTCGTTCAAGGCAAACAAGAGATCGATCCAAGAAAAGGTACAGCGATAGTTTACTGCCCGCATAGAAAAAATAAAACATTTAAAATTACTTGGAACGTCCCAGAGTATTAGATTTGATGATATATTATATTATGCATGATACTTGAGGGTCTTGTCCCAAATTTATATACTCTCGTAACAATGTGCACGAGTAGAGAAGTGTACAAGAAACCTTGTGAACAGCAGAAGCACAATTAAGAAACACCGTCAATATTTGTGGTCCAATGTTGTTTAGGTTGTTTCAGGCAGACATCAGAAATTTTGCTGAAACAAATGCATATATTATCAGAAAACTTGATAGCTACGCCCATCAACTGCCTGATCAACCAGATTGTGATGACTATGTGGACTAGCGGACCTCCAGCAGTAACAGCTTGGTCGCAGGCCAAGCTGAAAGAATAAAAAATAATTTAAAAAACGGTTACAGGTCACAGACCGGGCCGCGGGGGCGTTGACCCCCGAAACTCTCTCCAGGTAAACACCGTCAGACGAGCCTGGCCCATGGCCGGGCTTCGAGAGTTGTGAAACTCTCGAAACTCTTCAAAGGTCAAGGGTCCATTACGTCAAAGGCTCAGGTTCAAAACTTCGGCCCAGGAGATGAGGCTACGACAAATATCACTTCTGATCAGAGTTATCGAGAGATGATAAATATTAAAAAAGAAATATACGAACTATCAGATGGAACATACAGTACATTATGAAAAAAATACAAGCCAAGATACCGAGGCTAGACACGCTGAATGCAAATATCGTCCTACCAACAATGGTGAAGAAAAGACAAATTGCAGAAGAAGCTTTTGTAAGGACAATATATCGTTGTGTGTAGAGCTCTGTGTAGAGCTCTACATAGAGCGAAACGATGTCTCAATAACAGCTCGTTCTACAACGTGTCTTCGCCGTGGCTGGAACCATTGAAAGTTACTCACCAACTGAAAACGAAACCTGGATGATGTTTCGGTCGGTCCTTGACCATTATCTAGTTGCAAGTGACTGAAACATCAAGGCTCCTTTTGTTAATTACGTAAGATTTTAAATAATAAAATGACAGCACATACCCCAAACTCTTCTCCATTATGTCCTCCGCCCTCCTATCTTGCATTCCTCCTCCCTTACACGTTTTTCCATTTCTCCCCTTAAGTGATCCTCCTCTTCCCTCATGTCTTAATCCTTTTCTTCCCTTACACCTTCCGCCTCTTCTTCCTTTACACTTTCCTCCGCATCTTCCCCTACGCCTTTCAGTTCTTGTAATGCGTTCCTTCTCGCACCTTCCTCCTCCTCGTCCCTTACACTATACACCTTCCTCCGCCCCTTCTCTTCCCTCCCAAACACTTGGTAGAGTGGAAAGCGCCTTGTTTAGGGTCGTCTGTCTCCTGGGTCTGAAAAGAAACACTGCAAATGATAACGGCCGTCGCCTCGTTGTGCTAAACTTGGCCGCTATAACACGACAAATGGGTTATTCCCGTGAACATTAGTGCTTTGAGGAGCTCCTAGGCATTCCGACCACCCCTACCCCCTAACCCCCATTCACACACGCGTGTACACACACACACACACACACACACACACACACACACACACACACACACACAACTGGCATTATAAGCATCAGCCCCGTGACTGCTTCGTATTACCTCGCACTGGGGATTATTTTGTCTTGTTGCCCTCATGAAATATTGTGGCCACTGCCACCACCGCTTCTGTTGTTGTAGTACTGTTATTATTGTGGCACTGTTGTTGTGGTTGTTGGTGTGGTACTGTTGTTGGTACTTTTGCTGTAGTTGTTACTGTTGGTGGTATCTTTGCTGTGGCTGTTGGTTGGGCGGGTACTGCTGTGGTTGTTGGTTGGCAGTGTTGTTGTGGTTGTTGCTGCTGCTGGTGGTGGTACTATTGTTGTCGTTGGTGGAACTGCTGTTGTTGTGGTACTGTTTTATGACTCGCTTGCCGCGAGTTTATACCCCACCAGTACCGTACTCTGTCCTCCGTCCTGCGCCACCTTAAGCAGGACGTTAATTTGTCCTTCTTGAGGCCTGTCTAAAAGGAATATAAATTACCTTACATACACTAACACAGCGGGAACTGAAGGCCACAACAACCACTGACGTATTTTAAGAATTTTATGTAGCTGCCACTGGCAACACCACACGGAGCCGCAGTGGACGTGTACAAGACAAGTACACATCGGAGTCTACGTCGGCCAGTCTGCTGAAGGCAGCAGTGAGAAATTGTTGGCTATGATACCTCATAATAGTATTCATTACTGATATTTGAAAATTAAATAATTTCCCTAAGTATATTTTGTATAATTTCTATAACTTTTTATATATTTTCAAATCATAAAACATGTTTGATTTATGTTAAATCTCCAGGCTTATTAAGACTTTAGTAATTAATTTGGTAAGTACTAGAATTTGGTATGCCTATTTTGGTCATTAAAATTAAGTAAATATGCATATTCATTATATATATAAAAATCGCAAGTTATACCTATTCGGCACGACATACATTATATATATACCAACTAGGGTGGTACTACCACCACTCTAGTTGGTGGTAGTACTGCTGTTGGTAGTGGTACTGTTGCTGGTGGTGAAGTTGTATTGTTGCCGGTGGTGGTACTTTGTTGGTAAAATAGTTTTGTTGATACTGCTGTTGTTGGTGGTGGTACTGTTGCTGCTGTTGTTGCTGTTGGTACTGTTGCTGCTGGTATTGTTGCTGTTGGTACTGTTGTTGGTGGTAGTACTGTTGTTGGTAGTGGTACTGTTGCTGGTGGTGAAGTTGTATTGTTGCCGGTGGTGGCACTGTTGCTGGTGGTGAAGTTGTATTGTTGCCGGTGGTGGCACTGTTGTTGGTGAAATAGTTTTGTTGATACTGTTGTTGTTGTTGGTACTGTTGCTGTTGGTACTGTTGTTGCTGTTGGTACTGTTTTTGCTGTTGGTACTGTTGCTGTTGGTACTGTTGGTGGTGGTGGTACTGTTGCTGCTGGTACTGTTGCTGTTGGTGGTACTGTTGTTGGTGATGGTGGTCCTGTTGGTGGTGGTGGTGGTACTGTTGTGGTTGTTGGTAGTACTGTTTTTGTGGTTGTTGGTAGTACTATTGTTATGGTTGGTGATAGTACTATTGTTATGGTTGTTGGTAGTACTATTGTTGTGGTTGTTGGTAGTACTATTGTTGTGGTTGTTGGTAGTACTATTGTTGTGGTTGTTGGTAGTACTATTGTTGTGGTTGGTGGTAGTACTATTGTTGTGGTTGGTGGTAGTACTATTGTTGTGGTTGGTGGTAGTACTATTGTTGTGGTTGTTGGTAGTACTATTGTTGTGGTTAGTGGTAGTACTATTGTTGTGGTTGGTGGTAGTACTATTGTTGTGGTTGTTGGTAGTACTATTGTTGTGGTTGGTGGTAGTACTATTGTTGTGGTTGGTGGTAGTACTATTGTTGTGGTTGGTGGTAGTACTATTGTTGTGGTTGGTGGTAGTACTGTTGTGTTGTGATGGCTGTGGTTGTTGTTGCTACTGACTGCTGCTGTTACTACATACTATGTTCCTGTTATTGATGTTGCCGCTGTTTTTTCTCTCGCACGCACGCACACACGCATGCATGCACACATACATACACACACACACACACCTTCGCTGCTGCTTCTGATACTGTTCCTGTTTCCTCCGTTCCTGCTGCTGTTACTGTTAATACTACTACCACTTGTCCTGTTATTGCTATTTTAATTCATTTGATCACCATGTAGCTGCTGTTGATGTTGCTTAAGCTTCCACTGCAGGTATTACTGTTGTTGCTTCATCTACAGCTGCTACTGCTGCAGTTTCCTCTTCAACTGCTACTGTTGTTTCCTCTACAGTATCCGCTGTTACTGCTACCTCTACAGCTGTTGTTGTTGTTTCCTCTATAGCTGCTGCTGGTGTCTGAGAGCTACGAAGATGCAGAATAACTCATTTCTATGGCGTTGTCTCCCTCATATGTTTCTCGTTATATTGGACGGAACCAGACACACGTGTGTTGCCTCATAACCTAACATGTATTCATGTGTCCGACCTTAGTATCCAGGGCACGCGACACACACACGCACACGCGCGCGCACACACACACACACACACACACACACACACACACACACACACACACACACACACACACACACACACACACACACACACACACACTTGTCTACCGACACGTGCCTTTGACAAAATAGTAGCTATCTATCCTTCTCTCTCTAATCATCCCGTCACCGTCTCTCTTCCCCTTCCATCCTGTCTTGCAATTCGACAACTGGAGAGCATGATAACACAGGAATAAACAAAACGGCTCACCTTCTGTTTTTCCTTATTCCATCCCTATTTTTCTCATCGTCTTTTTCCTTTTTTTTTCCTATATTTACCACATCCTTTCTCCTCCCTCCAGAACACCCCAGCCCCACCCCTGCCTTCCCAGCTGGGTGTGTGCTTCCCTGGGTTGCTGGTGTCTGGGTGTTTCTTCTGGGAGTTGTGTTTTCTCTCCTGGTTCTCCCTCTCGTATTTTTTACCTCCTGTCAGACACAGCCGTCTATTATCTGTTTTTATGAAGCGCTGGATGATGTTCCCTCTCCTTTCTTGCCGCAGTATATGGTGCGCGCGAGCGAGCGTGTGCACGCCTGTTAGTTACCATTTTTTCAAAGGTACTTGTCGGTAGACACTAGGCGTGTGTGTGTGTGTGTGTGTGTGTGTGTGTGTGTGTGTGTGTGTGTGTGTAGCTACAGATGCAAAGCTATGCTCGTTAATTTTTTTTTTTTCGCCTGTGGATGGTAGCGCAAGAGGCCTAGGAACTAGGCCTTAAAAGGTTAACAGAAGTACATCTGGATTTATATCTACATTTGTCTTATACCTTACAAGGAGATTTAGGATACTTGCCTAACACGTCTGGTATCTTATTTTCATTAAT
>NC_091324.1:8486341-8521341 GCF_038502225.1 Cherax quadricarinatus
TGAGTAACGTGGTAGTGACGTCTCTAGGAGGGAGCCGTAAGGTCGAGAGTCCCTCTGGCGAGTGTGGGAATGGCGAGCTTGGGCACCACTGTGGCTTACCTGCCTTATGCCTTCACTTCTCCTGCGTCTCTGAAAAAGTTTGTTTGTGATCGTCCGGAGCTTTTGTGCAGAGAACCAGCGGCGGCACTCATTAGTAGGCACGGGGCAGGTGCCCCATGCTGGGTGCCCCGTCAGCCCCGTGCCCCATGTTGGGTGCCCCGCCAGCCCGGTGTTACATGCTAGGTGCCCCGTCAGCCCCGTGGCCCATGCTGGGTGCCCCGTGAGCCCCGTGGCCCATGCTGGGTGCCCCGCCCGCCCCGTGCCCCATGCTGGGTGCCCCGTCAGCCCCGTGCCCCATGCTGGGTGCCCCGCCAGCCCCGTGCCCCATGCTGGGTGCCCCGCCAGCCCCGTGCCCCATGCTGGGTGCCCCGTGAGCCCCGTGCCCCATGTTGGGTGCCCCGCCAGCCCGGTGTTACATGCTGGGTGCCCCGCCAGCCCCGTGTTCCATGCTGGGTGCCCCGCCAGCCCCGTGCCCCATGCTCGGTGCCCCGCCAGCCCGTGTTCCATGCTGGGTGCCCCGCCAACCCCGTGCCCCATGCTCGGTGCCCCGCCAGCCCGATACCTGCTCTCTGTGTAGTAGTAGTAGTGGTGGTGGTAGTAGCAATAGTAGTAGTAGTAGCAATAGTAGCAGTAGTAGTGGTAG
The DNA here is from genome assembly GCF_038502225.1 of Cherax quadricarinatus. Lineage (NCBI taxonomy): Eukaryota > Metazoa > Arthropoda > Malacostraca > Decapoda > Parastacidae > Cherax > Cherax quadricarinatus. Next base: position 8,487,084 of record NC_091324.1, read on the forward strand.
TAGTATTACTAGTAAAAGTGGTAGTAGTATTACTAGTAAAAGTGGTAGTAGTACTAGTGGTACTAGTAGTGGCAGTAATGATGGTAGTAATAGTAGTAGTACTAGTAGTGGTGATGATGGTAGTAGTGTGTGTGTGTGTGTGTGTGTGTGTGTGTGTGTGTGTGTGTGTGTGTGTGTGTGTGTGTGTGTGTGTGTGTGTGTGTGTTGTGTGTGTGTGTGTGTGTTGTGTGTGTGTGTTGTGTGTGTGTGTGTGTGTTGTGTGTGTGTGTTGTGTGTGTGTGTGTGTGTGTGTGTCCGTCCCTGCGTGTGATGCTGCGTGCGTCCCAGCGCGCCTGCTTGAGTGTGCGTACGTGAGCGTACGTGCCTGCAAGTGTTATAGATGTTTCCGGTTCGATTTCTTGAATAAATCCAGCGGTAAAAAGTACCACCTGAAAAAAGTCGGAAATTAATCCCTAAATACCACAACAGTTTCCAGGATTAATTTGTATAAAAAAGTTACAACTAGGAGGAAATAAGATGAACCAATATTTCCACTTGTTTGTACTCAATACCGTGTTCAAATGTTTTTGTGTACGCATGAGCGTCGTCGTCGTAGCGGTGGTGGTCGTGGAGGTAGTAGCAGTCGTAGCAGTAGTTGTAGTAGCAGTAGTTGTAGTTGCAGCAATTGTAGATGTAAGTCTTACTGTTTTGTTGTTAGTATGATGCTCCGTGGATACTGTCACTCACGTGTTAGTGACTGGAAGTGTTGGGTCGCCACACTCAGCAAAGGTCAGAGTATTAACAAATCAACCTCTCAAAGAATCAGCAGTTTTTCAGAACTATTCTGGGACGAGCAAGATTAACAACCCAAAAAGTCTTGTTACGCACAAGACTCCAGAGATATAATATCCTGTCATCTTATCTAGGAAAATAAGTCTCCTACTCAAGCTAAAGAACATTGCTGTTGTCTCTCTCACAAGTTAGTGGGAGTTAATATTGTTATTTGAAGGAGCTTTAGTTGGTGCTCACACATTGGAACCTGACCTGAGGGTTGAGTGCTAGGCGCTCAGCACCCGCTGGCAGAAGAGGCTGCAAGAGAAATAACCTCGCATCTGCCGTCCGTCCACGACACAACCGCTAAAGCACATTCATCTCAGAGGGCTTGACTGGTTGGCCGTATCAACGGGCGTATTTAAGAGGAAGAAGGTACTATGAAGTGAAGAAGACTCAAGAGACAGGTACTGTTAAAGGACAAAGCTTAGCGAGCAGGTATTAGTAATGGGCTAGGTTCAACAGACAAGATTTTGTTAACACACAGGGCTGAACCTCTTGAGCTACAGGACTACAAAGGTAGAGTGCTACTAGTAGCTTCTCGCATGTGTTTTGTTGTGGTGGCGTGTGGTGAGCATAATGTGGGCCAGTGTACCAGGTTTTTACCAGAAGCTGCCCACATCTTTTACCTTGTATCAGGATGTGTTATTACTCCTGCGAATGTGATTTACATTAATAAGTGGACATCATGCCTGTCTCGTGCATCCTGAAACGTGGTCACTCATTAATCTCTTGAATCTTTTGCGGGTCATTTTTAATTATCCTACCTGTACATAATTACTGATTACGTTATGGTATATTTTTGATACCTATTTCATTTGCTTTCAACCTTCACTTTGGGGTTCAATCAACAGCGGCTTTGTTTCACCTGGCAGCACTGTAAGGCGGGTTCCTTGAGGGAGTGATGGTAGCAAGGGAGACAACCGTAGACTGTTATGACGCGTTATATAGGTAAGTGTGACTGAGCCCAGCCTATCACGTCTGCCCACCTGCTATGCCCCTTCCAGTCTGAGAGTCCTGTGAGGGGGAGGGAGGGAGGGAGGGAAGGAGAGAGAGAGAGAGAGAGAGAGAGAGAGAGAGAGAGAGAGAGAGAGAGAGAGAGGGGGAGGTTGGTCACGTGACTTAAGGTCTGGCCAGGGAGCCTGCCTATAAATGCTGCTATATTTCATTGTGTTTATTATTAAATTACTGTAAACTTATATAAAATATATTTAGTTGGATTATGCTAAATTAAACTGCGCTTGTTATAATAAGGTTAGGTAAGTTTTCTAAGGGTTTTTGGTACAAAATTATTAATTTTTACATTAACGTAAATCAAAAAATATATCTTTAAACGTATAAGAGAAAATTTTAGAAAGGACTTAATTTTAAATGAGTTCTTGCTAATTGACCTGTTTTACCTATTCGGGACGACACACACACACACACACACGTATATACATACATACTACACGAGTAATACTGTTAAGAACATCACCACTGTTCTTAAGAGTAACAATTTATGCCCTGTAATCTATGATTATTTTCTTTTTGCATTACTGTGATTATCATCATCATTATAGATACTGCCTTAGCACACAAAAGTCAACATATGACGACTTGACATTCGCCAAGTGGCAGGTCAGCCAGCGGGCTAACAGCAGCAGCAGCCTGGTTGAACAGCAGCAGTAGCCTGGTTGAACAGCAGCAGCAGCCTGGTTGAACAGCAGCAGTAGCCTGGTTGAACAGCAGCAGCAGCCTGGTTGAACAGCAGCAGCAGCCTGGTTGAACAGCAGCAGCAGCCTGGTTGAACAGCAGCAGCAGCCTGGATGAACAGGAGCTGCAGCCTGGATGAACAGGAGCTGCAGCGTGGATGAACAGGAGCTGCAGCCTGGATGAACAGGAGCTGCAGCCTGAATGAACAGGTAATCAACCCCAAAAAAAAAAAAAAAAAGCCTGGCTTCAGGCCGAGCTGCAAAGGTAGAACAACCCTTAAAACTGATAACAGGTATGATAGCAGGAAATACCTTCAGAGTATGATAGTTGATTTAATTTATTCCCCTGTTGTTGTTTTCTTCCTTCCTGTACATGTGATAGTGGTATCCGATACTCGGCTACAAAATCTGATACTGTAAACTTTTTACATCCGTCACCCATCGCATTTCTTATCACTGGCATTCGTAATGTCAGTAGCGTCCTGGCAGCAATGCCGGCGGAGGTGTACTGGTGGTGTACTGGAGGTGGTGTACTGGAGGTGGAGGTGTACTGGCGGTGGTGGGGTACTGGAGCTGATATCATTAGTGGCGATGATAGAGGTGATGTCGGTTGTGGCACTGATAACGGATGAGACGATATTGGCGGAAGCAACGGACACAGTCAAGAAAACCAACAGGAAACAAGACGGACTAGTCTGATTATAAAAACCTAACAGGAAGGTGGCAAGGCCATTTATTTCCCTTCAACTTTTTGTTATAAATGAAGGGAGAGAAGAGGCAGGCTAAACATTCTGCCAGTTCCATGAACAGACTGGTAGCCACCAAAGTGGATGAGCAAACACAATTCACACATCAACCATCGCATGAATAAACAGGCTTTCCATACCACTTGAACCTGGTGCCGCGAGGGCCTCCCTCGTGAAGTATGCTGTGTCTACTTACATATTGTCTGTGAAAGGGCAGTAAGTCTCCAGCGACTCGTAGAGAGCTCTTGGGTTTTCCTTTGTCCAGAAAGTTGCCTGCGTGACCGTCTTAATACGGGTTGATTTCCATCTCGTTCCTTTGCGTCTGCTGCGTCGTATTCTTGAACTCTCAAATCGTTTATGCTTCTCACCTGTTTACCTACTTGTTTCCTCCTTCGGGATGTGCAAGAAAGAGTAATTCATTCACACAACAACGAACAGAAAATATTTATGATCACTTGCCAGCATCCAGGGCTTGAGTTACTGACCACCACCTACCACACTGACGGACTGATGACGTTATAACTACAACCACTACTGTCTGTGTTAAATCTGTATTCAGCTGAAGACACTTGTTGTGCAGGCAAGTTTTTTTTTTTGGCAATAAAGATACCTTAGTGTTATGTATGCATTTATTCATCAATTTGTCGGTATTGTATACATTCACATTTGATACGAACAATATGTATACATGCTTAACAATTCGGGAAAGGGAGAAACTATTTGCAAAAATTATTATCAGTCCACAGTAGGATTCGAAATGCGTATTTTGATGCAGAGTGGGGAGGTTTAAATCCTGCTGTAGACTGAGAGATAATGTATGTATATATGCATGTGTGCAAAATAAACACAGGGGGAGATGAATGATAGCTCTAGACCTTTTGTGTTGCAATCAACACATCAGAGCTTGCAATGTTGCAGAAAAGGAGTAGGAAATCCAGGCAGATTCGTTCAGGGAAGCGACTCTCTGGAGCGAGTCGTTCTCCTGAACGAAACTGCCTAGATTTCCTACTCTATTTCTACAACACTGCAAGCTCCTGATATGTTAACTGCAACATGAAAAGCCTAGAGCTAACCATTCAAATCCCCCTGTGGTTATTTTGCATCTTTTATCGCTGGTTCGCGATTACTGCAATATGTATGTAAAGATGTATGTATATATATGAATAAAGTGTAATGAACACTTGTCAGTGCTCAATAATAACCAACAGGGGGACAGCAACTCAAGATAAAAAATTATCTATAAATTTCGACCCCCTTCTGGGATCCTCTTCAGTTTCTGTCTCCATGTGGGTTATTACTGAGCATTTCTATATATCTAAAAAAATCTGCCTTAGGTGTGAAGCGCAGCTACATCAGCAGCGGCGGGTCCCAGGCCGCTTAACAGTCTTCCTAACTCTACTCGAAAACTTCATATTTTTACATAAAAACATGAACAGATTTTTTCCGGGTACATTATCGGCACTGGACAAAGTTTCATGTTATTTTCCCAGAGTTGCCGCAGCTACTGCCACCACAGCTACCCTGCCATCGTCTTAATTACCGCCACCACAGCTACCCTGCCATCGTCTTAATTACCGCCACCACAGCTACCCTGCCATCGTCTTAATTACCGCCACCACAGCTACCCTGCCATCGTCTTAATTACCGCCACCACAGCTACCCTGCCATCGTCTTAATTACCGCCACCACAGCTACCCTGCCATCGTTTTAATTACCGTCATCACCGCCGCCACAGCTACCCTGCCATCGTCTTAATTACCGCCACCACAGCTACCCTGCCATCGTCTTAATTACCGCCACCACAGCTACCCTGCCATCGTCTTAATTACCGCCACCACAGCTACCCTGCCATCGTCTTAATTACCGCCACCACAGCTACCCTGCCATCGTCTTAATTACCGCCACCACAGCTACCCTGCCATCGTCTTAATTACCGCCACCACAGCTACCCTGCCATCGTTTTAATTACCGTCATCACCGCCGCCACAGCTACCCTGCCATCGTCTTAATTACCGCCACCACAGCTACCCTGCCATCGTCTTAATTACCGCCACCACAGCTACCCTGCCACCGTCTTAATTACCGTCATCACCGCCGCCACAGCTACCCTGCCATCGTCTTAATTACCGCCACCACAGCTACCCTGCCATCGTCTTAATTACCGTCATCACTGCCACCACAGCTACCCTGCCATCTTCTTAATTACCGTCATCACTGCCACCGCAGCTACCCTGCCATCGTCTTAATTACCGTCATCGCCACCACAGCTACCCTGCCATCGTCTTAATTACCGTCATCACCGCCACCACAGCTACCCTGCCATCGTCTTAATTACCGTCATCACCGCCACCACAGCTACCCTGCCATCGTCTTAATTACCGTCATCACCGCCACCACAGCTACCCTGCCATCGTCTTAATTACCGTCATCACCGCCACCACAGCTACCCTGCCATCGTCTTAATTACCGTCATCACCGCCACCACAGCTACCCTGCCATCGTCTTAATTACCGTCATCACCGCCACCACAGCTACCCTGCCATCGTCTTAATTACCGTCATCACCGCCACCACAGCTACCCTGCCATCGTCTTAATTACCGTCATCACCGCCACCACAGCTACCCTGCCATCGTCTTAATTACCGTTATCACCGCCACCACAGCTACCCTGCCATCGTCTTAATTAACGTCATCACTGCCACCACAGCTACCCTGCCATCGTCTTAATTACCGTCATCACCGCCGCCACAGCTACCCTGCCATCGTCTTAATTAACGTCATCACTGCCACCACAGCTACCCTGCCATCGTCTTAATTACCGTCATCACCGCCGCCACAGCTACCCTGCCATCGTCTTAATTACCGTCGTCATCACCACCACCACAGCTACCCTGCCATCGTCTTAATTACCGTCATCACTGCCACCACAGCTACCCTGCCATCGTCTTAATTACCGTCATCACTGCCACCGCAGCTACCCTGCCATCGTCTTAATTACCGTCATCACTGCCACCGCAGCTACCTTGCCATCGTCTTAATTACCGTCATCATCGCCACCACAGCTACCCTGCCATCGTCTTAATTACCGTCATCACCGCCACCACAGCTACCCTGCCATCGTCTTAATTACCGTCATCACCGCCACCACAGCTACCCTGCCATCGTCTTAATTACCGTCATCACCGCCACCACAGCTACCCTGCCATCGTCTTAATTACCGTCATCACCGCCACCACAGCTACCCTGCCATCGTCTTAATTACCGTTATCACCGCCACCACAGCTACCCTGCCATCGTCTTAATTAACGTCATCACTGCCACCACAGCTACCCTGCCATCGTCTTAATTACCGTCATCACCGCCGCCACAGCTACCCTGCCATCGTCTTAATTAACGTCATCACTGCCACCACAGCTACCCTGCCATCGTCTTAATTACCGTCATCACCGCCGCCACAGCTACCCTGCCATCGTCTTAATTACCGTCGTCATCACCACCACCACAGCTACCCTGCCATCGTCTTAATTACCGTCATCACTGCCACCACAGCTACCCTGCCATCGTCTTAATTACCGTCATCACTGCCACCGCAGCTACCCTGCCATCGTCTTAATTACCGTCATCACTGCCACCGCAGCTACCTTGCCATCGTCTTAATTACCGTCATCATCGCCACCACAGCTACCCTGCCATCGTCTTAATTACCGTCATCACCGCCACCACAGCTACCCTGCCATCGTCTTAATTACCGTCATCACCGCCACCACAGCTACCCTGCCATCGTCTTAATTACCGTCATCACCGCCACCACAGCTACCCTGCCATCGTCTTAATTACCGTCATCACCGCCACCACAGCTACCCTGCCATCGTCTTAATTACCGTTATCACCGCCACCACAGCTACCCTGCCATCGTCTTAATTAACGTCATCACTGCCACCACAGCTACCCTGCCATCGTCTTAATTACCGTCATCACCGCCGCCACAGCTACCCTGCCATCGTCTTAATTAACGTCATCACTGCCACCACAGCTACCCTGCCATCGTCTTAATTACCGTCATCACCGCCGCCACAGCTACCCTGCCATCGTCTTAATTACCGTCGTCATCACCACCACCACAGCTACCCTGCCATCGTCTTAATTACCGTCATCACTGCCACCACAGCTACCCTGCCATCGTCTTAATTACCGTCATCACTGCCACCGCAGCTACCCTGCCATCGTCTTAATTACCGTCATCACTGCCACCGCAGCTACCTTGCCATCGTCTTAATTACCGTCATCATCGCCACCACAGCTACCCTGCCATCATCTTAATTACCGTCATCACCGCCACCACAGCTACCCTGCCATCGTCTTAATTACCGTCATCACCGCCACCACAGCTACCCTGCCATCGTCTTAATTACTGTCATCACCGCCACCACAGCTACCCTGCCATCGTCTTAATTACCGTCATCACCGCCACCACAGCTACCCTGCCATCGTCTTAATTACCGTTATCACCGCCACCACAGCTACCCTGCCATCGTCTTAATTACCGTCATCACCGCCACCACAGCTACCCTGCCATCGTCTTAATTACCGTCATCACCCCCACCACAGCTACCCTGCCATCGTCTTAATTACCGTCATCACCGCCACCACAGCTACCCTGCCATCGTCTTAATTACCGTCCTCACCGCCGCCACAGCTACCCTGCCATCGTCTTAATTAACGTCATCACTGCCACCACAGCTACCCTGCCATCGTCTTAATTACCGTCATCACCGCCGCCACAGCTACCCTGCCATCGTCTTAATTACCGTCATCACCACCACCACAGCTACCCTGCCATCGTCTTAATTACCGTCATCACTGCCACCACAGCTACCCTGCCATCGTCTTAATTACCGTCATCACTGCCACCGCAGCTACCCTGCCATCGTCTTAATTACCGTCATCACTGCCACCGCAGCTACCCTGCCATCGTCTTAATTACCGTCATCACCGCCACCACAGCTACCCTGCCATCGTCTTAATTACCGTCATCACCGCCACCACAGCTACCCTGCCATCGTCTTAATTACCGTCATCACCGCCACCACAGCTACCCTGCCATCGTCTTAATTACCGTCATCACCGCGACCACAGCTACCCTGCCATCGTCTTAATTACCGCCACCACAGCTACCCTGCCATCGTCTTAATTACCGTCATCACCGCCACCACAGCTACCCTGCCATCGTCTTAATTACCGTCATCACCGCCACCACAGCTACCCTGCCATCGTCTTAATTACCGTCATCACCGCCGCCATTACACCACCGTCATCACCACCTGTGATACACAAATGCTTTTCTCCAATACCAGTTCGACTTCTCATCAGCTTTCCTTACTGAGCGCCTGTTTAACCAGGCTGTTGCTGTTAGCGGCCTGCTGGCCCACACAGCCACAACATGGTTGATCTTTTTCTGGAGGTAGTGATCCAGTTTTCTCTTGAAAATTTCGACATTTGTTCCAGCAATATTTTTCTTGTTTCGAAAAGTCTCTTTGTCCACCCCGTCATTCTTCTGACCTTCGCTCTACTTGCTCTATAGTATTCTCTAAATAACATATCTGATATTATTTAAAGACAAAATACAATACTGAATAAAACAACATAGACAACTCAGAGCTACATCTCGAATATTTCGTCCAGCTCCCTGGCGGTGGGCGGCGTGCCCAGAATGCTGCAGGCATTTCCCCCTCTGGCTCGCAACACTGAGTCTCTGAAAGAGGAAGCTGGCCGCCCTGACATCATTATTTTTAAAACTTTTACCCGTTTATGGGTTGGGCATATATTTTTGTTTAGTGGGTTTGGGTTTGAGAAGGACGTGCCTGGTATGGGCCAATAGACTGCTGACAAGACGCATCTTTATTTCTAAACGTTGTGATTACACAGTAGGCTTCTTCAGTCGAGTACAGAAGAGTTAGAAGGAACAACAGAGATGTGAAGACGATGTAATCATTCTTCACCCTTGAGGACGTAGTTTTGGGGTGGTCGGTCCCTCAGCCATGGTCTGGAACATTGTGAAAATGAAGCAACAGTAGAAAAAAAGGTAATCATTGAAAGGGCAGGTCCCTCTCAATTTCATCCTTTCTCATTTAGCTAAGACTACTCCAGGAAACAAACTAAGAGGAGGGGGCCAGGAGCTAAGACTACTCCTAGAAACACAAACTAAGACTAATGGAAACACAAACTAAGAGGCGGGGCCAGGAGCTAAGACTACTCCAGGAAACACAATTCGGTGCGCACGCGCGTGTGTGAAGCAGCACATTCCCATTCAGTACGAATCACTGCAGAGTTCACCCAGGTTACTCTTCTTAGTCCGTAGTTGTAATATTTCTGTACGAAAATTCATCCTGGAAACTGTAGAGTTATTTCAAGATTAATTTCCGCTCTCTCCAGGTGGTATTTTTACCTGGGATTTATTTAAGAAATCAGACTGAAAATATGTTCTGACTTGGCATTTCGTTAATTGGCTCTCAAGGTTATAGTGTACACACACACACACACACACACACACACACACACACACGAGAGCTCTACCTGAGAAAACATGTACAAAAACTAGAGAAAGTCCAGAATTATCGAAGACTAAAATACTAAAGCATATAACACTAAGTAAGAGAAATATAAGCAACTCGAATTACGCAAGGCGTGGAGCACGAGAGAGCAGTGACGGCAGCTAATAACGCAGATCAGTCACAGGGCTGTCAGAAAGCACTTCCTCAGTCTGAGGGTGATTAGTAAGTGGAACAATCAGAATGAGAAAGTGATGGAAGCAGATTTCATACTTCGTTACATAAATAGATATAACAGGCATACGAGATGTAGGACCGTGCGAACATTCATGAGTGGCCGAGAAGCGGTGCCAGGAGCTAAGCCCCGACCTCTAGTCACAAATAATCGAGTAAAAAAAAAAAGGGGGGGGGGAAGAGTACCGCATTTTCCGGCATATAAGACGCACCTGTTTTTACCACAAAATGTCTTTCAAAATCTCCCTTTGGATTACGCTTTAGCAATCATTTACTAACATTACGTTAAAACTGCTTGGAAATATCGCCTTATATGCCGTAAAATATAGTATATACCTTGTTGTTTTACTATTCTCATCAACCCAATACATGAGTACGTAAAGGAATGGGAGCTTTCGTTTCTCATTTGTATCTGACTTTGTTGGAAGGATGTAAATTAATACGTACCTCCAAATTCTCGAAAATTTTGTCTCGGCCAAACTTAAAAAGATGTCATCCATACATCTCAATCAAAATTGATCCAGAAAGGATATATGCTGCAATAATTCCGTCTCAAAGCATTCTATAAAAAAAATATTAACAGACTGTGCTGAATGGATTTCTCTTTGACACTTTCCAGTTTTTGCCCTCAAGAAGTATCCTCACCGAAACACTATCTGTAGTACAGTGTGTTAATATTTTAGGTGTGCTGCTTGATCAAGATTCAGGTTTGGCACGATGCTGGAAAAAAAAATATAGCAAGGGCAGGGTATACACATTACAAATGATATTCTTCATGAATATCTGGATATTCGTGTATAATTTATGTTTCATAATTGTAAGCAAATTTAGGATATTTGTTTAATATGTCTGGTATTTTATTTCCATTAATAAGATACTTCGACATATCACACTATATTCCTCAATAAGTGGAGTGGATAATCAAGTACATAGTGAACTGTTCTAGACAGTGAATGACCATAAGGTTGACCACACAGATGCAGAAACAAATTCAGGTTCACGTTATCAGTTTTCCTTGCAACATTCCTTTAGGATTTGTTGAAATGTTTAACTTCGTCATTTTAAAGTTAACAATTTAAACGTTTTAGATATCCCTATATATGAACAATTATTCTTGAGACAACATACAGAACAAAGCTTGTAAACAGGGATAATGTTTTGCTCAGGGTAGAGCTCTGCAGTGAGTGAAATATAGTCCCAGTAACAGCTTACTCTATATTATCTTAACAAAAACAGTAATGAGAGACATTGTGAAGAGATCCATGTCTTTTATTACTGTTTTTTCATATAATTTTGATATGAATAGTGTTAAATTATCTTTACAGTCACATGTGTCAGCATTACGCCTGTACGTCCAACCAGTCTTAATTATTCAACTATTTATTTTTCCTTTCTGACCTTATGATCATTAAACATAATTTTTTTTGAGGTGTTTTAAGGCAGAAGGCAACATTTTGGGAATTACTCTTTGCCTGGATTTGTAATTCAAAATGCTGATAGGACAACCACTAAGAAAGTCATACGTAATTTGTTTGTTACGGGTATACTTAAATTGTCGAACCAGACCCAGTGTAAAGCTAATGCAAATAACAGTGAAACGCTGAGCTCCCACACGAACTTATCAATGCCGAGATTGAATAGTGAAATGTTAAAAAATCATTAGTCATTAGATCATTAGTCTAAAAATTTATCGAAAACAAATGACTTACGTATCATTGACCTGTTACTTTCATAGCTTTATGATGCACGTCACACCCACCATATGATCCACAACAGTTTTAGTGCCAGTTTCTCAGACTATCCTTACAAGTGCTTCCTGGCGTCCTTCAGCCTTTTCTTCTCGTCCATTTTACGTCAGTCCGCCTTGACCATCTTGTAAATATCTTCAAGTACCTTCTACATTGTGATCATGTCTCGCCTGACCCAACGCTCTTCCAGCAACTGTAGGCTGAACTTTTTTTTATTTTAGCTAATCCTCATAGCTCATGTCCCCACAGTATGGGGACCAGTCTGGGTGCAAATCTCTTAATTTTCTCAAGATTCTTTATATTCTTGACTAAGGGCGGGATCCACGTGAGAACTGGTGGACAGCATCTTAAACCATCCTTATCTAGATTCCTAAACGTAATTGACAGTCATATATTTTGCCACCTTTACCCAGGCGCGCGCGTGTGTGTACTCACCTATTTGTGGTTGCAGGGGTCGATTCACAGCTCCTGGCCCTGCCTCTTCACTGGTCACTACTAGGTCCTCTCTCTCTCTGCTCCATGAGCCTTATCAAACCTTATCTTAAAACTATGTATTGTTCCTGCCTCCACTACGTCACTTCCTAGGCTATTCCACTTCCTGACAACTCTATGGCTGAAGAAATACTTCCTAACATCCCTTTGACTCACCTGAGTCTTTCAACTTCCAATTGTGACCCCTTGTTTCTGTGTCCCGTCTCTGGAGCATACTGTTTCTGTCCACCTTATCAATTTCTCGCAGTATTTTATATGTTACCATGGCTCCCCTAACCCACCTGTCCTCCAGTGTCGTCAGACCGATTTCCCTTAACCTCTCCTCGTAGGATATACCCCTTAGCTCCGGGACTAGTCGCTGCATGACCCTTGTAGGTTTAGCGCTTCATTTTTTATAATAATCCGGGACTAGTCTTGATGCAAACCTCTGCACTTTCTCTAAATTTCTTGACATGCTTGACCAGGTGTGGGTTCCAAACTGGTGCTGCCTACTTCAACATGGGCCTGACATACACGGTGTACAAAGTCATGAACGATTCCTTACTTAGGTATCGGAACGCTATTCTCAGGTTTGCCAGGCGTCCACATGCTGCAGCAGATATCTGGTTGATGTGCTCCTCAGAATATGTGCTCGGTATTATACTTACTCCCAAGATCCTTTTCCTTGAGTGAGGTTTGCAGTCTTCGGCCAACAAGCCTATACTCTGTCTGAGGTCTTCTTTGCCCTTCCCCGATCTTCATGACTTTGCATTTGGTGGGGTTAAATTCCAGGAGCCAGTTGCTGGACCAATCTTGCAGCCTGTCCAGGTCCTTTTTTAGTCCTGCCTGATCCTCATCCGATTTAATACGCCTCATGAACTTCACATCATCTGCAAAAGGGGATACTTCTGAGTCTATCCTTTCCGTCGAGTCATTCACATATATCAAAAACAGCAATGGTCCTAGGACTGACCCCTATGGAACCCCGCTCGTCACAGGAGCCCACTCTGACACCTCGTCACGTACCATGACTCGTCGTTGGCTCCCTGTCAGGTATTCTCTGATTCACTGCAGTGCCTTTCCTGTTATGCATGCCTAATCCAGTAGCTTTTGCACTAATATCTTGTGAGGAACTGTGTCGAAGGCCTCCTTGCAGTCCAAGAAAATGCAATCTACCCACCCCTCGCTATGTCTTACTTCCGTTACCTTGTCATAGAACTCCAGAAGGTTTGTGACACAGGATTTCCCTTCCCTGAAACAGTGCTGATTGTCATTTATAAGTCTGTTCCTTACTAGGTGCTCCACCACTCTCCTCCTGATAATCTTCTCCATTACTCTGCATACTATACACGTCAGTAACACTGGTCTGTAGTTTAATGCCTTGTGTCTTTCTTGAAAATTGGGACTTTATTTACCGTCTTCCATACCTCAAGTAGTTGCCCAGTTTCAATGGATGTGTTGAAGTGTGTTGTTACTGACACACATCTCTGCTCCTTCTATAAGGACCCACGGAGAGACGTCCGGTCCCACCGCCTCTGGGATATTAAGTTCACGTAGCAGCTTCTTCACCACCCCCTCGGTTGCATGCATTTCATTCAGCACTTGTTGGTGTACTTCCCTATTCTGACTTCCCAGAGTCCTTCCTGTCTCCACTGTAAATACTTCAAATCTCATGCCGAGTTCCTCACATACTTCTTGGTCGTTTCTTGTGAGCTCTCCACTTTCTTTCCTCAATCTGATTACCTGGTCATTGACTGTCGTTTTCCTCCTGATGTGGCTATACAACATCTTCGGGTTAGACCACTCTTTCGGTGCTATGTCATTCTCGTATTGTCGCTGGACCTCCCTCCTAATCTGTGCATACTCGTTTCTGGCTCTCTGACTAATCTCTATTTTCCTGGGTTCTTTGTCTTCTGTACTTTTTCCATTCTCTAGCGCACTTAGTTTTTGCCTCCCTACACTTCTGGGTAAACCAAGGACTCGTTCTGGTCTTGCCATTATTTCTGTTGCCCCTGGGAACAAACCTCTCCTCTGCCTCCTTGCATTTTGTTGTCATGTAGTCCATCATGTCATTTACTGATTTTCCTATCAATTCTCTTTCCCACTGAACCTGTTAGGTGTGTGTGTACTCACCTAATTGTGGTTGCAGGGGTCGAGACTCAGCTCCTGGCCCCGCCTCTTCACTGGTCGCTACTAGGTCCTCTCTCTCTCTCTCTGCTTCCTGAGCTGTATCATACCTCTTCTTAAACCTATGTATGGTTCCTGCCTCCACTACTTCACTTGCTAGGCTATTCCACTTCCTGACAACTCTATGACTGAAGAAATACTTCCTAACGTCCCTGTGACTCGTCTGAGTCTTCAGCTTCCAGTTGTGACTCCTTGTCCCTGTGTCCTGTGTGTGTGTGTGTGTGTGTGTGTGTGTGTGTGTGTGTGTGTGTGTGTGTGTGTGTGTGTGTGTGCGCGCGCGCGTGTGCGTGCGTGCGTGCGTGCGTACGTGCGTGCATGCATGCATTCGTCCGCAGAAAATGCTTAAACGTGTTAATTTCCTCATTCGGTACGCACATACAAGAGTGTGTAAGCCTCGTATGCGTGCGACCAATGATTGGTGTTTACATGAGTATGAGAGCGACAATTAGCAGTAATAAGAGGGCTTAACCCTAGCATTCTCACTGACCACTCTAATAACTTGTTAATGTATAAATAACATTCTAATGCTGGATTATCTCCATAATAATTGTACAATAATTGCATTGTAACTGATGCATTATATCACACAAGAGATTATTATATTTAGTGGACCATAACAGATATTGGTTGTGTTGGCTGGCACTACGTAATTGTGTTTCGTGTAATTAATAAACCCCGACGGGACGGGGTATTAACAATATAATTTGACTCGATTTATTTGTATTTAATTGCTATTTTTCACGCTGGGGAAGACAAGGCAGGACTATGATGTTTACAACTTGGTATATTACCAGGATAAACACTAAGCTACTGCTGGGTGAGCAGGCAGTTACTCCAAGTATAATCCTTCGGTATGGTGATGGGTTCACCATTAAGTGCAGCCATGGGAGAGAGACTTCAGATCCACATCCGAGAGACGTGGTATGACTTAGATACGAGGACGATGTTTTGGTGATCGATCCCAGAAACGTTTGAGCACTTCTAACCGTCTCAACAGCAACACAAAACAACCCTCAGCCAAGTTTACCATGAAGGAGGAACATGACGGGCAGATTCCTTTTCTGGAAGTTATGACTATCAGAAACGAGGGATTCATAGAAAGCCCATCAGTAAAACCGACGTACTACACATCTAGTCCTACCATGACAACAGAACCGAAGAGGGAGGTTCATTATCAGGTTCTTCCTGAGAGGCCATAGATTCTCTTCCTCCAGCACATTAATCAAAGAGGAATGTGACTACATCTCCAGTCTCTTCATGGAGCTATACAATATTACCCGAGGCAATGCATCACCTACTGGGAAAGGAAAGCAGAAAAAGACTACACAACACCAAACCTGGGCCCTCCAATAACAAAATATATAGTTCTCCCGATTAACCAAACAAGCCAGTACCTCGTCAAAAGTAATATTAAGAGTTGCAGATAAATAGTTCAGAGCAGGATAATGAATTAGACACTTGTGCAACACTTTGGTATCTTTACTGTTGAAACATTTCGCCAATCAGTGGCTTCATCAGTCCAATACAGAGAAGGATGGTTGAAGATCAAATGGAGTATGAGGTAATCAATCCCTCAGCCTGGAGTCATGTGATCAGTCCAAGACTGATGGACTGATTATACTGGCTCCAGGGTGAAGCCTGGAGCCAGTATAATCACGTCAAACTTCTGATCTTCACTATTCTTCTTTTTACTCGACTGATGAAGTCACTGTGTAGCGAAACGTTTCCTCAATAAAGATACCCAAGTGTTGCACGTGTCTCAATTATCAAGGATGGTACACGTAACACTGTACATCTTGTACCTTTGATGAGTTTCGAGAGTCTTACTACTCTCGGAGCCCGGCCATGGGCCAGGTTTGTCTGGTGCTAGCCTGGTCAACCAGGCTGTTGCTGCTGGACGCCCGCTGCCCCACATATGCATCACAGCCTGGTTGATCTGGTACTTGGTGAAGATACATGTCTAGTTTCCTCTTGAAGGCTTCTACACTTGTTCCTGCCATGTTTCTGATACTTCTGTTAAGATGTTAAATAATCTAGGGCCACGGTAGTGTCCCCTTGTGCTCACCGCACCTCTACTCCTCACTGGGTTTATTTTGCTCTTCCTCTCGTCTCACTCCAGTATGTTGTTATGGCAGTGTGCAGATTTGGGACCAGGCCCTCGAATACTTTCCAGGTATATATTTTCATGCATCTCTCTCTCCTCCGCTCCAGTGAGTACATGTTCAAGACTTCAAGTGCTTTGCTCGCTCTATGTGAGCCCTAAATGATCTCTATATCTATTCCAGCTCTGATATTTCTCCTGCCCTGAACGGGGCAGTCAGCACTGAGCAATATTCTAAGTGAGGGAGCACTAGTGATTTGAAGATTATCACCAATGGCATTATTTCCCTTGTTTTGAAAGTCCTCAATACCCATCCGTCATCCTCCTGGCTGTCGTGATCTTTGTCTTCTATGTACTTTGGAATAATTATGTCAGCTGACCTTACAAAGTCTTTTACGTGTTCCTTTCGTTCTGTTTGGTGATCCTCTTGAGTCACGAAATCGTAATGACACGATTGCAAACAAACCATACCACGGGTGGGATTTGAATCCGCGGTCAGAGTCTCAAAACTCCAGACCGTCGCGTTAGCCACTGAACCAGCTAGCCACAATAAGATTCGTCCAACTAGGTATATTTCTACACCATAAGAAGGTTAGCATAGGCACCACTGTGACCACAAATGCAAGTTTTTACAGACGAATCTCCAGCTAGCGTGGCCGTGACGAACTCTAGCTCAAGTCCCCTCAAAGCCGTTAACATGACGATTTCGTGAGTCATGTTAACGGCTTTGAGGGGACTTGAGCTAGAGTTCGTCACGGCCACGCTAGCTGGAGATTCGTCTGTAAAAACTTGCATTTGTGGTCACAGTGGTGCCTATGCTAACCTTCCTATGGTGTAGAAATATACCTAGTTGGACGAATCTTATTGTGGCTAGCTGGTGCAGTGGCTAACGCGACGGCCTGGAGTTTTGAGAGACTGACCGCGGGTTCAAATCCCCCCCGTGGTATGGTTTATCCTCTTGAGTTTTGTATACAATGTTCCTTTTGAGTTCTTCATTCTTTCCATATCTAAGCAGCTTGAACTTATCACCATTGAGCATCATGTTCTCTAGTGCCCACTGGAAACCTCTGCTTACGTCTTCCTGTAATTTTTCCGTGTCTCCTACCGTAGTGACTTTCATGCTTATGTTAGTGTCGTCTGCTATGAGAAACCATCTGATGAAACTTCTTTGATGCAACATTAGTTATTGAAGAACCAGACCGAAGAAGTAGGCTGTTGTACTCACCATTAAAAGCATGTAAAATCAATATATTCTGAGACCTCACTCGCAGGTGACTCAACCTACTGATGATGGGTGATTCGCCGGGAGGTGGCTCCCGACACGGTTCTTATCCAAATGGCGACACGTCTAAACGTTCACCCCCTCGCCGGTGACCTCACCCCCATCGCCGAAGACCCTGACAAACGTGCTCTACACCTCAAGAACCACTCCTCAGATTTAAATTCTGCCGCTGAAGCCGCTACCTTATTGCGAGCTTTCATATCAAGTCAGTACCTGACTAACCGGGCTGTGGTTCGTACGTCACTGTGCAGCCAACAATAACAGCCTCGTTGAGCAAGCTCTGATCCACCGAGGGCCTGGTCACAGACCGGGCCGCGGAGGCGTTGACCCCCGAAACCCTCTCCGGGTATACTTCAAGTATATCTATCCTGTGGACGGTAGCGCAAGAGCACACGGATACAGGAAGGGGTTAACAGGAGTATATCTGGATTTATACCTACAATTGACAGCTAGTTTATATCCTCTTGTTTTACTTGTATCAGTATGATCTGATCAAGTTCCAGACAGATGAACATCCATAACCAACACTGTTTATATTACTACTTTATATATCAATGTAGCCAGAGTCTTACAGAACAGACCACAGCAATAGCAATAACCACTGAGCACAGCAGCCACAGCAACAACAATAACCACTGAGCACAGCAGTCACAGCAACAATAATAACCACTGACCACAGCAGCCACAGCAACAATAACCACTGAGCACAGCAGCCACAGCAACAACAATAACCACTGAGCACAGCAGTCACAGCAACAATAATAACCACTGACCACAGCAGTCACAGCAACACTAATAACCACTGACCACAGCAGCCACAGCAACAACAATAACCACTGAGCACAGCAGTCACAGCAACAATAATAACCACTGACCACAGCAGCCACAGCAACAATAACCACTGAGCACAGCAGCCACAGCAACAACAATAACCACTGAGCACAGCAGCCACAGCAACAACAATAACCACAGAGCACAGCAGCCACAGCAACAATAACCACTGAGCACAGCAGCCACAGCAACAACAATAACCACTGAGCACAGCAGCCACAGCAACAATAATAACCACTGAGCACAGCAGCCACAGCCACAACAATAACCACTGAGCACAGCAGCCACAGCAACAATAATAACCACTGAGCACAGCAGCCATAGCAACAACAATAACCACTGAGCACAGCAGCCACAGCAACAACAATAACCACTGAGCACAGCAGCCACAGCCACAACAATAACCACTGAGCACAGCAGCCACAGCAACAATAACCACTGAGCACAGCAGCCACAGCAACAATAATAACCACTGAGCACAGCAGTCACAGCAACAACAATAACCACTGAGCACAGCAGCCACAGCAACAACAATAACCACTGAGCACAGCAGCCACAGCAACAATAACCACTGAGCACAGCAGCCACAGCAACAGCAATAACCACTGAGCACAGCAGCCACAGCAACAGCAATAACCACTGAGCACAGCAGCCACAGCAACAGCAATAACCACTGAGCACAGCAGCCACAGCAACAGCAATAACCACTGAGCACAGCAGCCACAGCAACAGCAATAACCACTGAGCACAGCAGCCACAGCAACAACAATAACCACTGAGCACAGCAGCCACAGCAACAACAATAACCACTGAGCACAGCAGCCACAGCAACAACAATAACCACTGAGCACAGCAGCCACAACAACAATAACCACTGAGCACAGCAGCCACAGCAACAACAATAACCACTGAGCACAGCAGCCACAGCAACAATAATAACCACTGAGCACAGCAGCCACAGCAACAACAATAACCACTGAGCACAGCAGCCACAGCAACAGCAATAACCACTGAGCACAGCAGCCACAGCAACAACAATAAACACTGAGCACAGCAGCCACAGCAACAGCAATAACCACTGAGCACAGCAGCCACAGCAACAGCAATAAACACTGAGCACAGCAGCCACAGCAACAACAATAACCACTGAGCACAGCAGCCACAGCAACAGCAATAACCACTGAGCACAGCAGCCACAGCAACAGCAATAAACACTGAGCACAGCAGCCACAGCAACAATAACCACTGAGCACAGCAGCCACAGCAACAGCAATAACCACTGAGCACAGCAGCCACAGCAACAACAATAACCACTGAGCACAGCAGCCACAGCAACAGCAATAACCACTGAGCACAGCAGCCACAGCAACAGCAATAACCACTGAGCACAGCAGCCACAGCAACAACAATAACCACTGAGCACAGCAGCCACAGCAACAGCAATAACCACTGAGCACAGCAGCCACAGCAACAACAATAACCACTGAGCACAGCAGCCACAGCAACAGCAATAACCACTAAGCACAGCAGCCACAGCAACAACAATAACCACTGAGCACAGCAGCCACAGCAACAACCACTGAGCACAGCAGCCACAGCAACAACAATAACCACTGAGCACAGCAGCCACAGCAACAGCAATAACCACTGAGCACAGCAGCCACAGCAACAACAATAACCACTGAGCACAGCAGCCACAGCAACAGCAATAACCACTGAGCACAGCAGCCACAGCAACAACAATAACCACTGAACACAGCAGCCACAGCAACAGCAATAACCACTGAGCACAGCAGCCACAGCAACAGCAATAACCACTGAGCACAGCAGCCACAGCAACAACAATAACCACTGAGCACAGCAGCCACAGCAACAGCAATAACCACTGAGCACAGCAGCCACAGCAACAACAACACTGAGCACAGCAGCCACAGCAACAGCAATAAACACTGAGCACAGCAGCCACAGCAACAACAATAACCACTGAGCACAGCAGCCACAGCAACAGCAATAACCACTGAGCACAGCAGCCACAGCAACAGCAATAAACACTGAGCACAGCAGCCACAGCAACAATAACCACTGAGCACAGCAGCCACAGCAACAGCAATAACCACTGAGCACAGCAGCCACAGCAACAACAATAACCACTGAGCACAGCAGCCACAGCAACAGCAATAACCACTGAGCACAGCAGCCACAGCAACAGCAATAACCACTGAGCACAGCAGCCACAGCAACAATAACCACTGAGCACAGCAGCCACAGCAACAGCAATAACCACTGAGCACAGCAGCCACAGCAACAACAATAACCACTGAGCACAGCAGCCACAGCAACAGCAATAACCACTAAGCACAGCAGCCACAGCAACAATAACCACTGAGCACAGCAGCCACAGCAACAGCAATAACCACTGAGCACAGCAGCCACAGCAACAACAATAACCACTGAGCACAGCAGCCACAGCAACAGCAATAACCACTGAGCACAGCAGCCACAGCAACAACAATAACCACTGAGCACAGCAGCCACAGCCACAACAATAACCACTGAGCACAGCAATACTGAGCCACAATGACACTATTATTATTATGGGGAACAGTTAAACCTGTAGGAGTCATACAGAGCTTGGGAAACAGGGTAATCAAGTTTGATCCGAGTAAAGGGAGTGGTAGTTCCCATTCCTAGAATCCAGAGCCTTCACCGGCATTAACGCACATCTCCCGCTGAAACGAAGGTTAACAATTATTAAAAAGCATTTAATATTATCTTAAGCAGAAAAGGAAACTAACATTATCTTGAACCGAAAAATTGGTTAATATTATCACCTAGAAACAAAAAAGGGGTTAATATATTTAAATAAAAAGAGGTTAATATCACCTCGAAACAAAAAAAAGATTAATAATATCACCTTGGAACAGAAAGGGTTTAATATCTTGAAATAAAAATAGGGTTAATATCTTGAAAATAAAATAGGGTGAATATAATCTTCCAATAAGTGGTTAATATTAGATAGAAGCAGTGAGCACCCACTTACTGACTTGTAGTGGTTTACCAAGTGAAAGCTACACTCACAAATTCGTAAAAGTAAGACTCCAAAGAAATCACAGAATGGGTGGAGGCTTGAAGTGATGGCAAGCGAATTATAGCATTCGCTAGCTGTAGGTTCGAATACCACCCGGTCTGTGATGTGAAAATTATACCTATTTTGTGACGCGCTGTGTTCTATATAACGTACTCACTGAGTACACAAATAATCCTCACATAGAAGAACGAAACTTAAGACGTTATATACACAGACGTGTATTACCCTCATTGTATATAAACAGTTTAATCCCTTCTTTTTAAGGATTAAATACCTTTTATTTTAGGTATTTAAGTATCCTTGGAACAATTAGATGATTCAAAGCCAGTTTCAATTTCAGTTTTAATTACTCTTCCAGATTTTCAATTACTATTATTTGATCAGGGTAAAAAAATAACTGATATTTTGTATTAAATTTATTTATCCAACTACTCAAATTTTACTAATGTTGACATCACTGTTAAATGTCCGGCCAAAGTCGGTCCGAAAAGTCGTGATTTCATTCTCATATGAGCGGTTTGTGTGTGTGTGTGTGTGTGTGTGTGTGTGTGTGTGTGTGTGTGTGTGTGTGTGTGTGTGTGTGTGTGTGTGTGTGTGTGTGTGTGTGTGTGTGTGTTGGTTGTTTCAGTCGCGGTGTTGTGGCTTTTTATTCTTTACAATGTGCTTAATAATTCGCAAATTATTTACAACGATTGTCTCTCAGTCCACACCAGGATTCGAACCTGCAAATTTGGCAAAAGAGTACACAGTACTTTATCCACACAGCAAGATTCCAGAATTCTAGAGTTTGGTTGTGTGGATAAAATACTGTGTACTCTGATGCCGAGTTTGCAGGTTTGAATCCTGTTGTAGACCGAGAGATAACGTCTTAACACTAAGTATTTGAACAATGCACAGGAACACCTTCAGCAACATTTTCAATCACATTTGGAGAGCATCTGCTTAACATTTGTTACACTAAATCAACTAAACATCCAGGAAGATTTAAACATAACTAAAACAGCTTCGTTTCACATGTACTTCGCTGTGTTAGATCCAATTTTTTTCCACTCACTGCAATTTAAACAAGGAAACTGCACCTAGAAGCTGAACAAATTAGAAGATTTGTTGTAGTGAACTACTGTGAAGAATTGTAACCGAGTTATTAACAACGTGTACAATAATGAAACACAGTTTTGACTTTAACGGCGACGTTCAGTCTCACACAGACCAGTTCATTAATATTTAAGAATGGAAGGTACTCGTCAATTTCTGAGTTGCACTTCACCAAAAGTTCACTGAAGGTTGCAGGTTCTAAAAAGACAAAAGGGCACAATACCGTTACCGGAACAATACGCGAATAACCCGCACATACGAGAAAGCTTATAACGACCTTTTGGTTTGACTTGGACCAATGACAAATCACACATACACAATGGTCCAGATCGGATCGAAACGTCATCATCAAGTTCTTTCTCCTACGTTCAGGTTATTCGCGCATTGCAGGCACTAGCAGGGAGTAAAAAAAAAAAAAAAGACCCTATACTAATTACCATCTTCGACAATGAAGTAGCGGTGCAGCTCAACACTGTTCTTGCTGGTTCCTGGAGAGGCACCAACGTCTCTGTAGAAGTGTACCTCTT
Source organism: Cherax quadricarinatus (assembly GCF_038502225.1). Taxonomy (NCBI): domain Eukaryota; kingdom Metazoa; phylum Arthropoda; class Malacostraca; order Decapoda; family Parastacidae; genus Cherax; species Cherax quadricarinatus. The sequence continues at coordinate 8,510,446 of NC_091324.1, forward strand.
CTAGGCCCCGGGAATCTACCGTGAAATAAATATAATCCTTTTATATTCTCGAAAGCTTGACCTAAACAAGAATCACATCAGTATGTTCATTTATGTTGCATTTGTCGTTTACTTCCAGTGTTATTACCCCCATCACAGCTCCCCAGGTTTATGACGTAATTGTAGAAGGTATAAGCTTGACAAAATTCATTTTTAAAATAACACTTAAATTACAATTACTAAAAATTAATTAATTATAAGCTTCAATTACAATTACTCCAAGCCTTGCCTTAATGACTCTCTCGTGTCTCGCGAGCGAGCGTGTGCGTGTGCGCGTGTGTGTGTGTGTGTGTGTGTGTGTGTGTGTGTGTGTGTGTGTGTGTGTGTGTGTGTGTACTCACCTATTTGTGGTTGCAGGGGTCGAGTCACAGCTCCTGGCCCCGCCTCTTCGCTGATTGCTACTAGGTCCTCTCTCTCCCTGCCCCATGAGCTCTATCATACCTCGCCTTAAAACTATGTATGGTTCCTGCAACGTGCACACACTACGGATGAACATAGCTCTGTCTCTGTAGCTACGAAATAGGAACAGAATATAGGTCTGGTCACAGACCGGGCCGCGGGGGCGTTGACCCCTGAAACCCTCTCCAGGTATACTCCAGGTATTGCGCATACAAGTACGTATTTGAGAATAAGCGTGTATACCGAGGACTCGACCGCGATTATTAGCTTGTTGCATTCTTAATAGACAACTAATCCACTACTCGTAACCCTTCAATACTTCTGGTGATCCGCAAACACCCGCAAGGCAGTTAACTCCTGTAACAAGCACAAGCATAATAGAGTTGCACACATACACACACACACACACACACACACACACACACACACACACACACTCACACTCACACACACTCACACACACACACACACACACACACACACACACACACACACTCACACACACACTCACACACACACTCACACACACACTCACACACACACTCACACACACACACTCACTCACACACTCACTCACACACTCACTCACACACTCACTCACACACTCACTCACACACTCACTCACACACTCACTCACACACTCACTCACACACTCACTCACTCACTCACACACTCACTCACACACTCACTCACACACTCACTCACACACTCACTCACACACTCACTCACACACTCACTCACACACTCACTCACACACTCACTCACACACTCACTCACACACTCACTCACACACTCACTCACACACTCACTCACACACTCACTCACACACTCACTCACACACTCACTCACACACTCACTCACACACTCACTCACACACACCTTTTCAAGCATGTCTAAAAATTGGAGAAAGTGCAAAAATTGGTAATGAGACTAGTCCCGGAACTAAGCGGTGTGTCCAATGAGAAGAGGCTGAGGGAACTCAACCTGATGACACTAGAGGGAAGGACTATGGAGCAAAACTTCTCCAGGCTGAGGGACTGACCATCTGAAAACTAAGTCTTCAAGGATGGACTGATTACATCGTTTTCATATCTCTACTGCTTCTGCTGACTCTTCTGTACTCGACTGAAGAAGCCTACTGTGTAGGCGAAAAGTTTCGGAACAAAGATACCTGACTGTTGCATATGTGTCTTACTTATCACCCTATCGGTATTGTATAGTATTTTTATATTTACTCTCTCCCTCACCCAGAAAGGTATTCTCTCCCTCACCCAGAAGGTATTCTCTCCCTCACCCAGAAAGGTAATCTCCTCCCTCACCCAGAAGGTATTCTCTCCCTCACCCAGAAAGGTAATCTCCTCCCTCACCCAGCAAGGTATTCTCTCCCTCACCCAGAAAGGTAATCTCCTCCCTCACCCAGAAGGTATTCTCTCCCTCACCCAGAAAGGTAATCTCCTCCCTCACCCAGAAAGGTATTCTCTCCCTCACCCAGAAAGGTAATCTCCTCCCTCACCCAGCAAGGTATTCTCTCCCTCACCCAGAAAGGTAATCTCCTCCCTCACCCAGAAAGGTATTCTCTCCCTCACCCAGAAAAGTAATCTCACCCCTCACTCAGTAAGATATTCTCTCCCTCACCCAGAAAGGTAATCTCCTCCCTCACCCAGCAAGGTATTCTCTCCCTCACCCAGAAAGGCAATCTCCTCCCTCACCCAGCAAGGTATTCTCTCCCTCACCCAGAAAGGTAATCTCACCCCTCACTCAGCAAGGTATTCTCTCCCTCACCCAGAAAGGTAATCTCACCCCTCACCCAGAAAGGTAATCTCACCCCTCACCCAGTAAGATATTCTCTCCCTCACCCAGAAAGGTAATCTCCTCCCTCACCCAGCAAGGTATTCTCTCCCTCACCCAGAAAGGCAATCTCCTCCCTCACCCAGCAAGGTATTCTCTCCCTCACCCAGAAAGGTAATCTCACCCCTCACTCAGCAAGGTATTCTCTCCCCTACCCAGAAAGGTAATCTCACCCCTCACTCAGCAAGGTATTCTCTCCCCTACCCAGAAAGGTAATCTCACCCCTCACTCAGCAAGGTATTCTCTCCCTCACCCAGAAAGGTAATCTCACCCCTCACTCAGCAAGGTATTCTCTCTCTCACCCAGAAAGGTAATCTCACCCCTCACTCAGCAAGGTATTCTCTCCCTCACCCAGAAAGGTAATCTCACCCCTCACTCAGCAAGGTATTCTCTCCCTCACCCAGAAAGGTAATCTCACCCCTCACTCAGCAAGGTATTCTCTCCCTCACCTTACCGACAGGTAAAACAAAGTAATGTTGATGAAGCTCGGGTCTCCAGCTATGAGTAGGGATTTCTCTGAAATCTGGCCATGTATATGACACTCCTAGAAGGATCACTGAACCCAAGAAAAATCTTTGAATCCCAGGATCCTCGAATTCCTAATGATACTAAAATCATAGAAAGATTCTTAGAATAAGGGAGGATCCATTCAGGAATGTTGCTGAATCCTCTAGTTCTGCCTTGCTGGTCCTGCCTTGCTGGTCCTGCCTTGCTAGTCCTGCCTTGCTGGTCCTGCCTTGCTGGTCCTGCCTTGTTAGTCCTGCCTTGTTAGTCCTGCCTTGTTAGTCCTGCCTTGTTAGTCCTGCCTTGTTAGTCCTGCTTTGCTAGTCCTGCCTTGCTGGTCCTGCCTTGCTAGTCCTGCCTTGCTAGTCCTGCCTTGCTAGTCCTGCCTTGCTGGTCCTGCCTTGCTAGTCCTGCCTTGCTGGTCCTGCCTTGCTAGTCCTGCCTTGCTAGTCCTGCCTTGCTAGTCCTGCCTTGCTAGTCCTGCCTTGCTGGTCCTGCCTTGCTGGTCCTGCCTTGCTGGTCCTGCCTTGCTGGTCCTGCCTTGCTGGTCCTGCCTTGCTGGTCCTGCCTTGCTGGTCCTGCCTTGCTAGTCCTGCCTTGCTAGTCCTGCCTTGCTAGTCCTGCCTTGCTAGTCCTGCCTTGCTAGTCCTGCCTTGCTAGTCCTGCCTTGCTAGTCCTGCCTTGCTAGTCCTGCCTTGCTAGTCCTGCCTTGCTAGTCCTGCCTTGCTGGTCCTGCCTTGCTGGTCCTGCCTTGCTGGTCCTGCCTTGCTGGTCCTGCCTTGCTGGTCCTGCCTTGCTAGTCCTGCCTTGCTAGTCCTGCCTTGCTAGTCCTGCCTTGCTAGTCCTGCCTTGCTAGTCCTGCCTTGCTAGTCCTGCCTTGCTAGTCCTGCCTTGCTAGTCCTGCCTTGCTGGTCCTGCCTTGCTGGTCCTGCCTTGCTGGTCCTGCCTTGCTGGTCCTGCCCTGCTGGTCCTGCCTTGCTGGTCCTGCCTTGCTGGCCATTTCCTCACTTCTCACTGCCTGGGCACCTCCTACCCCTCTCCGTTTTAATATTCAGAAAAAAATCACCTTCCCCTTGCTCTTCCCTTCCCTCCTTTCCCCTTCAATTTCTTCCCCTTTCTTTTCCCGTAATTCAGATAAGTGTCTGAAAATTACTTCGCAAGTAGGGAAGTGGCTCGTTATCCCTTCTTACCAGAGCGAGAGGTATCCCACCCAGGTATATTTAAGAAAATCAATGATATATTTACTTGTGAACGGTTTCCAGCGTTTCCTACTTCCGCAGCCCGGCTTGGGGCCAACCTTGTTCGGTGCATTGCCTGGTCAGCCTGGCTGTTGTTGTTTGCGACCCGCTGACCCACACAACCTGGTTGATCTGGCACATGGGAACGGTAGTGTTCCATTTTTTCCTCCTGAAGACTTCTACACCTGTGGTAATATTTCTGATCAACAGTCAACCAGACACTCCTATCCCATCCCTCTCCCTGTCCACCACACTGCACCTCAACAACCTCTCAGTCCCTCCGAAATTATTAACAAACTCCCCCTTCGAAAATAATTACCAAAATTCCCTGAACCAAAGGGAAGCCCTTTAGCCAGGACTAGGAGGTGGTGGGGGAGGTAGTGGGGGAGTTGGGGAGGATTGGAGAAGGGGATAAGAGATGTGAGAGAGAGGCAGAGGAGAATGAGATGGAGGAAAAGAGGAGAGTGAAGGTGGAAAGGGAAGGGAGAGAGGAATTGATGGATTGGAGAGCACAGGGGTGAAGGAGCGGGATGAGACTAAGAGGAATGGAGAGGAGGCAGAAAGGGAATGAAGAAAGAGAAAAGAGTGTGGAGGGGTGGGGGGTTGGGTTTAGTAAAAAACGGGGAGGGAGGCTGGGGAGGAGAGGATTGGAAGGGAGTGTGGAAAGAAGGGTGGGAGGAGAGGGAAGGGAGAAAAGGGAGTGAAGGTGGGAGAGTGCGGAGGATGGGGGGGGGGGGTGTCAACATCACCTCGCGTCATCGGAACAAATCTGCAGTAGAACGCGTCCTGCTCGCTCTTATTATCGCAAATCGGCCCTCCGCGCCGCCTCGTTGTTTCGCGCCCGCGATATTGCCGACGGTAAATCGCGTGCCGGTATTAATAATCGCTGACTGGCGTCTCCCCCACCCTTCCCCCTCCCTCGCCAGGATAGCAGAGATCACCTCCTCTTGTCCGTGAAGGAGGGAGGGAAGCGAGAGAGGAAAAAAAAAAAAAAAAAAAAAAAAAACGGAAAACATAAGAAATTTGAAAGATAAAGTGTGAAAGCTTAGGAGTAAGATGACGAGGAGGAGGAGGAGGAGGAGGAGGAGGAGGACGAGGAGGAGGAGGAGAAGTTATTCTGACGTCGAAGCAGCTAGTTTATTCAGCGCCACAAAATCCAGCATGCCACATCCGTCGTGTGAAGGGTAGGGCAAGAATATAGGGCTACAGAGAAGACCTGGCTAGGAACCAGGCAACACCAGGGTTAACACGAGTATAACTGGATACACTTGAACACTCATGGTTTCTGTTGTAAGCAAACTAACGATACCTGCTCAACATTTCTAACAATATATTATTTTCACTAAAACGATAAGAGAGAGAGAGAGAGATAGAAAGCTCTTAGCTTGTAAATGAGCTAGGGTAGGATACCAGCTCTTAGCTTGTAAATGAGCTAGGGTAGGATACCAGCTCTTAGCTTGTAAATGAGCTAGGGTAGGATACCAGCTCTTAGCTTGTAAATGAGCTAGGGTAGGATACCAGCTCTTAGCTTGTAAATGAGCTAGGGTAGGATACCAGCTCTTAGCTTGTAAATGAGCTAGGGTAGGATACCAGCTCTTAGCTTGTAAATGAGCTAGGGTAGGATACCAGCTCTTAGCTTGTAAATGAGCTAGGGTAGGATACCAGCTCTTAGCCTGCAAATTTAACGGTTTAAAAAGTCTTATCTTGTCCCATTATATGTTCCGTATCCAGCTGCTTCAGAGACTTCTTGTAAAAGGGAAAAGAGATGGGAAGGCAGGGGTAATGGAGGGAGGAGCGGGAGAAAGGTAAGGAAGAAACTGAGGCATGTAGGTTCTCTCTAGTAGATCTCAGGAGTCACTGCCAACGGTTCTGGCCTAATCAACTAGGCTATTTATGGTAGCTGCATGCAGATACAACGTATATACTATAACCTGGCTGATCAGGCTCTGATTTACAAAAAAAAAAAAAAAGCTTTCTAAGGTCCCTCATGGAGACAACTCGAATTTTAATTCACCTAACGCAAGAAGGAAGTTTACTGAAGGCAATCACTGCACCCTGGTTTTCATTGGAGGTATTTTGCACGATCTGTGCGTAGATTTAGGACCAATGTCTGCAGAATTTTTAACCTTTGATATACTTTTTACTTTTCCTACCCCAGGAGCCAAGCCCTGGGCCAGGTTTGCCTCCAGCAACAACAGCCTGGTCAATCAGGCTGTTGTTGCTGGAGGCCTGCTCTCCCACATAACCATCACAGTCTGGATGATCTAGTACTTTGCGGCGGTACTTGTGAAGTTTCCTGTTGACTTCTGCATTTGTTCTGACAGCGTTTCTGATACCTTCTGGTGACCAAAGCTACTGATACAAAATTCTCCTATCGTGCAGACGATGCCCTTGCATATCACTGGATTTACATTACATTTTCTCCCATATTTGTTACTCCAGTATGTTGTTATGACTGAATGTAAATTTAGGACTAAGTCCTCAAGTACCTTCAAGTACGTCTCTTCCTTCCGCTGAGCTACTCAGTAGTTCGAATGCTGTATTGCCTCTACGTGGGCCGTAAATGATCTATATTTCAGCTCCGACATCTTTCCTGCTCTGAATGGAACCATCAACACTAAAAAATACTCTAAGCGAGAGAGTACAAGTGTCACATAGTGTCACCAGTGGAATTATTTTTCTTATTTCGAAGTTTTTAGCATTTACCCTATCATATTCCTGGCTTCCCTAACATTTGCCATATTTCGTTCCTTAAAAGATAGGCCAGCTGAGATTATTAAACCTAGGTCCGTCACATGTTTCTTTCATTCTAATTAGTGATCCTCTAGCGCTTTGCAGATGTCCCTTTTAAATTATTCTTTCCATATCTAAGCATTTGGAATTTGTCACCAATGAACCTCACGTTATCCTCCACTGTCCACTGCAAGACTCTGCTTATATCTTCTTGCAAGATTTCGATGTCTTCTACAGAGATGATTTTTATGCTTATTTTAGTATCGTTTGCAAATAATATAAAACTGTGGCACTTTTTTTTTTGTGTCCGCTATGAGGATAAGAAACGACAAAGGCGCCAGGACTGTACTTTGGAGTACTGAGCATTTTGTTTCGTTAATGGTGGATTTTTCTCTTTACTACTACTACTTCTCTGTGTTCTGTCAAAAAGTTTAATATTTATTTGCCTACTTTCTCCGTTATACCTATCGCCCTCACTTTCCGTGCAATCAAATGCCTTTGCGATGTCCGTGTATACGTCTGGGTATTTTTTTTTTTCAACGCCTAAATAATTCAGTCAATAACAGTTTAGTAGCTGTAACAAGCACGACCTCCCTCTTGAGTCAATGCTGATTTGTAATTTGACATCTCATCACCCTTTCAAAGACTTTTATTATGTGCCCTGTTCGAGCTACTAGTCTGTAATTTTTGGCCAGTGCTCTACTGCCTTGTTAATGCTAGGAGCTATCTCCGCAGTTTTTAAGGTTTCTGGGATTTCCTGTAGATTTAAGATCTTACTCCAAAGGATACTGAGCGCTCGTCTAAGTGGTATTTTACACTCGTTTATATATAAGAAATTCATCGAATCTGCACGAGTGGTTATCTTTTGTAATAATGTAGAATTGCCGACAATATGTTAGGTAGAATGACATGTGTAACTAATGTGGAGTTTTACTGTGACAACGTTTCGATCTCTAGGAGCTTTGTCAAGGCTCAACCAAAACTCCTGGAGAGTGAAACGTTGCCGCAATAAAATCCCACATTAGTCGCACTTTCCCTTTTACCTGGGCATGCGCTCTATTTCTTTTTCGAATTCTACGGGATAAGTGCATATGTCAGGTATATGATCCGTGTGGCCTTCGGAGGAAATAAAAAAAAAATCTTTATTCTTCACCTTCCTTTGTTTATTTTATTACTGGGCATTGATTCATATCTCTCTCTTAAAATTTCGTTCATTTCTTTTCCATCGTATGAACCTCTTGTGATTACCGGTCCAATTATACAAATAGTCTTCAACCTGAATTTTGCATATGTGTAAAAATATTTGGGGTTCCTTGCAGTATCCTGGATGGGTTTTTGTTCCTTCTGCGCTTCTTCTGATGACACGAAAGTTTAATTTTCTGTCTCGGTAATCTCTGGTTTAATATTTTCTTTTCTTCGGTGAAAAAAATCACGTTTTTAAGCCGTCGAGGTTTAAATTATGATGGAACTTTCTCACCTACACAGGATCCAAAGAGGGAAGTTCAAGGGACTTGAACCACTCCCAGCAATTCAGGAACTTGACTGAATTATACAACCAGTGCAGGTTCCCTGCACGTTCTCTAGCTCTGAAATTTCGCCTGCCTTAAAGGGGAATGTTAGTATGCAGCAATAGTCTAACCTGGAAGGAACAAGTTACTTGAAGAGTATCATCATTAGTGTGCCATCTCTTGTTTGGAATATTTTAGTTATGCAGCCTCGTGTTTTCCTCGTGGCTGTGATAACACTGCTCTGATCCCTCACTCTGAGATCACAATGATGTGGGAGGAATGACTCGTTGGAGTGATGTGAAGTGTGCACCTCTGTTCACCTCCCTTGTGAGGTAACATGTGCACCTTTGTTTACCTCTCTTTTGAGGTAATGTGTGCACCTCTGTCCACCTCCCTTGTGGGGTAACATGGGCACCTCTGTCCATCTCCCTCGTGTGGTGACGTCTACAACTCCGTCTACTTACCTCGTGTGGTGACGTCTAGGCTACACTTCATCTCCCTCGTGAGTGACGTCTACACCTCCGTCTACCTCCCTCGTGTGACGTCTACACTTCAGTCTACCTCCCTCGAGAGACGAGTCCCAGAATTTATTCTCCATTTCCTTTCTACCTTTCCACGATTCCTTCTCTCTTCCTTCCCTCTTTCTTTTCCCCTCCCTTCCTCTCTTCTCCCTCTCTCCCTCCCTCCATGACTCGCTCGCGCGCGCGCACGCTCATCCCTCAAGCACCTCACCTGCTCTTTCCTAAAGAGAACATCAGGCCGCCTTGACACCTGTAATTAGTGTAGCCTCAGACCGTCTTGAGTAATTGGTCCTTTCCCTCCCTTCTTCGCCCCTTCCCTCGTCCACCCCCTCCCTTCTCCACCCCGCCCCTCTTCCACCCCCTTCCTTCTCCACCCCGCCCCTCTTCCACCCCCTTCCTTCTCCACCCCGCCCCTCTTCCACCCCCTTCCTTCTCCGCCCCCTCCCTCCTCCACCCCTCCCTCTTCCACCCCCTTCCTTCTCCAGCTCCTTCCTTCTCCAGCTCCTTCCTTCTCCACCCCCTCCCTCCTCCACCCCCTCCCTCTTCCACCCCCTTCCTTCTGCACCCCTCCCTTCTCCAGCCCCTTCCTTCTCCACCCTCTTCTTTCGCCACCCATTCCTCCACCCCTCTTCCTTCACCACCCCTTCCTTCTCCACCAACTCCTCCATCCCCCTTCCTTCACCACCCGTTTCCTTCTCCATCCCCTCCTTCTACCTCTACCACACTCCCCGCTCCACCCCCCCCCCTTCTCCAACCGGTCCAATCTCTCGCATTCGCCTCTATCCCATCCTATTCTTCAGTACTCCCTCCTCTCCCTCTCCCTCCCCCTCCCCCTCCCCGGATCCAGCCATCTGGCCAAGACGACTCTTAAATGGTTCCAGGTTTTTTCCACACAGTTCGGATCTTTAATTAATATTTCAGTTCGTTCTCGACCCCAGGTTTTTATCCGCTTCGATGCGTCTGTCTAAAGAATTTTTTTATATTGGCGGTGCAGCAGTGCTGGCAATGCCGGTTGTGTAGCAGTGCTGGCAGTGCCGGTGGTATAGCACTGCTGGAGGTGCCGGTGGTGTAGCAGTACTGGCGATACTGATGCAGCAATGTTGGTGTTGGAGGTGCTGGTAGTACAGCGGTGCTGGTGTTACTGGTGCTGTGATGCAGCGCTGCTGGCACTGGTGGTGCTAGTATTGGTGTTATCGGTGCTGGTGTTGGAGGTGTAGCGGTGCTGGTGTTGGCGGTGCTGGAGTGCTGGTCGTGGTGGTGTAGCGGTGCTAGCGTTGGTGTTAGTGATCCTAGTGACGTTGGTGATGCTGGTTTATTTAGTGGTGATGATGGTGCTGACTGTGATGCTGGTATTAGACGCCCTGGTGATGCTGATGTTGGCACGGATTGTTTGGGTGCGTATGTGTGCGTGTGTGTCTGCTGTGTGTCTGGTGTGTGTGTTTGGTGTGTGTGTCTGATGTGTGTGTCTGGTGTGTGTGTCTGGTGTGTGTGTCTGGTGTCTGGTGTGTGTGTGTGTGTGTGTGTGTGGATGTGTGGATGTGTGTGTTTGGTGTGTGTTGTGTGTGTGTCTGGTGTTTGGTGTGTGTGTGTTGTGTGTGTGTCTGGTGTCTGGTGTGTGTGTGTGTGTGGTGTGTGTGGATGTGTGGATGTGTGTGTGTGTCTGGTGTGTGTGTGTGTGTGGATGTGTGTGTGTGTGGATATGTGTGTGTGTGTGTGTGTGTGTGTGTGTGTGTGTGTGTGTGTGTGTGTGTGTGTGTGTGTGTGTGTGTGTGTGTGTGTGTGTGTGAGTGAGTGAGTGAGTGAGAGTGTGTGTGTCTTGTGTGTTGTGTTGGACGTAGTGTTGCTTTTGCTAAATTAACTCTTTATGTTGCCAGGTTATGGTGAGTGACATCGTCTCGTCTGGATTCAGGTTACAGGTGTTTCCTGTCACTATCATTATTTTTGCAGTTTTATTGTTATTACTATTTTTATTATACTTCATTACTTATTATCATTATTATTTTATCCGTGGAGAAAACCACGGGTCAAACAACCTAGAAAATGGGAGAAAACCAGGTTTGATCAAAAGGGAAGAGAGCTCAGATTTTTTCAACAGCATTAAGGCGC
>NC_091324.1:8523841-8631341 GCF_038502225.1 Cherax quadricarinatus
CTGGCTGAAGGAGACTCGAACCTACGAACCTTGGAACAAGGTACGCAGTGCTTTACCAATCTACCCACACTGGACAATACCTTGAAGTCCAGGTTGCGCTAGACTTTGATCCAAGACAGCCAGCTTTCAGGGAGAAGGCTTACAACTTTTCATCTCATCCCCTGCATGCATCAGCCTTACTAGAGATATTAACAATGCAAGGAATTCGCAAGAGCAGGCGAAATATACACAAACACTGATCTTTGTTTACAATAATTAAATACTAAACAAACACAGTGAAATATATTTTTTCCGTTAGGTTCAGAATGATTTTGGCGAAATTATTGCATACACAAATTTTCACTTGTCCTATATGGCAAGATGAACGTTGCTATTTAAGCCAAGATCGCAAGTTCTGCCTATTCGTGTGTGTGTGTGTGTGTGTGTGTGTGTGTGTGTGTGTGTGTGTGTGTGTGTGTGTGTGTGTGTGTGTGTGTGTGTGTGTGTGTGTGTGTGTGTATAGAAAGGATTTTACTTTTGTAATTGTTTGAATATGTATATTATGTAATTACTGATTAGTCTAGTTAAAAAAATGAAATCTACGTTATATCTGACAGATGAAGGTGACCTGAAGACTATTCCTGTGATCACCGGTTACGCGGCCCCCACACAGTCCAAGGTAAGCACCACAGTCCAGCTTAACAGGGACTAAAATGAGAGACTAAGTTTTCTTGAAGGCAGCTGGGGTTCTGTTGGTAATTTCCCTTATATATTAAGGAAAGATGTTGAAAAATCATGGACCTTTCACACTACTGACTTTAATCTTGTTTTGTTTATTTCACCCTTAATTTTTATTTTAGGTATTTTGCACCGTCTGCCGAGGTTCATAGTCTCGTAGGGAGTGATTTAGGGGTGAAGATGTCTGACCAATCCTCCCCCCCCCTCCCGCGCCATCCAAGAATTTTCCGGGTGTAAGTTATGATTCATCTTTCTCGCCTAGGTTCCAGGGAGTACAGTTGAAGAGACTTCAGACGTTCTTGATAATTCCGGTGAATGGCAAAATTTATACGAGCTTTGAAAACTCTCCGTACATTATGTATTTCTGTTAGTACGTCTGCCTTAACAATATTTCAGTCTAGAGAGAACAAGGGATTCAAAGAACATCATCGCTGGTTTGGCATCTCCTGTTTTCAAGGTTCCTAGATAATGTTAAACTATAAATGGGGCTGGAAACAGCATACTCTTGGAATGAATTCTCTCATTCTCTCTCTCTCATTCTCTCTCTCTCCCGCCCCCCCATCTCACCCTTTCTCTTTTCCTCTCACTGTAGAAATAAATCTATGTAAGGATATCAGAAAACATGCCGTCGGGCTATTTATTACAGCAACGTCCCAACAAGTACCGCCAGTCCTGGCACTTATTTCTCTTCCTTCTCCTTTCCTTCTCTCATCTCTCTCTTCTTTTCGGGGACGGGTACATGGAATAAAACTATTAGTATATTTAGACCTCAAACTGAGGTCCTCATAAGGTGATTAAAAATGAGAAGAGAAATGTCACCATTACATCATGCACAAGGTGTAGAGAGAGGAGTTGAGGCTGTCACTGTTGTAATAGAAAGTATAATGGACACTGGTAAATGAGAGGAAGGAACCAACGTGGTGACGGAAATATGAAATGAAAGTCTGTCTGCACATTTCAACTTCCAAGAGTGAGATGTTGACAAGGTTATGGAATTCAGATGTTTCAAAATTCGCCTTTTGAAACTACATACTAACACCCTACCTAAATCAGATCTTGACCACCTCCCAGATAACATTAGAAGAGGCGATTCAGTGCTCCAGTGATGCCACCTCTACAGATGACATATGATTATACCCCTCATTCTTTTATCTAATCTGATGGACTGATTACATCGAATCTAGGTTCAGGGACTGATTACCTCAAACTCCTTCTGATCTTCACCAGTCTTTTTTTGTATTAGATTGATGAAGCCTGTGTGTGGAGAAAAGTTTCCTCAATAAAGGTACTCGAGTGTGGCACATGTGCGTAATTTATCAATTTGTCGGTTCTCTGAACCATTTATCTACATCTAATGAAGGTAAAAGCAGGTCAGAGCAAACAGCTTCGTTACCTCCAAGATCCAGGACAGTGACATTGGAACCAACAGGGTACTCAGGGTTGCATCGTGTACCACACGACCCACTCAGCCACTGCCTATCTCGTGGCGGTGAGGTGGTGCTTGGGGTTATTCATGACTCCCCAGACACAAAATAAAAAATACTACGTGTCTTGAATTTACGCATGAAGTTTGTGTGTAGAGAGCGTTGAGTATGTGTGAGTGTGTGTGGGCGAAGGGAGACGGGGGGGTGTACCTGAGTGCTCACAGAGAGGTACTCACTGAGTAGTATTTCGCCAAGGGAGAGATCTATACTCCACTCCCCAGTACACCTCTAGGAGTACTTTGATCGGCATTACTGACTTCTGGCCTCTTGGCCCTCATCACACCTACTCTTGAAACTGTGTATTGTGCTTGCCTGCGCTTCCTCGTCCAACTTATTTCAATTTTTCTACCACTCTCTGCCTGCGGTATATACCAGTGCCCACTTGTACCTGGTACTTTGAGCAGTGTGTGTAATTTGCCTTATCAATTCCTATTAAAACACTGTACTTCATTATGTCTCTCCTAGTCCTCCCTGCCAATGTCGTCAGGTTCAGTTTCTTCAAAATCTTAAAATTCGTTCCTCTCAGTTCTGGGACAAATCTGGTTGTTAACTATGAGACATTTGGGGACAAATTTTAACAGCTTACATATAAAAAAAAAAATTAGACGAGCACATTATGCAGAAAGCGGCGGGCAGACAGTGCCACAGAACGAAGGAAACTGCTAAGAAGTTAAGAATAATTATTAATTCTACCAGACAATTCGTTATTTAGAGAACAAGTAGAGGTAGACGCAGTATAAGCCAGCCAAGTGACAAGATGAGTCATGAAATATTTCAAAACAAGAAAAGTAACGTCAATGGTACTTTTCAAGTCAATTGTGCTGTCACGACTCAAATATTGGTCTGTGCTCATTGTGCCTTTAAGGCAGGAGAGACACCAGAGCACACGGTAGTAACAACCTACCACAGTGTAAGCTATGGAAGAAAGGGTAGAACGAAAGCATCGACAAGGAGGAGTGCCGTAAGCACAGATTAAGAACGTTATGTCAACATCCGTGGCCCATTTTGTTTGGCCGAAAAGTACATTACACCGGTGAATTATCCCGTACAGGCATACACAGTACAAATATACACCATACAAACATACACAGTACAAATATACACCATACAAACATACACAGTACATATATACACCGTACATACACAGTACATATATACACCGTACAAACACAGTACAGATATACACCGCACAGTCATTGACCGTACACACGGACCCTACCGACCACTCTCCCTTACTTTCCTTCAGTCTGGTCTGGTATTCCATCAGGATAACATGGCAGTGTGCTGTCTCTGAGCTATACATTGTGCTGGACACATACACAAATACTTCAAAACAGGTGTGACTATACTGCTTCGTATGGTCGCTACTTCGCGTACTGACCTATATATACTCGTATACTCACCTATATGTGATTGCAAAGGTCGAGTTTCAGCTCCTGGCCTCGCGTCTTCGCTGGCTGCTACTAGGCTCACTTTCCCCTGACTTCGAGAGCCTTATTGTGCATCTTAAAACTATGTATGGATTTTGCCTCTACCACCCTGATGTCCAGGTCGTTCCATTCTCTAACTACTCTAAGAGTGAAGAAATACTTCCTAACATCCCTGTGATTGATCAATAATTTTAATTTCCAACTGTGCCCTCGTATTCCTGTTTCCCGTCTCTCGAACCATCTGTCCCTGTCCACCCTATCAATTCCCTCCAGTACTTTTGTACATTATCAAATCACTTTTAGTCCTCCTTTACCCTAGTGTTATCAGGATTAGTTCCTTTAACCTCGCCTTACATGGCATAATCCCATAGCTCCTTGACTAATTTCGTTGTAAACTTATGAACTTTCTTCAATTTCTGGTCATGCTTGGCCTAACCTACACCGTATAGTATAGTTAATGACTCCTCGCTTAGATGTGTGTGTGTGTGTGTGTGTGTGTGTGTGTGTGTGTGTGTGTGTGTGTGTGTGTGTGTGTGTGTGTGTGTGTGTTAAATATGTGAACATTCATTATTTTCCTCATTTTTTACATTTCAGTGTTAAACTAATGTGACTGTCGATATTTTATTGTATTTGATATTTTGTGTGTGTATGAGCGTTAATGTACGAGTGCGGGGAAGTCAGCAGAGAGGCCAGGGGGATCTTGAAGGATGCTCAGAGGTGAAATAAAATGAAAAAGGTTGAAAACCGCTGTTATTCCCTCCACCTCACCGTCCTCCACTCAGGCCTACTTACCTTTCCCTCCATCTCACCGTCCTCCACTCAAGCACACTTCCCTTTCCCTCCACCTCACCGTCCTCCATTTTAGTCCCCTTCCCTGCTTCTCCACCCACTCCATCCCCCGTCAACCTCAGCTAACTGCATTTCCATTTAACATTCCACATTTCCTCGACATCTCTAATTATATATTCCTTTTCCTACAAAACTATCTTCAGAATCAAGTTAGAAGTCGCTCTGCGCCTCTCCTGCCTTAAACTCCATTATTCCGCTACTTGACAATTATTCCATTTTCTGGCATCTACGTTTTTTTAAATTTCCCGCAGTTTATTATTTCCGCCATATTCCTCTTGTCTCCCAATTTACTCTTCCCCTCAAATGCAAAAAAAAAAAAAAAAAGCGCCCTCAAGATGTCATGAACATACTCGTGCCTGCCAGCCCTGTTCTGATTCTCTCTCTCACCGTTGTAATCACAACAGTCATCCCCACATTGTTCCGATGCCCTCTTTCACTGTTGTGTGATCACAAGCACTTATGCCCACCCTGTTATGATGCCCACCACCTCGAACCTCGTATGCCTGCCTACCTTGTTCCTTGACGGTTGCTGTGCAATGATTTAGGATTTGTTTTGTAAGGTGGCAGTAAGGTAAATAACTGCTATCGGCTGGTGAGGGAAGATTCACACCTAGCCTGAAGCTAAATGTTAATTAACAGGTGTTTAATAAATGGTCTACCACTCGCCGCTAGGTAGAGCAAATGGATTAAGTTGTCTACAGAGGAATAATGATGAATAATGATGAATAATGATGAATAATAATGAATAATAATGAGGAATAATAATGTGATTTTTCAGATTATTAACTTCATCAAGTTCCTTAATAATGTGAGAAACCACGAAAGCGATTTGAATTCTAATATTTTTCACAGTAATTGTTCTGCACGCGCACACACACACACACATATATATATATATATATATATATATATATATATATATATATATATATATATATATATATATATATATATATATATATATATATATATATATATATATATGCGCAAGGAATTCGCAAGAGCAGGCGAAATATACACACAGACACTGGTCTCTGGCTGAAGGAGACTCGAACCTTGTTCCAAGGTTCGTGGGTTCGAGTCTCCTTCAGCCAGAGATCAGTGTTTGTGTATATTTCGCCTGCTCTTGCGAATTCCTTGGATTGTTAAAATCTCTAGTAAGGCTGATGCATGCAGGGGATGAGATGAAAAGCTGTAAGCCTTCTCCCTGAAAGCTGGCTGCCTTGGATCAACGTCTAGCGCAAGCTAGACGCCAAGGTATTGGTCCAGTGTGGTGAGAATGGTATAGCACTGCGTACCTTGTTCCAAGGTTCGTAGGTTCGAGTCTCCTTCAGCCAGAGATCAGTGTTTGTGTGTATGTATATATATATATATATATATATATATATATATATATATATATATATATATATATATATATATATATATATATGTCGCGCCGAATACGTAAAACTTACGATTTTGGCTTAAATTGCGAAGCACTTCTTGCCGAATAGGGGAAGCGAAAGTTGTATATGCAATAATTTAGCAAAAAAATCATTCTGAATCTAACAAAAAAAATATATTTCATTGTGTTTGTTTATTATTAAATTATTATAAACTTATGTAAAATATATTTAGGCGGATAAGGCTAAATTAAATTTCGCTTGTTATAATAAGATTAGGTAAGTTTCCTAAGGTTCTTTTGGTACAAAATTATTAATTTATACATTAACATAAATGAAAAAATATTTCTTTAAACGTATAACAGAAAATTTTGGAAAGGACTTTTTTAAATTAGTTCTTGTTAATTGACCAATTTTAAGCATCACTTAAAACATTAAATTATTAATGTCCAGAGACTGGTCAGGAAGATTGGGGAGATTTCTTCGTGAATGGAGGAGCCTGTGAGTCTGTCCTTGGTTACTGGGTGAATATACTAAGTATTTCAGAAGCACCCGAGTGATCAAGCATCACTGAGTATGAGTTAAATGTAAGTTAAGCAAAGCTTCTATGAATACAAAGATCCTATAGTCAGCTCACTCTATCAAGTTTGTATTCATTAATTATGCAACAATAACTGACGTCTTTATCTGTTTGGTAATACATTACCTAGTAATCTGTGTATACATGTTTAACACACACACACACACACACACTATGCAGCACCAATTTGGAACCCACACCTGGTCAAACACGTCAAGAAATTAGAGAAAGTGCAAAAGGTTTGCGACAAGGCTGGTTCCAGAGCTAAGGTTAAGGGAAATCAGACTGACGACACTGGAGGACAGGAAGGCTAGAGGAGAAATGATAACGACATACAAAATACTGCGAGGAATAGATGTGGTGGACAGAGACAATTGCAAGTTGAAGACTCAGATGAGTCAAGGGGATGTTAGGAAGTATTTCTTCAACCACAGAGTTGACAGGAAGTGGAATACTCTGGCAAGTGATGTAGTGGAAGCAGGAACCATACATAGTTTTAAGACGAGGTATGATAAAGCTCACGGAGAAGGGAGAGAGAGGACCCAATAGCGGTCAGTAAAGAGGCGGGGCCAGAAGCCGAGTCTCGACCCCTGCAACCAAAAATAGGTGAGTACAAATAGGTGAGTACACACACACACACACACACACACACACACACACACTTGCTCACGCAGGCTGTCAAGTTAATGCAGGCAAATACACATACATGTACATCCAACAGGTACACCCCTCTACCTAGTCTGCCAGCACTCTCGCCCGCCCTACCGTTAGAACTCACATCTCCTTCCACCACCCACGGCAGCCCAATACACCTGTCGCTCGCACCATTACCCGTTGCTCGTCACTCATGACATCAATTCTTCCGTCCCGTTTGTGGCGACGCTCCCAGCAACACGCAGCCTCCTCTCCTCTCCTCCAAGTTTTGTTCCCAACAATAAATTATCTTCCCCTCCGCTGGTGCGTTTTTGGGTGTACTCACCAATATGTACTCACCTATATGTGGTTGCAGGGACAGAGTCTCAGCTCTTGGTCCCGTCTCAATACTAGGTTCACTTTCTCCTGGCTTCGAAAGCCTTCTTAAAGCTTCTTAAAGCTGTGTAGAGATGCTCAATAATAACCCATTGGAGACAGAGACTCAAAAGATTAACTGATCTGTATATTTCGACCCCTTTCTGGAATCATCTTCAGCAGATATAGATCCTGTCTCTACCACTTCTTTATTCAGGTAGTTCCACTTTCTAACTACTATCAGACTGAAGAAATACTTCCTAACATCCCTGTGACTCATCTTTCGTTGCTGTGCTGTTCGCAAATTGTCGTTGAGCCTCTCTTCTTACCCATGTATAATCGTTTCAGGCTCTTCGGTTCAGTTCCTTGTTTAACTGAGTTCTCTGCTATCTATATTTTTTCCATGCTCCAGAACATTAAGCTCTGGCGGCTCTGTGCCTCTGAGTGAGCCACGAGTTCACTCTCTTCTTTCCTCTCTTTCTTATGCTCCTGAGTACGAATCTATTATGTTTCCCTGCACTTTTCGGCCACATACTCCATTTCATTCACTGTTTTTCTCTCTGCACTTCAGGAACTGCATATGTATGTGTGTGTGTGGGGGATGGGATGGGGCTGCCTCTTTGTCTCCCCTGAACTCTACAGAGAATTGTATGGTAATAACAAAAGTGTGACCTGGTAGGGAGGAAATGAAGAGGACAGGCTGTAGGAAGGTACGAGTGTTGGTAGTACCCAGTCGTTGCCACTTAATAACACAGCTCTCTCTCTCTCTCTCTCTCTCTCTCTCTCTCGTAAGTGCTCTCTTAAGTTCGTCTTCAGGTTAACTCTTCTGACCGTTCTGTTTCACATTTTCCCTCTTTTATCGTTACATCTTCGTCTTCATGCTTTTCTTTGTTCACTTTGCATATTTTCTCTTGCCTTATTCTTCATGGACTAATTTCGTGGAGAGCAAGAAGACAGTTATGTCTGCACAAGACATTCACCTAAATATTAACCAGCAAGAACAAAAAGGCACAATACCGTGACTGGAACAATACACAAATAATCAGCACATAGAAAAGAAACTTAAGACGATGTTTCGGTCCTAGCAGTTTCCTTCTCGAGGATATCACTCCTTCAGTGATCATTGAGGGGTCACCCCTCCTTCAGTGATCATTGAGGGGTCACCCCTCCTTCAGTGATCATTGAGGGGTCACCCCTCCTTCAGTGATCATTGAGGGGTCACCCCTCCTTCAGTGATCATTGAGGGGTCACCCCTCCTTCAGTGATCATTGAGGGGTCACCCCTCCTTCAGTGATCATTGAGGGGTCACCCCTCCTTCAGTGATCATTGACGGGTCACCCCTCCTTCAGTGATCATTGAGGGGTCACCCCTCCTTCAGTGATCATTGACGGGTCACCCCTCCTTCAGTGATCATTGAGGGGTCACCCCTCCTTCAGTGATCATTGACGGGTCACCCCTCCTTCAGTGATCATTGAGGGGTCACCCCTCCTTCAGTGATCATTGACGGGTCACCCCTCCTTCAGTGATCATTGAGGGGTCACCCCTCCTTCAGTGATCATTGACGGGTCACCCCTCCTTCAGTGATCATTGACGGGTCACCCCTCCTTCAGTGATCATTGAGGGGTCACCCTTTCTTCGGTGAACATTTACTTATGTCACTGCCATTACCAACACACAACAAATATATAATCGAGATATGATTCACTTACCGTTTTGCAACCTGTATCTTTGTCTTCCTAGCTCTCGGATCTTCAGCATTCATGAGCAGAGAAGCATATCAAGTGACTTACTTACCGTGTCAGAAGCAGATCAAAAGTCTGCCTTACCCTGTCAAGAAGCACCCAGCACATCAGCCGCACCCAGCACATCAGCCGCACCCAGCACATCAGCCACACCCAGCACATCAGCCGCACCCAGCACATCAGCCACACCCAGCACATCAGCCACACCCAGCACATACCTGCAACGAAAATATTACCATTAACATGCGAGCTACACTAAAATGTGAACTAGACTTGCAAGAACATACTTTATTGTGAATAAATTCAACCACAAATATACCACGCCCCAACATCCACTGGTTTATCACTAGCCAACCACAAATCAAGTACTAGCCTACAGCCAGCCATGCCTTACTCATCCACATACTACTAGCAAATAAACAGTAAACCACAAGCCAACAACCAGTAGCTAACTAATATCCAGCCACTAGTCATCGACTATCCAACAACCCTAATAAGCACGCAGGCCACTAATGTCATTGTAAACTAATTATCCTCGTCAACATCGGACACCATTTTAATACAATTACTATTCCAATATTACCATTATTATTATTACTATTATCATCAAAGTCTTTCGGTGAGCAGAAGAAAATAACACTATGATCAACAGTGATAAATTCCAACTGCTCAGATATGGGAAGAACCCAAAAGGGGCGCTGTATATAAAACGCGGGAAAAATGCCTAACAAAATGAGAGAAATATGTGTAAGACATGAATATAATGTCAAGAACTATCATTCAGAGAACGCAGTAATGCAAATGTTATGAAAGCTAGAAAAATGACGGAGTGGGTAACGAGATTTTCAAAATATGATAAACATTGCCAATGGCGACACTACTTAACCCAGTGACAAACAGGGCACCATGAGCACAATACGAGAACAGTGTATCAATATCTGTGGGTCTAGAGTATTCAACATACTACTAGAGGATATAAGAAATACTACAGGAAAAAAATATATTAGTCTTCAAGACAAAGTTCGATCTCAACTTCCTCCAAGTGCCAAATCAACCAGGCTGTGGAGATGAGCCAGAGCAGACCGTCAACTGTAACAGCCTGTTTGAGAAGATAATGAACATGGAAGCCTGTTCATTATCTGTTGATTACCGGTATGAACCGATAATGCTAGAATCTACAACAGGTGACATGAGTAGGAAATAAGCTAAATACTGTTAGTTGCTACAGGTACTGTAGCCTCCAGGGAGGACAACAGACTGGAATGAAGACGACTTTATGGTGCGACTTACAGATTATTATAATTGTTTTGGAGGTTCAGAGAAATGCGCCCAGACCATGGACGACGCACAACAAGTGACATGCGGAAAATAGATATGACGTGCAAGAAAAATAAATCACGAACGAAATAAAACTCATGAATTATGGTTTATTTTTTTAATTTACATGCACTTTTCTAATGAAAATTTATTCAAAATTTTCTATGAGTTATTTATGAAGAAAAATAAAAAATGGCCGAGAGAGAGAGAGAGAGAGAGAGAGAGAGAGAGAGAGGAGGGAAGGAGAGAGAAAGGGGAGAAAGGAGGGAGGGGAGAGAGACTTCTCTTAATCACAAACTTATGGTAAAAAATAGAAAATGGTGAAAATATGGAGATTTACGTGTAGTAGACAGTGGCCCAGGCGAGTATGTAATATTTCAGAGTTCGTTCTATTTTTAGGCTGGTGTTTTATGTATCGAGAAATGTCACTGGGAATGGTTGGAAGAAGAGGGCGGAAGGAGGGAGGCATAAACAAGTTTAAATGAGACAGTTAAAGATGACAGTGCGAGAGGGGCTGGGAAAGAAGTGGGAGAGAGACAAGGGAAAAAAAAGAGAAAAAGTGAAAGGGAAGTATTAAAAGATGATATGGGAGAAATAAAAACACGAAAACAGAAACAATGCGGTTGGCCTATTATGGTCCATCCTAAGCAGTTCTTACCCTCACCCACCCACCCACACTCACTCATGTAACTATCTAACTTAATTTGTTTTAAAAACTACTCAAGGTTCTCGCCTCAATGACACTACGCGGGAGTTTGCTTCACTCACCCATAACTCTATTTGCGTTCTAAATCTATTTTTTTTTTTTTTTTTTGTAGTTTGAATCCATTCCTGCGAGTCCGGTCTTAGCTCGATATTTTGAACAAGCTGTTTATATCCTCTTTATTCCCTTTTTCCATTTTTATACTTCAATGACATGCCTCCCCTAATACTGTGTCTTTCCACCATTTCTAATGGACCTGTCGGTGTGGAATAATTTACATCCTTGTATGTGACATTCAGCAGGCATGTCGCTATTTGGGAGATAAAAGATATAAGATACAGACACGATGGAAAAAAAAACACATGCAGCATAAAGCGATCGTTTATTGACTACGTTTCGCCCATACAGTTGGCTTTATCATGTGAAATAGAACTACCTGGATAAGGAGTACATGATTATATATAGGGAGGAGAGTCATGTGGAGAATGTTGGGTACGTTGGATTTAAGATACCCAAGTGGTGCACATGTGTCTCGGGTATTTACTTGTCGGTACTGTATACCATTATATAAATTATCAGCTCCCGGTATCATCCCCAGCAATAAGGCAGATAAAGGGTTTGTTCCCTATTATCTGATAAGATATTCCACTGAAGTAAAGGAGGAAATGTGTGATGTATTAAATATTAAATTTTCGAAGTGTGTTCACGAAAGAAGAACTCAAAAAAAAAAAAAAAGGGGCACAATACCGTGATTGAAACAATACACAAATAACCCGCACATGGGAGAGAGAAGTAAGCTTCTCCCTCTGACTCGGACCATTTACAAAGTCACACTGTATAAAGTCACAAATGTAGTGGAATTTATTCCCAAACAAACAGCTGAAATGGAAGACTGAAATAACCAGAGAAAGTAATAAAAAAATTACTATTGGATGCTGAGAAAAAAACAAAAAAGACAGGGCCGCGTTGGCGTTGACCCCCAAAACCCCTCCAGGTATACTCAAGGTACACGGGATACTACCTTGAATTTTAAAAGAATTCACAAGAGAAGTATGTTATCCACTTCGGAATTCTTCAAGGTTTCACTACAAAAAGGTAAACTGGCAGACCAACGTAGAGGCAGTGTCAATATCTGAAAAGGGTGACAGAGAAGGCACTCTAAACTATAGGCCTGGTTCGCTGATATTTGTCATTAACATATTGGAAAAAATTAGAGAAAGGTTAACGCTTAAAGAGCGGAAATACAGTAACCGGTAATCAATTCGGCTTTCGGTATGCAAATTCATGTATATTAATTCTATTAAGTTATTATGATAGAGTAACGGAAATTGTTTTTTCTCACTGTGTCTGTCTGTCTGTCTGTCTGTCTGTCTGTCTCTCTCTCTCTCTCTCTCTCTCTCTCTCTCTCTCTCTCTCACACTATTTGACCATCCACAAACTGGTAAATTATCCATTTGAGGTTTCTTTACCATTCACTTACCTTGTCACTGCACCATCCACCTATAAACGATGTACCTGCAACACTGGACCATTTACGTGTCAACCACTACCCCCAACACTGAACTATTTACCTACCAACCACTACCTGCAACACTGGACCATTTACCTATCAACCACTACCTGCAACACTGGACCATTTACCTATCAACCACTACCTGCAACACTAGACCATTTACCTACCAACCACTACCTGCAACACTGGACCATTTACCTATCAACCACTACCTGCAACACTGCACCTTTACCTATCAACCACTACCTACAACACTGGACCACTATCCTAACACTGCAGCACTTACCTATGAACCACTTACCACCTAGCCACGTCCCCATCTACTGTGCACTTACCATACCAAATGACCACTCCCCCTACCCAGTTTATTTAATTAATCCACCATTTGCTGTAATGTGGGAGAGGGGGGATAGCAGGTGTGGAGAGAGAGAGAGAGAGAGAGAGAGAGAGAGAGAGAGAAATAAATAAATTATAACACGAGTCAGCGCCCCCCTCGGCCCTAACCCATACCAGGCCTACCGGTGGATGGCCTGATCAATCAGGCTTTTGGTGTTATCCCCGTACACAGTTCAATGTGTGCACCACAGCCCGGCTAATCAGGAACTGACTTCAGAAATTTACTAAAGTCCCTGTTGAAGACAGCCAGTTGTATATTGGTAATCCTCCATATGTATGAAGGGAAGCCGCTGAAAAGTCTAGGCCCCTTCAAGCTCATTGAATTACGTTGCATCTTTGCTATTCACTGGAGGCATTTTCTATCTATCGAGCCTCTTGATTTTAAAGCGAGTGATTTGTTTCCAGATTTAGAACCAGTCCATCTCAATCTTTTTAGGAGTAAATTATTATGAACTATTCTCGCCTACATTCCACAGGAGTACAGATCGAGGAACTTTCAAAAGTTCCCAAATATTCAAGTGTCTGAGTCAATTCATACGAGCAGTGAAGGTTCTCTCTACATTCTCCAGATCTCCAGTCTTGCGCCCCTGACACTCATTGTGTTTTCTAATACTTATTGTATTTTCCCTTGCTTTTCATAGGGGGTATGTTGCACCGTCTGTCAAGTCTTTTGCTGTTGCAGAGTGAAATTTGTGTGCAGATTTGGTACCAGTCCCTCAAGGATTTTCCAGGTGTAAACTGTGATTTATCTTTCTCGCCTGCGTTCCAAGGAGTATAAAGGTCAAGGTACTTGACTGAACTTATACATGCAGTAAAAGTTCTCTGTACATTCTCCAGATCAAAAATTTCGCATGCCTTGAATTTGGTCTTAGTGTACAGCAGTATTCCAGTCTAGGGAGAACAAGTGACTTCCAAGAAAATCAACGGCTTGGCATCTTGTTTTGAATGTTCTCATTATCAATCCTATAATTTTTCTCGCAATTATGATAATCACACTGTTGTATAATTGTGATTGCATTTAATTAGCAATCTTGGTTCGTAAAACTCCCAATATTTTAAATAGTGCTACAGGTCTATAGATTTTTGTGATTGCTTTACTGCCAGTGTTGTGGAGTGGAGTTGTCAGTGTCTTTTAAGGACTGTGGAATGATTCCTGTGTCAAGGCGGCTCCTCCATAGAATATTCAAGAGGCGACATAATGGTTTCTTGCAGTTTTGATGAATATGAAGTTCAATGAGCCAGGGTCTTGGGCAGAGTGCAGAGGCATGTAATTGATGAATTTTTCAAAGTGGTGTTGGGGTTAGGGATACGTCGGAAATTATGGAGATATTGGCGGAGTTTTGAGTCTCATCCATGAGGAACTCATTTGGGATGTTAGTCTTTAGACTGATTAATAGTTCACTGAACACAGAATCATACAGTTGATTTAGTATTTCGCTCATTTCTTTGTTGTCATCAGTGTAAGGTCAGTCTCCCTAAAGAACGGGCTCGATATTTGATTTGGATATTGCATATGAGGAAGAATTTTGGATTTCTTTCAAATTCATTTATGCCTTTTTGTTCCCTGTCTCTCCTGAATGTGTGGGAGGAATTGTGTGGGAGGGTGAAGGAGCGTGTGTGGGGACTGAGGGTGTGGGAAGGATTGTGTTGGATGGAGGGTGTACTCACCTAATTGTGGTTGCAGGGGTCGATTCACAGCTGGTGGGTGGGTGGGATAGAGGATGTGGGAGTGTGGGATGGAGGATGTGGGAGTGTGGGATGGAGGGTGTGGGAGGGCGTCAGCAGAAGTAGAAACAACAGTAGCAGTACATATATAAGCAACGGTATCATCACAAGCAAAAGCAGCATCAACAACAATAATAGAGGCAGTGCAGCAACAGCTGAGGCTGGTTGCTGGCACTTGCTGCAAGGGTGAGCCAGGCACCCACCAGTGCCACAACAGGTGGTTCACACACACACACAATGTCAAGTGTCTAATCGACGAGTGCCTATGAAAAAATGGTGAAGAGACGGGGCCAGGAGCTGTGAATCGACCCCTGCAACCACATTTATGTGAGTACAACGCGCCCCCATACACAGTTAAGAGAGGTGGTAGTCAGTGTTCTTGATAACAAAAATATAGTCACAATACCGTGACTGGAACGATACACAAATAACCCGCACATACAAGTGAGGAGCTTACGACGACGTTTCGGTCCGACTTGGACCATTTACAAAGTCACAGTGTGACTCTGTAAATGGTCCAAATATAACGAGATTATTTTGGTGGCTCTTGCAGAGCGGAGTTCAATGATAAACGTCTTCGGAGGCTTCTTTACTTTATTTGCAAAGTCGTGGTGGGTACACAGGCTTGTGTGTTTGTGCCCATGGCCCGGTAGGGTCATGCCCACGAGGGAGAGAGCTAGTAGGACTTGCGTCTTGCTGCTAGGCCGCTGTGTGACAGAGTGTGGGACCAGCGTTCCACAGACCTGGGCAGGCCCAGAGGGCAGCACCTGAGTGCCGCGAAATATGAACTAAGATGGCAGACAGCATAGACTGTCTGTGCAGACAGCACAGGCTGTCTACACAAGTCGGACCGAAACGTCGTCGTAAGCTCCTCTCTTTTATGTGCGGGTTATATGTGTATAGTGTCCTTGATAAGTTTCAGCAGGTCCAGCCTCAGCCACACTGCAGCAGCATTGAATCATGTCATCAGTGTTGTGTCTTATTTCCAAGTATTATTGAAACTGAAATTTGGTTCAATATATAAATACATACAAGTCTCCCGACCTCCAGCGCGTACACAAATTTTTGGCTGTGTGTTAAGCCCATCTTCCATAAAAAATTGTCGAAAAGTAAAGTAGGTAGGTCGGTCGGTCGGTCGGTCTCTCTCACACACACTCTCACACACACTCTCACACACACTCTCACACACACTCTCACACACACTCACACACACTCTCACACTCACTCTCACACTCACTCTCACACTCTCACACTCACACTCACACTCACACTCACACTCACACTCACACTCACTCTCACACTCACTCTCACACTCACTCTCACACTCACTCTCACACTCACTCTCACACTCACTCTCACTCTCACACTCACTCTCACACTCACTCTCACACTCACTCTCACACTCACTCTCACACTCACTCTCACACTCACTCTCACACTCTCTCACTCTCTCTCACACTCTCTCTCACACTCTCTCTCACACTCTCACACTCTCTCTCACACTCTCACACTCTCACACTCTCGCTCTCTCGCTCTCACTCTCACACTCTCTCACTCTCTCTCTCTCACTCTCACACTCTCACACTCTCACACTCTCACACTCTCACTCTCTCACTCTCACTCTCTCTCACTCTCTCTCACTCTCTCTCACTCTCTCTCACTCTCTCTCACTCTCTCTCACTCTCACTCTCTCTCACTCTCTCTCTCACTCTCTCTCACTCTCTCTCACTCTCTCTCACTCTCTCTCACTCTCACTCTCACTCTCACTCTCTCTCACTCTCTCTCACTCTCTCTCACTCTCTCTCACTCTCGTGCACATTTTTGACAATAACCAAGCCAAATACTTTTTAAATTTTGCACCAAAATATAGTAACACGACCGATTCAAACTGCTTTTCCAGAATTTATTCGACAGTTGACACTACTACTAGGTTGGCAAAACGATTGTTATTTTACAAGTCACTAATCGTGAGATCTTGCCTAATACGTAACATAATATATACAGAAGTAAATAATAGAATTGACTGGGGAAAAAGTGGGTGGTGCACTGAGGCATTTGTGGAGACCAAGAGCTTTATCCACGGAGGCAAAAGAGGAAATGTACCAGAGTAAACTGTAGTGGTAACAACACTGTTGTACGAGTATGAAACATGGGTTTTGAATGTTGCAGCGAGGAAGAGGTTGGAGGCAGTGGGGATTTTGTATTTGGGTCAGTGTGCGGTGTGAATATTATGCAAACATTCGCAGACAAGATTAGGAGATGTGGAGTTACCAAAAGTATTAATCAAAGGGCTGAGGAGGGGCTGTTGAGGTGGGATGGAAATTTAGAGGTTGGAGAAAAACAGAATGACTAGGAGGGCTTATAATTCTGAGGTGGAGGGTTGGAGGGAGGGGAGAAAGGAGTTCCGAATGTCAGGGGCTTGGACATCCAACAGGCTTGTGTGACCATGTTCTAACGTGCTCATATAGTGCAGGCAATTGGTTTTTATTTGACGTGCAGCTGGAATGTGAGCAAGGTAACAATTATGAAGGGATTTAGGGTAACCGGTCAGCCATAATATATATATATATATATATATATATATATATATATATATATATATATATATATATATATATATATATATATTATATATATATATATATAAGGAGGGAAGAGAATATGGAGAGAAAAAGAGTGGTGAAGCAATGTAAAAAGAGCAAATGAGAGAGTAGGTGAGATGTTATCAACAAATTTTGTTGAAAATAAGAAAAAGTTTTGGTGTGAGATTAAAAAGTTGAGGAAACCTAGGGAACAAATGGATCTGCCAGTTAAAAATAGGAGACGAGAGTTACTAAATGGAGATTTAGAGGTATCGGGAAGATGGAGGGAATATTTTGAGGAATTGTTAAATGTTGATGAAAATAGGGAAGCTGTGATTTCCTGTATAGGGCAAGGAGGAATAACATCTTGTAGGAGTGAGGAAGAGCCAGTTGTGAGTGTGGGGGAAGTTCATGAGGCAGTGGGTAGAATGAAAGGTGAGGCAGCTGGGATTGATGGGATAAAGATAGAAATGTTAAAAGCAGGTGGGGATACAGTTTTGGAGTGGTTGGTGCTATTATTTAATAAATGTATGGAAGAGGATAAGGTACCTAGGGATTGGCAGAGAGCATGCATAGTTCCTTTGTATAAAGGCAAAGGGGACAAAAGAGTGCCAAAATTATAGGGGGATAAGTCTGTTGAGTATACCTGGTAAAGTGTATGGTAGAGTAATTATTGAAAGAATTATGAGTAAGACGGAGAGTAGGATAGCAGATGAACAAGTAGGCTTTAAGAAAGGTAGAGGGTGTGTAGACCAAGTGTTTACAGTGAAACATAGGTGAAAGGTACTAGAGAAGCCTAAGAGGTTTTTGTGGCCTTTATGGATTTGGGAAAGGCGTATGACAGGGTGGATAGGGGGGCAATGTGGCAGATGTTGCAGGTGTATGGTGCAGGAAGTAGGTTATTGAAAGCAGTGAAGAGTTTTTATGAGGATAGTGAGGCTCAGGTTAGAGTATGTAGGAAAGAGGGAGATTATTTTTCAGTAAAAGTAGGCCTTAGACAACGATGTGTGATGTCACCGTGGTTGTTCAATATATTTATAGGAGTTGTAAGAGAAGTAAATGCGAGGGTCTTGGCAACATGTGTGGAGTTAATAGATAAAGAATCAAACACAAAGTGGGAGTTGTCACAGTTGCTTTTTGCTGATGACACTGTGCTTTTGGGAGATTCTGAAGAGAAGTTGCAGAGGTTGGTGGATGAATACGGTAGGGTATGTAAAAGAAGAAAATTAAAAGTGAATATAGGAAAGAATAAGGTTATGAGGATAAAAAGATTAGGTGACGAAAGATTGGATATCAGGTTGGAGGGAGAGAGTATGGAGAAGGTGAATGTATTCAGATATTTGAGAGTAGACGTGTCAGCAGTTGGGTCTATGAAAGATGAGGTGAACCATAGAATTGATGAGGGGAAAAGGGGTGAGCGGTGCACTTAGGAGTCCGTGGAGACATAGAACTTTGTATAGAGTATAGTTTTTACCAACGCTCTTATACGGGTGTGAAGCATGGGTGATTAATGCTGCAGTTAGGAGAAGGTTGGAGGTAGTGGAGATGTCATGTCTGAAGGCAATGTGTGGTGTGAATATAATGCAGAGAATTCGTAGTTTGGAAGTTAGGAGGAGGTGCGAGATTGCCAAAACTGTTGTCCAGAGGGATGAGGAAGGGTCGTTGAGGTGGTTCGGACATATAGAGAGAATGGAACGAAACAGAATGACTTCGAGAGTGTATAAATCTGTAGTGGAGAGAAGGCGGGGTAGGCCTAGGAAAGATTGGAGGGAAGGGGTATAGGAGGTTTTGTGTGCGGAGGGGCTTGAACTTCCAACAAGCGTATTTGATAGGAGTGAATGGAGACAAATGGTTTTTAGTACTTGACGTGCTGTTGGAGTGTGTGCAAAGTAACATTTATGAAGGGATTCAGGGAAACCAGCAGGCCGGACTTGAGTCCTGGAGATGGGAAGTTAAGTGTGTGCACTCTGAAGGAGGGGTATTAATGTTGCAGTTTCATAAACTGTAGTGTTAAGCACCCCTCTGGCAAGACAGTGATGGAGTGAATGAAAGTTTATCTTTTTCGGGCCACCCTGCCTTAGTGGGAATTGGCCGATGTGTTAATATAATATAATACTTTCACCATCATTCATTCAATAGCTGTCTTGCCATATGTGTATTGACATCACAAGTCAGATTACCCTCAGAGTGTAACATCCCTCCCCCTCCTTCAGTGTGCAGGTATTCTGAAGGATACATATATATATAGTCGTGCCGAATATGTAAAACTGGTCAATTAGGAAGAACTCATTTAAAATTAAGTCCTTTCTGAAATTTTCTCTTATACGTTTAAAGATATTTTTTCATTAATATTAATGTAAAAATTTTTAATTTTGCACCAAAAGAATCTTAGAAAACTTACCTAACCTTATTATAACAAGCGCAATTTATTTTAGCCTAACCCAACTAAATATATTTTAAATACGTTTACAATAATTTAGTACTAAACAAACACAATCAAATATATTTTTTTCGTTAGGTTCAGAATGATTTTGGCGAAATTATTGCATACACAAATTTTCACTTGTCCTATATAGCAAGATGAGCGTTGCTATTTAAGCCAAGATCGCAAGTTCTGCCTGTTGGGCACGACATATACATATATAATTTCTTATTTGAACAAACAGGCTGTTTCCCACCGAGGCAGGGTGGCCCAAAAACAAAAACGAAAGTTTCTCTTTTTAACCTTAGTAATGTATACAGAAGAAGAGGTTATTAGCCTCTTGCTCCCGGCATTTTAGTCGCCTCTTACGGCATGCATGGCTTACGGAGGAAGAATTCTGTTCCACTTCCCCATGGAGGTATATATTTTATTTTATTTTTATTATCACACTGGCCGATTCCCACCAAGGCAGGGTGGCCCGAAAAAGAAAAACTTTCACCATCATTCACTCCATCACTGTCTTGCCAGAAGGGTGCTTTACACTACAGTTTTTAAACTGCAACATTAACACCCCTCCTTCAGAGTGCAGGCACTGTACTTCCCATCTCCAGGACTCAAGTCCGGCCTGCCGGTTTCCCTGAACCCCTTCATAAATGTTACTTTGCTCACACTCCAACAGCACGTCAAGTATTAAAAACCATTTGTCTCCATTCACTCCTATCAAACACGCTCACGCATGCCTGCTGGAAGTCCAAGCCCCTCGCACACAAAACCTCCTTTACCCTTTCCCTCCAACCTTTCCTAGGCCGACCCCTACCCCGCCTTCCTTCCACTACAGACTGATACACTCTTGAAGTTATTCTGTTTCGCTCCATTCTCTCCACATGTCCGAACCACCTCAACAACCCTTCCTCAGCCCTCTGGACAACAGTTTTGGTAATCCCGCACCTCCTCCTAACTTCCAAACTACGAATTCTCTGCATTATATTCACACCACACATTGCTCTCAGACATGACATCTCCACTGCCTCCAGCCTTCTCCTCGCTGCAACATTCATCACCCATGCTTCACACCCATATAAGAGCGTTGGTAAAACTATACTCTCATACATTCCCCTCTTTGCCTCCAAGGACAAAGTTCTTTGTCTCCACAGACTCCTAAGTGCACCATTCACCCTTTTCCCCTCATCAATTCTATGATTCACCTCATCTTTCATAGACCCATCCGCTGACACGTCCACTCCCAAATATCTGAATACATTCACCTCCTCCATACTCTCTCCCTCCAATCTGATATCCAATCTTTCATCACCTAATCTTTTTGTTATCCTCATAACCTTACTCTTTCCTGTATTCACTTTCAATTTTCTTCTTTTGCACACCCTACCAAATTCATCCACCAATCTCTGCAACTTCTCTTCAGAATCTCCCAAGAGCACAGTGTCATCAGCAAAGAGCAACTGTGACAACTCCCACTTTATGTGTGATTCTTTATCTTTTAACTCCACGCCTCTTGCCAAGACCCTCGCATTTACTTCTCTTACAACCCCATCTATAAATATATTAAACAACCATGGTGACATCACACATCCTTGTCTAAGGCCTACTTTTACTGGGAAATAATTTCCCTCTTTCCTACATACTCTAACTTGAGCCTCACTATCCTCGTAAAAACTCTTCACTGCTTTCAGTAACCTACCTCCTACACCATACACCTGCAACATCTGCCACATTGCCCCCCTATCCACCCTATCATACGCCTTTTCCAAATCCATAAATGCCACAAAGACCTCTTTAGCCTTATCTAAATACTGTTCACTTATATGTTTCACTGTAAACACCTGGTCCACACACCCCCTACCTTTCCTAAAGCCTCCTTGTTCATCTGCTATCCTATTCTCCGTCTTACTCTTAATTCTTTCAATAATAACTCTACCATACACTTTGCCAGGTATACTCAACAGACTTATCCCCCTATAATTTTTGCACTCTTTTATCCCCTTTGCCTTTATACAAAGGAACTATGCATGCTCTCTGCCAATCACTAGGTACCTTACCCTCTTCCATACATTTATTAAATAATTGCACCAACCACTCCAAAACTATATCCCCACCTGCTTTTAACATTTCTATCTTTATCCCATCAATCCCGGCTGCCTTACCCCCTTTCATTTTACCTACTGCCTCACGAACTTCCCCCCACACTCACAACTGGCTCTTCCTCACTCCTACAAGATGTTATTCCTCCTTGCCCTATACACGAAATCACAGCTTCCCTATCTTCATCAACATTTAACAATTCCTCAAAATATTCCCTCCATCTTCCCAATACCTCTAACTCTCCATTTAATAACTCTCCTCTCCTATTTTTAACTGACAAATCCATTTGTTCTCTAGGCTTTCTTAACTTGTTAATCTCACTCCAAAACTTTTTCTTATTTTCAACAAAATTTGTTGATAACATCTCACCCACTCTCTCATTTGCTCTCTTTTTACATTGCTTCACCACTCTCTTAACCTCTCTCTTTTTCTCCATATACTCTTCCCTCCTTGCATCACTTCTACTTTGTAAAAACTTCTCATATGCTTTTTCTCCCTTACTACTCTCTTCACATCATCATTCCACCAATCGCTCCTCTTCCCTCCCGCACCCACTTTCCTGTAACCACAAACTTCTGCTGAACACTCTAACACTACATTTTTAAACCTACCCCATACCTCTTCGACCCCATTGCCTATGTTCTCATTAGCCCATTTATCCTCCAATAGCTGTTTATATCTTACCCTAACTGCCTCCTCTTTTAGTTTATAAACCTTCACCTCTCTCTTCCCTGATACTTCTATTCTCCTTGTATCCCATCTACCTTTTACTCTCAGTGTAGCTACAACTAGGAAGTGATCTGATATATCTGTGGCCCCTCTATAAACATGTACATCCTGAAGTCTACTCAACAGTCTTTTATCTACCAATACATAATCCAACAAACTACTGTCATTTCGCCCTACATTATATCTTGTATACTTATTTATCCTCTTTTTCTTAAAATATATATTACCTATAACTAAACCCCTTTCTATACAAAGTTCAATCAAAGGGCTCCCATTATCATTTACACCTGGCACCCCAAACTTACCTACCACACCCTCTCTAAAAGTTTCTCCTACTTTAGCATTCAGATCCCCTACCACAATCACTCTCACTTGGTTCAAAGGCTCCTATACATTCACTTAACATCTCCCAAAATCTCTCTCTCTCCTCTGCATTCCTCTCTTCTCCAGGTGCATACACGCTTATTATGACCCACTTCTCGCATCCAACCTTTACTTTAATCCACATAATTCTTGAATTTACACATTCATATTCTCTTTTCTCCTTCCATAACTGATCATTCAACATTACTGCTACCCCTTCCTCAGATACTCCAGATTTAATCCCATTTATTTCCCTCCACCGAAACTCCCCTACCCCCTTCAGCTTTGTTTCGCTTAGGGCCAGGACATCCAACTTCTTTTCATTCATAACATCAGTAATCATCTGTTTCTTGTCATCCGCACTACATCCACGCACATTTAAGCATCCCAGTTTTATAAAGTTTTTCTTCTTCTCTTTTTTAGTAAATGTCTACAGGAGAAGGGGTTACTAGCCCATTGCTCCCGGCATTTTAGTCGCCTCATACGACACGCATGGCTTACGGAGGAAAGATTCTTTTCCACTTCCCCATGGACAATAGAAGAAATAAAGAGGAACAAGAGCTATTTAGAAAAAGGAGAAAAACCTAGATGTATGTATATATATATGCATGTGCGTGTCTGTGAAGTGTGACCAAAGTGTAAGTAGGAGTAGCAAGATATCCCTGTTATCTAGCGTGTTTATGAGACAGAAAAAGAAACCAGCAATCCTACCATCATGCAAAACAGTTACAGGTTTCTGTTTCACAGTCATCTGGCAGGACGGTAGTACTTCCCTGGGTGGTTGCTGTCTACCAACCTACTACCTATATATATATATACGCATTATATATATTCTATATACATTATATATATTCTTTGGGTCACCGTGCCTTGGCAGCAGACAACCGTTCAGAAACAAAATATATACATCAACGTAAAAAAACACTGCCTATGTGCATGTATACAAAAGTACACATGAACAGCCATATATATACACACAGTCGAACATTGCATGCGAATATCCAACTCACATACAAAGGTACATACATAACTACATACATAGTACATGCTATGGATTCCAGCACAAAACAGATGACTACGTCAATTCGATAATCGTTGTGGGAAGCAGAGGTGCAAGAGTGTCATGTAAATCTTAGAGTGACATTCACTCAGAGGCGGCAATGACATTATATAACCTGACATGACTGACTTCTGACAGCATTGTCAATCATCGCTTGTCAGGGTGAGCTGTGTGCCTCGCCTGCCAGGGTGAACTGTGTACCTCGCCAGCCAGGGTGAGCTGTGTGCCTCGCCTGCCAGGGTGAGCTGTGTGCCTCGCCTGCCAGGGTGAGCTGTGTGCCTCGCCTGCCAGGGTGAGCTGTGTGCCTCGCCTACCAGGGTGAGCTGTGTGCCTCACCTACCAGGGTGAGCTGTGTGCCTCACCTACCAGGGTGAGCTGTGCGCCGCCTCACCTGCCAGGGTGAAATGTGTGCCTCACCTGCCAGGGTGAGATGTGTGCCTCGCCTGCCAGGCTGAGATGTGTGCCTCACGTGCTAGGGTGAGATGTGTTCCTCACCTGTCAGGGTGAGCTCTGTGCCTCACCTGCCAGGGTGAAATGTGTGCCTCATTTGCTTGGGTGAGATGTGTGCCTCATTTGCTTGGGTGAGATGTGTGCCTCATTTGCTTGGGTGAGATGTGTGCCTCACCTGCCAGGGTGAGATGTGTGCCTCACCTGCCAGGGTGAGATGTGTGCCTCACCTGCCAGGGTGAGATGTGTGCCTCACCTGCCAGGGTGAGATGTGTGCCTCATCGTGTCTATACCACATTAATGTTTTCTTTAGTATCGACGCGGGTCAATGGACGGATACTTCTCAGGATTTC
Organism: Cherax quadricarinatus; assembly: GCF_038502225.1. Classification (NCBI taxonomy): domain Eukaryota; kingdom Metazoa; phylum Arthropoda; class Malacostraca; order Decapoda; family Parastacidae; genus Cherax; species Cherax quadricarinatus. The sequence goes on from NC_091324.1 coordinate 8,548,747, forward strand.
AGAATTTTACATCAGGTCACTACGAATAATGTAGTGAGGCGCAGCGTACTGCTCACCAGTGTGGTTGTAAGTGTAAGCTCACGCTCTCTGTGCAGAGCTTCAGGAAGGCAGGACTTGATGAAGCTCTTCACACATATACGTGTGGGTGTAAAACACAACTTTACGTTCTGTGTAGAGCTTCAAGGTAAAACTTGATAAAGCTCTACACGCGCTTTTGTGTACACAAAACGTTACACAGGCAGGATTTGATAAAGCTCTACACACACACACACACACACACACACACACACACACACACACACACACACACACAGTGTCTGTGTGTAAACACAACGTGGCATTCTGTGTAAAGCTTCATCAAGGCACGACTTAATAAAGCTCTACAAAGCGTAAAACTAATCCAACAAAAAGCTTGAGCGTCACAGGAGCTCTGATCAACCATCCTGAACAACAGATATTTTCATAAAAAAAGATAAAGCTATTAAGTATACTTTGCAAAATCTTCAAGGCTCGTCAAGGGTGAGATGCCTTGATGTTGGCTAAGTGCTCGTGATCCAAGAAATGGGTGCTACACTGAACACCCTGCTGGCAGCGTTATCAGCAGGCAATAACCCTGAATACCCTGCTGGCAGTGTTACCAGCAGGTAGTAACCCTGAAAACCTTGCCACACCAGCGAAACACTGGAATGAAGCCACTGATGGGGGCGAAACACTTTAATCATGAAGGAATAGTGGGCGAAACATTGGATTGAAGCACAGCGGCCAGTGGTGAACGCTTGCCGCACCACTGCTATCGTCGCTACTGGGTGTAAAGAAGATTCTGATTTAACTCGCCAAATGACGTTAAATTGTGGTTGAAATAGCATCACACAGGTCAATTAAATAATAATAATAATAATAATAATAATAATAATATGACATTGGAACCCCGGTGTTTAAACTTAATTGGTTCCTAGGTGGTGTTCGAACTGTGGAAAGTTCGATATCCGAAACAGTATTTCCCAGGCTTTAATTATCAGCCCCACACACAAAAGGATGTTGAGCTGACTTCCAAAAATCTCTGAGAGTCCGGTCAGTGTCGGAGGTCACTTCAAGGCATTTTTGAAACAAGGTTTGCGTGTCAAGATTTTTTACGAATGAATTTTAAAGAAGAATCCAGGAAAACGTTGAAGACTGGTTCAGTTATTTCTGAACAACACCGAGGTTCCTCTGTAATAATAATAATAATTATTATTATTAAAATGCTCTTGATCATCTTCGTCTTCCTCGTTCTCCTCTTCCTCTTCGCCTTCAGCAGCAGTAGCAGTGGTAATTGTGATAATTACACAACACCTTGATCGTTAAAATGTCGACTTTCGTAACACGGCGGAGCGCAACACCGCATAACAAGAGTGCATTAAAAATATTTATTACCGTATAAAGACTCTTGCTACGAGGGCTAATACTGAATATGGAGAGCTTGTTATATTTATTTCACCCACAGTGTAACGAAAACACCTTAACTAGTCCATCAACGTATAACGAAAGCACGTTGATTATAATAATGCAGGAGCGTTAAACCCACAGGATTATACAGCGCATGTGAGGGGGATGATGGAAGATATTTGGGCTACATTCAGGGAACTGGAGCACAGATCCAATTCCATAGATCAAGAGCCCCTCACCAGCGTCAAGGAACCTCCAGTGAGGGGTAAAGCACGTTGAAATGTGCAACAACGGAAACATGAACTCCAGAACGACAAATGGTGCGCCACAATAAAAGAAAAGTACGATTGGGACACGAGACCACAGTAAAATTTGCACTCTTATACATGGTGGGAGAGCAACAACAACAATAGCAGCAGCAGCAGCGGCAGATGCACCAGCCGCAGCTGTAACTACTACTACTACTGCTGCTGCTGCCCCCGCCGCCGCCGCCGCCGCCGCCGCCGCCGCCGCCGTCGCATAACCCCGCGCGTTGAAACCCACACTACCAGTAAATACTTCACACACACTTACCTAAAACAAGGAAGGCAAGTGTGTTAGCGCGATAAGAAGTCTATTATTCAAGTACAATGGAATCAGTTAATCGGATGAAGGGTATGAATAATGAATAAATTAAAAATATATAAGCTAGCCAGCTGTTTTTCTATTCATGGCAGTATAATGGAAAAAAATTCTCTTTTCAGATAATAGTGATATAGCAGTGAGCGGTTTAACGGGGTTTCAGAGCCCAGCCTGAGCCAGGCTCCCTTGTTGACAGTCTGGTATTATCAAGGACTGAACAATACACTGTCGAATATCCAGCAATGAGCACTACGAACACCGTGAAGTTTGACTCACGAAATCGTAATAACACATGGCAAGCAAGTTGTAAAACTCCAGGTCAGCATCTAAGCCACTGGGCCAGCTGGCTATAATAACATTCATCCAACTGGGTATATCTGTACACCATAAGGAGGTTAACATGGCCCCACTGTGGCCCATACTAACCTCCCTATGGTATATATATATATATATATATATATATATATATACCTAATTGGATGAATCTTAATGTAGCCAGCTGACCCAGTGGCTTACGCACTGGCCTGCAGTTTTACGATTTACTTGCCATGCGTTCTAACCCCACTATTACCGTAGTTTGTTTACGATGACGCATGAACGAACACAACATTTATAGGTTACCTGTGAGTTACCTGCAGTCGATTTCGGGAATCCTCGGCTCTGGTGCCCAGTCCCAGACTAGGCCTCCAAGTAATAAAATAGTTTAAAAAAAAAAAAAAAACTAAAGAGTTTCGAAAATTTTACGCATTAAATGTCTGGAATGTTAAAGGAACTTTTCATGAAAATTTTCACTAAATATCTACTTGAATGAAATAATGTGGATAACATCCAACAGTAAGATCGTACAGCAGAGATCATAACAAGGTTAACATACACACAACAAATTATACTTTACACAACAAAGTATACCTCGTGAAGAATGTCTCGAACGCACTAAAACTTTCCTCCCATTCATGAGAACATAGATCTTATTCAAACTTAAAACATAACAAAAATATAACTACACAGGAAGAACTATTTGAAGTGTAAGATGAAGCAATGACACGAACCAACTTTACGAAACTTAAAGGAAAGTGATGCAATATAATGGTGAGTTTAGAATGCTTTGTCTACAGAGTCGCGGAACTGTGGAAAGACCGCCTACCAGGTTTCTAAGTAACAGAATCCTTTAAGCAATGGTTGATTAATAACATATCTGGTCAACATGGAGAACAGTCACTTTCTGTATTCACCTAATTTGGTGATCATAGAGAACCACTTATCTTGCAAGCACTGCCTTTAGCAACAAGTGCTAAATTAATCAGGCTGCAATGATTATATAGGACTGCACGCCTTTGGCAGCAACACCTTAGTTGATAGAGCAAAACGTTAATAAATGCTTATGGTTCATGTTTTTTTTGCCACACACTCGTAGGCTCACTGCCTCACCTGCCTACCAGCAACAACCTTGGTAGATCAGGTAGTTAACACGGAAGTCTAGCCTTAGGCTGGCCTGACAGGAACCGTCGAAACCGGTCACAGTTTTGTAACCACAGAGACCTAAAAAAAAGTTGTATACAGAGTTCTCCTCTCTCTCCCTCTCTCTCTCTCTCTCTCTCTCTCTCTCTTTTACCCCAAAGAGATTCTGAGTTACTGTGGTAAGCACTTAGAGTTTACATAACAATATGCATAAGCTTAAATAAGTATATAAAAACTACTTAGGTGTTAGGGCATGCTGTCAGTACTCACTCTCCTGCTGAACCACCAGTTTTTAAGCATCTTCCACTATTTACACAAGTTGTTACTATACGCAACACAGACTAAGCTGCAAGCAACGTTTTTGGAAACAATCTGTATTGTAATAACAAAACTTGGGCGCGATATTACTCAACTTAGATCAATTTTATTGTTTCTGTTATGTATGCAACCAACTTAACTTCAATATAAGGAACCTCGTAAGCAGCTTTGACCCCATGCAACACATTCTCCTTATGCCTTATGTCAGGCAGGCAACCGCACTCGCAAACACACACACACGCATAGCCAGGAGCTATGAATCGAACCCTGAAATCACAAATGAGTACACACACACACACACACACACACACAAAATTATAAAATTTATACTCCATGGACCCTTGACATTCATTAAGAAAAAAAATATAATGCAACTGCAAGCCAGGAAAGAAGAAATACACAAATGAATTCTTGGTCACAACCTCAACTATTTTGAGTTAACTAATATATATATATATATATATATATATATATATATATATATATATATATATATATATATATATATATATCAATAACAATACTGCGCTAGCCAAGGATTCGAACCCATGTTGTACTGGCCTGCTTCATGGTAAGCGAGAACCACAGGACCACCCAACTCTACAAGAATAGCGCAGCCAGCACACAGCTAGCTGTTGGGCCGCCATCCGAGGGTATACGGAGGTGAGGGATGAGAATGGCTGCGCCATTCTTGTAGGGTTGGGTGGTCCTGTGGTTTAAAGCGTCATGTGGTTCTCGCTTACCATGAGGCAGGCCAGTACAACATGGGTTCGAATCCTTGGGTAGCGCATTGTTATTGATCAATACCACTCGTTCGTAGTTAAATATATATATATATATATATATATATATATATATATATATTATATATATATATATATATATATTTCTCTGCTGTATGTGGCCGTCGCAAATAATATAGGAGGCGCCGTGTTTGAAAAAGACTTCCTCGCCTTCTTTGATGTTGTGGCAGAAATGCTGGCAATTATCCTGCAACAGGTTTAAAAAGGTCAGAATGGAGATTGTTCTCATTCCTAGGAAAATTTGTTTCATATTTCCTGGGCAATTGCAAGCCTACGTTAACAGAGTGAGAAGGGTGGATGGCCGGGGTAATAAGTTTTGTGCGTACAATTATATTTGTGGTGCCGAATAGGTAAAATTGGTCAATTACCAAGAACTCATTTAAAATTAAGTCCTTTTTAAAGTTTTCTCTTGTATGTTTAAAGATATATATTTTTTTAATTTATGTTAAAGTAAAAATTAATAATTTTGTACCAAAAGAAACTTAGAAAGTTTTCTAAGTTTTCTGGTTCTTCGACTAATCTCTATTTTCCTAGGTCCTTCGTCTTCTGTACTTTTTCCATTCTCTACCACACTGAGTTTCTGCCTCCCTACACCTAAGGGTAAACCAAGGGCTCGTTCTGGTCTTCCCATTATTTCTGTTGCTCTTGGGAACAAACCTCTCCTCTGCCTTCATGTATTTTGTTGTCACATAGCCCATCATATCGTTTACTGATTGTCCTACCAATTCTATTTCCCGCTGAACCTCTTTCAGAAAGTTCCTCATGCCTGTGTAGTCCCCCTTTTGTAGTTTGGCTTTTCCCATCCTACTCCTGTTACCCTCTCCACTTGTATCTCTATGTATTCAAAGCTCAGAACCACGTGATCACTAGCTCCGAGGGGCCTTTCATATAAGATCATAAGAAAGAAGGAACACTGCGGCAGGCCTACTGACCCATGCGAAGCAGGTCCATGTCCCCCCCGGATTAGCCCAATGACCCACCTAGTCAGGTCACATCCACTTAAGGAAAGAGCACGGCATCAGACCTAGTAGCACAAGCTAGTCAGGTATAACTCACACCCACTCATGTATTTATCTAACCTATTTTTAAAACTACACAACGTTTTAGCCTCTATAACTGTACTCGGGAGTTTGTTCCACTCATCCACAACTCTATTACCAAACCAGTGCTTTCCTATATCCTTCCTGAATCTGAATTTTTCCAACTTGAAACCATTGCTGTGAGTCCTGTCTTGAGTGGAAATTTTCAGCACGCTATTTACATCCCCTTTATTTATTCCTGTTTTCCATTTATACACCTCGATCGAGGCCCCCCATGTGGCTCCAGGTTTTCCCAATCTCCTTATGACTGAAATCACCCACAACTATTGTGTGTGTGTACTCGCCTAATTCACCTAATTGTGGTTGCAGGGGTCGAGACACAGCTACTGGCCCCGCCTCTTCACTGATTGATACTAAGTCACTCTCTCCCTGCTCCATGAGCTTAATCATACCTCTTCTTAAAGCTATGTATGGAACTTGTTTCCACCACTCTCCAGATTCCACTTCCTGACAACTCTAAGGATAAATAAATACTTCCTATGACTCATCTGGGTTTTCAGCTTCCAATTGTGGCCCCTTGCTCCTGAATCCCATCTCTGAAGGATTCGAGTTCTGTCCACCTTGTCAATTCCTCTCAGCATTTTATACGTCGTTATCATGTCCTCCTATCTCTCCTATCCTCTAGTATCATCAGGATGAGTTCCCTTAATTAAGCTCTCCTCCTAAGCCATATCCCTCAGTTCCGGGACTAATCTTGTTGCAATTTTTTTCACTTTCACCAGTTTCGTGACGTGTTTGACTAGGTGTGGGTGCCATACTGGTGCTGCATACTCCAGTATAGGCCTGACGTACACGGTGTACAGTGTCGTGAATGACTCCTTAGTCAGATGTCTAAATGCTAATCTCAGGTTTGCCAAGCGTCCATATGCTGTAGCAGTTATTTGATTGACGAGTGCCTCAGGAGACATGTTCGTTATAATGCTTACCACAGGATCCCTTTAAGTAACGTTTGCAGCTTTTGATCCCCTAACCTGTACTCCGTCTGCGGTCTTCTATGTCCTGCCCCAATCTTCATGACCTTACACATACTGCGTTAGTGTGTGTGTGTGTGAGCTTGCAAATTAACCACGGTGAGTTGTATGATAGCTCTAGGCCTTTCGTGTTGCAGTCAACACATCATGAGCTTGCCATGTTTCACAAATAGAGCATGAAATCCAGGAAGATCTGTTCGTGTGAATGGCTTTTAAGGATGATGAGATATTCCCACGAACAGACCTTCCTGGATTTCCAGCTCTATTTCTGCAACATTGCAAGCTCCTGATATTATGATTGCAACACGAAAGGTCTACAGTTATCATTTAACTCCCCGTGTGGTTATTTTGCATCTTGTGTCAATCGTTCGCGAATTATATATATATATATATATATATATATATATATATATATATATATATATATATATATATTATATATATATATATATATATATATATATATATATATATATATATATATATATATATATATATACAGTGTATGTCGTGCCGAATAGGCAGAACTTGCGATCTTGGCTTAAATAGCAACGTTCATCTTGCCATATAGGACAAGCGAAAATTTGTGTATGCAATAATTTCGCTAAAATCATTCTGAACCTAACGAAAAAAATATATTTCACTGTGTTTGTTTAGTATTAAATTACTGTAAACAAATCTAAAATATATATAGTTGGGTTAGGCTAAAATAAATTGTTTTTCTTATAATAAGGTTAGGTAAGTTTTCTAAGATTCTTTTGGTGCAAAATTAAAAAAAATTACATTACATTAATGAAAAAAATATATCTTTAAACGTAAAAGAGAAAATTTCAGAAAGGACTTAATTTTAAATGAGTTCTTGCTGATTGACTAGTTTTACATATTCGGCACGACATATATATATATATATATATATATATATATATATATATATATATATATATATATATATATATATATATATATATAATATATATATATATAATATATATATATATATATATATATATATATATATATATATATATATATATATATATATATATATATATATATATATATATAATATACACAAATTTTAAACGAGTTCTTGCTAATTGTACATACATGTACAAGTGTATATACACACACCCCTCTGGGTTTTCTTCTATTCTTCTTACTAATTTTTGTTCTTTCTTATTTCCTCTTATCTCCATGGGGAAGTGGAACAGAATTCTTCCTCCGTAAGCCATGCGTGTTGTAAGAGGTGAGTAGGATGCCGGGAGCGGGGGAGCTAATGGCCCCTTCTCCTGTATAAGTTACTAAATTTAAAAATGAGAAACTTGCGTTTTTCTTTTTGGGCCACCCTGCCTCGGTGGGATGCGGCTGGTTTATTAAGAGAATATATATATATATATAATGCAGCCATGGTGTATGTATATACATGCACACATACGTTGATATGCATGTTTGCATGTACGTATGTCCGGGTGTACAGAGCTGCATGCGTGTTTGCGTGCAAGTGTTTACGATACACATAAATATCCCATTCAGGTAGAGGCCGCGTCCGCTGTTTGCCCACGACAAATCCACTTTATCTCTGGCATTGTGTAGCCGGCGTTCCGATGATGCACGCTTCACGCTTCATGCCTTACACCTGCCAAAACGTCGCCCCTACCAAGAATGATAAATGGAACACATGTCTAAAACATGGTACGAAAGCGCGATAGCGTATGGATTATCACATGGCTTAAGTGCTGTGGAACAATGTCATACTTAATGGAAAGCTCTCTGCTCAAACTATCGTACAGCATAGCTGTTAAACGTGTTGCAGAACACATGAATGTCGTATAGCTGCGTATGTCTTGCAGCAAAGATGCCAAAAGTCTAACTTTTTTTTGGGTTATCCTAGGTAAATTACACTATGCATGATAACTGTACTTATGTGTACCTGTGCTTCAATAAATTTACTGACGATGATAAGCAGGAAGCCTCGAGTGTAGAGGTGCCACAGGTGCCCAGTGAAAGGCGGCGTTCTCGTGTCACAGTCCATCAACGCAAGTGAGAGGCAAGAGACTGACAGGACAGTTGTTGCCGTGACACACAGTTAATCAATATATGTGCCAGGTGAGAAACACAGAAAGGACACAGGTGTGTGTATGACAATGAGTGGTCAACTTCACAACACAAACCTTAGATCATCAAGGAACACAGTGCTTGTTGTGGCATTTCATTTAGCCCTGGATGGTTACCTGGAGGTTATTCCGGGGATCAACGCCCCCGCGGCCCGGTCCATGATCAAGCCTCCCGGTGGATCAGGGCCTGATCAACCAGGCTATTACTGCTGGCCGCACGCAGTCCAACGTACGAACAACAGCCTGGCTGATCCGGCACTGACTTTAGGTATTTGTCCAGCTCTCTCTTGAAAGCAGCCAGGGGTTTATTGGTAATTCCCCTAATGCTTGATGGGAGGCTGTTGAACAGTCTTGGGCCCCGGACACTTATGGTGTTTTCTCTTAGTGTACCAATGGTGCCCCTACTTTTAATTGGGGGTAATTTGCTTTAACCTCTCATCCCGTATCCCTCACAACTATTGGGCATTTCTTTCAAAAATCGTAATGGCAAGAGGACTGGCATTATACATTTAAGAATGCCTTGCTGCGGGTCGAGTCCTTCCCGTTGCTTGCGTTATAGCGCTGGGTAATAAACGTCTGAGATTAATGCTCCTTGTTCTTCCCTCTTTCTTCCTTACCTTCTTCCCCATCTCCTCATGCCACCTCCGTTCCTTCGTTTCTTCCTTCTTTTTTTCTTACCTCTCTCACCCTTTCTCCCCTTTCTCTCCTTCCTTCTCCCACCACCGCATGGCCGTTCGCGACCACACCCCTTTTCTATAATCCATTTCAAAATCTACTGGCTCATTCACTCACTTATTAACTCATTCACTCATCCATACCTTTATCTTACCTCACTCTGGGTCTCGCTGTCTCCCGCACTAACACGCCATCCCACCACAAACCCACTCCCTCCCTTTCCCCTTACCACGGACCCACGCCCTCTCCCCCAAGAACCAATATTCCCTACCCTTGGACCCACGCCCATCCACATCATGGACCCAACTAAGACGAGTTATAAATATCCCATTCAGGAAGACTGTCAGTTTCACTACCAAGGTCCCGACATGCACGGTCAGAGGACAGGAACGTTCAATGAAATAGAGCTGCCCTCCTTTTCCTGGGATCAAACCTGATTACTTTCCATTCTTCAAATATTGTATGATCCTTACGGGTTTCGTGCTTGCCCGATGAAAATAATAATAATAATAATTCTATTGCGACTAAAATACCGGGAGCAAGGGGCTAGTAACCCCTTCTCCTGTACACATTAGTAAATTTAAAAGGAGAAACTAGTTTTTCTTTTTGGGCCACCCTGCCTCAGTGGGATACTGCCGGTTTGTTGAAAGAAGAATATTCGTATTATTATTAATGAAGGAAGGTAGTACGTCCTCACTATTTCTCTACTCTGATGAGTGTGTGCGAGGAATACAAGTATTATCCAGTGAGGGGAAGTATTCTTTGTGGTACTCCTCATGGAAAGGTATCCCTCACAAAAGAGTACGGGCTGGTGCTCGTGGAGAGTTACGTTGATAGTAGTGGCTTCTTGTGTGATCATATCCTTCCTATGGCTATTGGAAGTGTTGTTCCTGAGCCAGAGTCTGCTCACTAATTCCTTAGCTGTTCCAAGGCGTCCCTTGGAACACGAGGGTGGCTAAGGTTCCTGATCCCCACCTTTTAGATTTTGACGTTGAAGTCGCTAATTTACTGTGCACCTCTCACCCATCCTGTGGACGGTAGCGAAAGAGCCTATAGATGCTTCCGGAGGTATTACGGAATTCTTTGATAGTTTTGAACCATTCCATTTTGAAGGCTGTATATTCCATTCTTTTTCTCCAGTTGTCCCATCCTCTTGTCTGTCTAACCCTTTTGTTCGGTTCCCACGTCTGCTTATCTCTACCTCTGCCCATCTTTTTCTCTGTCCAGTTCTCTCCATCTCTCTTCTTCGTCACTTCGCCAAGTCATTCGTCCGTCTCCTTTTTTGTCCATCCCTCACTCACATTACCGTTCCTCAGCTAAATAAATACAAGTATCGTATTGTTTTCGAATTACAATGATAATTAAAAGCAAAAAAATAAAAGTTCAGTCAGTGTCGAGGATGATAATGCAGAGTGACGTCAAACTGAACGTCGATGTACATTATATATAATTACCTCCACTGATGTGTCTCTTGATGTACATAATATAATTTCCTTGTATAAATTGCCTGTTAATACTGATCATATAATTACCTTCGCAAAATTTCCTGTGATATATATTATACATAATTACCATATGCAGATTTCCCTGTGGAAATAGATGTTATAATAGTTACCATAGTTGTTTACCACTTTGCTTGTTGTGGAAGAATATACACACAAATATCAGAACAAGTTTTCATTGGGGCAGCGTTTCATTTTATAAAATTCAGAGAGACTGTAACCAAGATACTCTGGTGTTGTTGAGTCAAGACGGACCTCGGTATCTTGGTACAGAGGATGTCTTCAACTCTATTGCTAACAACTGTTTAGCATAATCTACTTCCACTGGTGAGCCCAGCTCACCTGTGACCCCATCTTCAAGCTGCTACACCTCTGCTTCAGGCTAGCAGACTGATCATAATCAGTTTCCTAGCCTGATGGAAGATAATTATCTTCCAGCAAGGCTGAGGGACTGATTATCTCAAGCCAACCATACTACGGACGTCGGTCTGGAGTTTTATCTCAAACTCTCTCTCTCTCCACTTCTATTCCTTCCAGGACTGTGATTCTTCTCTGTAATCGACTGTGCTTCAGCGATCCACGCAAGATATCCTAGTATTCTGCCAGCTCAGCCCCCTCTACCTCGGTGCAGGTACAGAGGAGTACCGCAGAGTGCAGGAAAATGTTAGTATTGACGATCCGACGAGAGTCAGAAGAGCAAAATACACCAGGAGACTGAGGATCGAGTCTCCATCACTCATGGCGCAGAAAGATAAACAAGTTAGCGCGCCACGTGAATACAATAATTTGTTAAAAGGACATCAAATAGTTCAATTCTCTGACACTGCCACTACCATCTATATACTACCATACCTTTGATGAGTTTTGAGAGTCTTTCTACTCCCGGAGCCCGGCCATGGGCCAGGCTCGTCTGGTGCTAGTCTTGTCAACCAGGCTGCTGCTGCTGACTCGCAGCCCCACATATCCATCACAGCCTGGTTGATATTGATACTGCCATCCACACTACAAGAAACAGCAGCGTCGCCAAAAAATCAATTACTTACCAGTCACTAACTCAAGTGTGTCCTCTCGGGTACACTATTGCAACCTAAATCTCTCTTACCTTTCTTCCTATCCTAAGACCCTTCTGCCAGAGACCCCCTCCTCAAAACCCCCCTATCAAAGACCCCCTCCTCAAAACCCCCTTACCAAAGACCCACTCGTCAAAACCCCCCTACCAAAGATCCACTCCTCAAAATCCCCTACCAAAGACCCACTCCTCAAGACCCCCCCTATCAAAGACCCCCTCCTCAAAACCCCCTTACCAAAGACCCACTCGTCAAAACCCCCCTACCAAAGATCCACTCCTCAAAATCCCCTACCAAAGACCCACTCCTCAAGACCCCCCCTATCAAAGACCCACTCATCAAAGCCCCCCTACCAAAGACCCACTCATCAAAACCTCCCTACCAAGGACCCACTCCTCAAAACCCCCCTACCAAGGACCCATTCCACAAGACTTTCCCTAAGACTGCATTCCCTGATAATTCCTTCCGAAGAACTCCTCCTCAAGCCTCCCTTCCCAAGAACCCACTTTCTCTCTCTCTCTCTCTCCCATCCCTCCCCCCAAGACTCCCCCCTTCCATACCTCTCTGTCCCACTATCTCTTACTCTCCCATCAACATCAAATATATATTTGCTTCAAATTTATTTTTAAAATTGGCTACCACTTAACTGGGGAAGCGTCATTCAGTTTTTCTGACAGACACACACTTGCCACAAGTCATCCCCAAAAATTATTGGTTCCATTCTGGCGTCGGGATGAAGGTAAATCATCCTTCCAGGGCTACCTTTTTTCCTCCTTGCCTTAGCAAAGAGCCTTCCCTCTCCTCTCCCCTCTTCTATCATCCCCTCTCATATCACCTTCGATCCTCTCCCCTTCCCTTCTGTCTATCCTCCCATTCCCATCTTGCCTCATTCCCTCTCCACTCCACCCTTCTTTCTCTCTTCCCTCCATCAACCCTATGTCCACTTCCTCTTCCCTTCTTTATCTTCTCTCCTCCTACCTTACTCTTCCGTCTTCCCCTCTCGCAACCACTCCCTTTCTCCCCCCCTCTCTTGGAAAGAGGATGGAATACCTTAAAGTGTATTTTCTCGGACTTGGGATAATATAAATCCCATAGAGTAACTTTGGGAATATAGACAAGAGGCGAACCTGGCCAAGGTTACCTGGATGCTGCTCTAAAATATCTCCTAACATTGTTGTCTCCAGAGAGTATCTTGTCTCCAGAGAGTATCTTGTCTCCAGAGAGTATCTTGTCTCCAGAGAGTATCTTGTCTCCAGAGAGTATCTTGTCTCCAGAGAGTATCTTGTCTCCAGAGAGTATCTTGTCTCCAGAGAGTATCTTGTCTCCAGAGAGTATCTTGTCTCCAGAGAGTATCTTGTCTCCAGAGAGTATCTTGTCTCCAGAGAAAACGGAGAGTGTAGGGATGTGAGGGGTCGAAGTGAATCAGAAGGGGGTTAGGAAGAGGGAGAGAAGCAGAGGGTTGAGAGAGGAGGAGGAAAGGCCACAGGATTTGGGGGGAAAGGGAGCAGTAGAAATAAGTGGAGAAATACAGGGGAAAAATGGAAAAGAAGAAAGGTACAAATCTAAGACAAGTCATTGAGAAAGATCAGGAAATAGGGATATGAACAGGGAGAGTCAAAAGGAGAAAATGGAGATGAAGAAGAGGAGGAGAAATTGGATAAGGGGAATAAGATAAAGGAGCTGGAGGAGAATTACAAAGAGCGAGGGCAGAGAAAGGAAAAGAGGGTAGAGGAAGATAAAGAATCGCTAAGAGATAGAAAGATAAAAACAAGGGGGACAGAAAGTAAAGCGAGGGCCAAGGAAGAGGGGGCGGCGGGAGGCAATGATTTACGTGGAGAGGCCAAGTTGCACAACTTGCAGAGCTCACATATTCATGCCACAAGTGACGCAAACTCGTACACTTTCACGCTGAATCCTGCAAGAGTCCAAGACGTACGTAAAAGGATGAGAGAGAGAGAGAGAGAGAGAGAGAGAGAGAGAGAGAGAGAGAGAGAGAGAGAGAGAGAGAGAGAGAGAGAGATTGAGATTGAGAGATTAAGGATATGATGGGACTAGGATTGAAGCTAATTGCCACTGACTGAGCGTTGACTTGATTGAGTGTTAATCCCTCTGTCATAATAACAGTTTGATCACTGATGACGTAGTACAATTTTATCATCTAAGGTAATTTAAATGGAACCAAACCTCTAAAATGTTCGGTGTATAGAACAATGAACAAGTTATATTTACAACCCTCAATAACACTGAAGCTACAAGAGGCTGTGCTCGCCCATAAAACGGAAAACAAAAACGAGAGAGAATGCAGCATCGCTTTCAAAGATCAGATCCTTCAATGATTTGACCTACGGAAGATCAGCAAGTGCCAGACACACACACACACACACACACACACACACACACACACACACACACACACACACACACACACACACACACACACAAGAACTTCCGAAGCTGATGGTACCAAGAGAATAACAACAATTCTGTCAGGCACCCAAGATGAGAGAATACGTATTAATGTGTGCGTGTACTCACCTATTTGTACTCACCTATTTGTGGTTGCAGGGGTCGAGTCACAGCTCCTGGCCCCGCCTCTTCGCTGATTGCTACTAGGTCCTCTCTCTCCCTGCCCCATGAGCTCTATCATACCTCGCCTTAAAACTATGTATGGTTCCCGCCTCCACTACGTCACTTTCTAGGCTATTCCACGGCCTGACTACTCTATGACTGAAGAAATACTTCCTAACATCCCTTTGATTCATCTGAGTCTTCAACTTCCAATTGTGACCTCTTGTGTCTGTGTCCCTTCTCTGGAACATCCCGTCTTTGTCCACCTTGTCTATTCCGCGCAGTATTTTATATGTCGTTATCATGTCTCCCCTGACCCTCCTGTCCTCCAGTGTCGTCAGGCCGATTTCCCTCAACCTTTCTTCGTAGGACAATCCCCGTGTGTGTGTGTGTGTGTGTGTGTGTGTGTGTGTGTGTGTGTGTGTGTGTATATAAGAGTGAGAGAACGAGTAAAGAGTGCATGTGTAGATGCACGCACGGATTTAGTGGTTGACGTAGTTGCAGCTGAGTGTGTCACACAGCAAAATTGGTTTCTTTCTTTTGGCAATTTTTTTTGTAATATCTGCTGAAATGACTTGACTTTACACATACTACTGATACGAGTCGATTCATTACGTTGCGCCCTCGTTGGCTAATTTAAGGGCCGCGGGGGGCGGTGACCCCGGAAGCAACAACAGGTAACCAACCACTTGCCAAGGTTATTCTACCGTAGCTGCTGCACTCGTCAACACCTGCACCTGGTCGTCAACACCTACGCCTACACCTGGTCGTCAACACCTACACCTGGTCGTCAACACCTACGCCTGCACAAGAATGGTATACAATACCGGCAAGATGAAATTGAGACACATGTGCAACATCTGGGTATCTTTATTGTAGACGTTTCGCCATCCAATGGCTTTATCAATACAAATTCCAGGGCATAACTTGAAGACAGGAGAACTGTCTTCAAGTTACGTCCTGGAATTTGTATTGATAAAGCCACTGGATGGCGAAACGTCTACAATAAAGATACCCAGATGTTCCACATGTGTCTCAATTTCACCTACGCCTGCACCTGGTCGTCAACACCTACGCCTGCACCTGGTCGTCAACACCTACGCCTGCACCTGGTCGTCAACACCTACGCCTGCACCTGGTCGTCAACACCTACGCCTGCACCTGGTCGTCAACGTCAAGCAAACATACAAGAAAGTGTAGCTGACACTCAGTGGGGCCAAAACAGGTTAAAATTTAATTCGTCCTAAATGCAGAAATTTCGTATTTTCCTCACCTCATGAGAAATTTTTTTTATTATTTTGAAAAACTGACCAGAAGCCTACCTTTTTTTGAGGGGGGGGGGGTTGCTTTTCTATGTAATGTCATGACTCATGAAGTGTCATGTGACAATTTTTTGTCAATTTAGTTAAAAATCCTTTACAATGATCGATAATTTATTGAAAAATGCAATGATTTATTGGAAAAATTGTAAACAAAGCATCAAAGTCCTGATAACACTTCTCAGTTTTATTGATTTAACAAAACTCTACATGGGGCGAAACGTTGTCATAATAAAAGCTTCCTCACCACTGGTCTGTTTTACTCAACACTGTGGGCAGTAATACCTTTGCTTTTACCCATTCTTCTGATACCGTTGCTCCCATCCCTTCAGGTACCTTTTCTCCCGTCCCTTCAGGTACCTTTGCTCGCATCCTTTTAGGTACCTTTGCTCCCATCCTTTTAGGTACCTTTGCTCCCATCCCTTTAGGTACCTTTGCTCCCATCCTTTTAGGTACCTTTGCTCCCATCCCTTTAGGTACCTTTGCTCCCATCCCGTCAGGTACCTTTCTCAGTAGTATCAGGTCGCCGAGCTCTCAGTAGTATCAGTTACCAGTAACCAGTTACCAGTAGTAAGACTCACTACCAACGGTCTGTGTGAATCACTTGTTATTCACGTTACAGCTGACCACACCATGTTTTTGAACGCCGTTCACCCCTAGGCATCATTCGTGAGTTAGTCTTAAGGATAGAGTGCAGAAAGACATAGGTCAGGCCTGGTGCTCCCCATATATTCCACCCAATACACTAGAACATCCAACGTGTGTTTATTATCCAATCCATGTTTCGAACCCCCACATGACAAATTACCCCTTGGGTACGCTACTGGAAAATGCACTGGCTTGTAAAGACTTAATCCGAACGTCGTACTCTGCTGCAGTATGGCAGATCTCGGATCCAAGCTGGTAACCCCAAAATGGTATAATCAAGTAATCAATTTGGGGTTACCAGCTTGTATCCGAGATCTGCCATACTGCAGCAGAGTACGACGTTCGGATTAAGTCTTTACAAGCCAGTGCATTTTCCAGTAGCGTACCCAAGCGGTCAGGAACTGGTGATCCTGTCACTCCTGTCTGTGTTCCACCTACAACTTCAGGCTTGCAAGATAGTGTTCAGTTACCTCAAGTGTCCGAGGACGCTCTGACTACCTTGAGTGCTGAGCCTATCCCTGCAATGTCTGCTAGTTTAAGTAGAGACGTTATACAGGCGGCAGGTCAGTCTTGGTGCTCCCCACATTTTCCCTCCAATATACGTACTTAACAGCCTACGTGAGTGTTCTTATCCAATCTACGTTTCGAACCCCCCACATGACACCTTTGCTTCCATCCCTTCAGGTATCTTTGCTCCCATCCCGTCAGGTACCTTTGCTCCCATCCCGTCAGGTACCTTTGCTCCCATCCCGTCAGGTACCTTTGCTCCCATCCCTTCAGGTACCTTTGCTCCCATCCCGTCGGTTACCTTTGTTCCCATCCCTTCAGGTACCTTTGCTTCCATCCCGTCGGGTACCTATGCTCCCATCCCGTCGGGTACCTTTGCTCCCATCCCGTCAAGTACCTTTGCTCCCATCCCTTCAGGTGCCTTTGCTCCAATCCCGTCATGTACCTTTGCTCCCATCCTGTCAGGTACATTTGCTCCCATCCCTTTAGGTACCTTTGCTCCCATCCCTTCAGGTACCTTTGCTCCCATCCCTTCAGGTACCTTTGCTCCCATCCCGTCAGGTACCTTTGCTCCCATCCCGTCAGGTACCTTTGCTCCCATCCCGTCAGGTACCTTCGCTCCCATCGTCAGGTACCTTTGCTCCCATCCCTTTAGGTACCTTTGCTCCCATCCCGTCGGGTACCTTTGCTCCCATCCCGTCGGGTACCTTTGCTCCCATCCCGTCAGGTACCTTTGCTCCCATCCCGTCAGGTACCTTTGCTCCCATCCCATCAGGTACCTTTGCTCCCATCCCTTCAGGTATCTTTGCTCCCATCCCGTCAGGCACCTTTGCTCTCTTCAGGTATCTTTGCTCCCATCCCGTCAGCTACCTTTGCTCCCATCCCGTCAGGCACCTTTGCTCACAGAAACAAAACTCACCAGAATAATAACAGATTCAATCTTTCCATCCGGATATCAAATCCTCAGGAAAGACAGAGGGGGGAGGGAGGGAGGAGGAGTTGCACTGCTCATTAAAAACCAGTGGGGTTTTGAGAAAATGGAAGGAATGGATGGCATGGGCGAAAGGGACTACTTAGTAGGAACAATCCAGTCTGAGGGACATAAGGTGATAATTGCAGTAATGTACAACCCAACACAGAACTGCAGGAGGCCAAGAGAAGAATACGATGAGAGCAACAGAGCAATGATCGACACACTAGCCGAGGTGGCCAGGAGAGCACACATGGGGGGAGCAAAGTTACTAGTTATGGGTGATTTCAATCACAAGGAGATTGACTGGGAAAACCTGGAGCCCCATGGGGGTCCCGAAACATGGAGAGCCAAGATGATGGATGTGGTACTGGAGAACCTCATGCATCAACATGTTAGAGACACTACCAGAGAGAGAGGAGAGGATGAACCAGTAAGGTTGGACCTTGTATTCACCATGAGTAGTTCGGACATCGAGGGTATCATGTATGAAAGGCCCCTGGGAGCTAGTGATCATGTGGTTCTGTGCTTCGACTACATAGTTGAGCTCCAAGTGGAGAGAGTAGCAGGAATAGGCTGGGGAAAACCAAACTACAAAAGGGGGAACTACTCGGGCATGAGGAACTTCCTTCAAGACATTCAGTGGGAGAGGGAACTGACAGAAAAACCAGTACAAGAAATGATGGACTATGTAACAACAAAATGCAAGGAGGCAGAGGAGAGGTTTGTTCCCAAGGGAAACAGGAATAATGGCAAGAACAGAACGAGTCCTTGGTTCACCCAAAGGTGTAGGGAGGCAAAAACTAGGTGTACTAGAAAATGGAAAAGGTACAGAAGACAGAAAACTCAGGAAAATAAAGAAATCAGCCGAAGAGCCAGAAACGAATATGCACAGATAAGAAGGGAGGCTCAGAGACAATATGAAAATGACATAGCATCAAAAGTAAAGACTGACCCGAAGCTGTTGTACAGCCACATCAGGAGGAAAACAACAGTCAAGGACCAGGTAATCAGACTGAGGAAGGGTGATGGGGAATTCACAAGAAACGACCGAGAGGTATGTCAGGAGCTCAACACAAGATTTAAAGAGGTATTTACAGTGGAAACCAGTAGGACTCCAAGAAATCAGAACAGGGGGGCACACCAGCAAGTGCTAGATGAGGTACATATAACCAAGGAGGATGTGAAGAAGCTGCTATGCGAACTTGACACCTCAAAGGCGGTGGGACCAGACAACATCTCTCCATGGGTCCTTAAAGAGGGAGCAGAGATATTGTGTGAGCCATTAACAAAGATCTTCAACACATCATTTGAAACTGGGCAATTCCCTGAGGTATGGAAAATGGCAAATGTAGTCCCAATTTTTAAAAAGGGAGACAGACATGAGGCACTAAACTACAGACCTGTATCACTAACGTGTATAGTATGCAAGGTCATGGAGAAGATCATCAGGAGGAGAGTGGTGGGGCACCTGGAAAGAAACAAGTGTATAATTGACAACCAGCACGGTTTCAGGGAAGGAAAATCCTGTGTCACAAACCTACTAGAGTTTTATGACAAGGTGACAGAAGTAAGACAAGAGATAGAGGGGTGGATCGACTGCGTATTTTTGGACTGCAAGAAGGCCTTCGACACAGTTCCTCACAAGAGGTTACTGCAAAAGCTAGAGGACCAGGCACACATAACAAGAAAGGCACTGCAATGGATCAGAGAATATCTGACAGGGAGGCAACGAGTCATAGTACGCGACGAGGTGTCAGAGTGGGCGCCTGTGACAAGCGGGGTTCCACAGGGGTCAGTCCTAGGACCTGTGCTGTTCTTGGTATACGTGAACGACATAACGGAAGGGATAGACTCAGAAGTGTCCTTGTTTGCAGATGATGTGAAGTTAATGAGAAGAATCAAATCGGACGAGGATCAGGCAGGACTACAAAGAGACCTGGACAGGCTACAAGCCTGGTACAGCAACTGGCTCCTTGAATTTAACCCTGCCAAATGCAAAGTCATGAAGATTGGGGAAGGGCAAAGAAGACCGCACACACAATATAGTTTAGATGGCCAAAGACTGCAAACCTCACTCAAGGAAAAAGATCTGGGGGTGAGTATAACACCGAACATATCTCCTGAGGCGCACACCAATCAGATAACTGCTGCAGCATACGGGCGCCTGGCAAACCTACGGATAGCGTTCCGATACCTCAGTAAGGATTCGTTTAAGACTCTGTATACCATCTACGTCAGGCCCATACTGGAGTATGCAGCACCAGTTTTGAATCCACACCTAGTCAAGCACGTCAAGAAATTAGAGAAAGTGCAAAGGTTTGCAACAAGACTAGTCCCAGAGCTACGGGGATTGTCCTATGAAGAAAGGTTGAGGGAAATCGGCCTGACGACACTGGAGGCCAGGAGGGTCAGGGGAGACATGATAACGACATATAGGATACTGCGCGGAATAGACGAGGTGGACAAAGACGGGATGTTCCAGAGATGGGACACAGACACAAGAGGTCACAATTGGAAGTTGAAGACTCAGATGAATCAAAGGGATGTTAGGAAGTATTTCTTCAGTCATAGAGTAGTCAGGCCATGGAATAGCCTAGGTGATGTGGTAGAGGCAGGAACCATACATAGTTTTAAGGCGAGGTATGATAGAGCTCATGGGGCAGGGAGAGAGAGGACCTAGTAGCAATCAGCGAAGAGGCGGGGCCAGGAGCTGTGACTCGACCCCTGCAACCACAAATAGGTGAGTACAAATAGGTGAGTACACACACACACACACTTTATAGTGACCCCAGACAGAGTGCCATTCGTCAACTTTAAAGTTACATTTCCCTAAAGTGATCAATTTGGTCGCTGTTGATTCACATTCAACTGAGACGAACTTCGTTCATTTATCACGAATTTTTTTATATTTTTTTTATTTTGTTTTGATACATTTCACAACTTTTGTGTATTCCTCCATTTTGTTTTAATAAGCAACAGTAACAGTAGCAGCAGCAACGATAAAAGCAGCAGAAACAGCAGCAACAGCGACGGCATCGTCAGCTGTAGTGACGACCACAGCACCAACAACAAGTATCAACGACAGGCATCAACATCAGTCATCAACATCTGGCATCAACGACAGGCATCAACAACGGCGGCTGTAAAAGAAACAATGGCGGCGGTGGCAACGGCTCTAAGAGAAGCATCAGCAACAGCTGCAGCAGCAACAACAGCTGTTCAAGCACACGCCGAAATAGTCGCCATAGTAGCAGCAGCAGCAACAGCACCAAGAACAGCAGCAACAGCACCAGGAACAGCAGCACCAAGAACAGCAGCAGCAACAGCACCAGGAATAGCATCACCAAGAATAGCAGCAGCACTGCAATATGCAGAGCCAGCATAGAAGCCTCACCTCATGAATATAAATGTCTTTAGAAAGAACAGAGATAAGCCGGAAGACGTCCAGAACTACTAGTGTTGGGATTTTAAGTTTTAGAAAACTAAGCCTCTCCCTTAGAAGCACTACAGCCATGACTGCAACAAACACATTGAGAAATCGATACTAGAGACATTCTGACATAAGTGGCAACGAAACGAAGCAAAAGATGGCAATTCGAAATATATATAATTCATATGAACAAACGAGAGAATTATTTCAGTGCGAGTTTAATGACAACATACGAAGCATTACAGAGGCAGTGGAGGCAGACTTCTTGCATGGATTTTAAAGAGCTTCGTATTCAGTTATAACAAAGCCTAACAGGGCCCAGAACTGTCACACCACTGCTATCAATGTTGAAATGGCTTGGGCCAGGAGCTGGTAACTGTACACGCGCAAAAAAAAAAACATGAACATACAAACAGATTTAGTACGGGTAGAATCCTTCCTCCATAAGCAATGTGTATCGTAGGTAACTAGAATACCGGGAGAAAGAGACTGGTAACTCCTCCTGGATTACTAACATGATCTAAGGAAAACTTTGTACCATAGGTGAAGATATCAAATGGCTGAGCCTGGTGCTGAGTCGCGATTCTCACTTCATAGGTCTGAGAATCGATACTCATTTAGGAAAAATAATTAGTAAAGATAAAAAAAAAATAGATTGTTAATGGACTAAAGGAAAGCTAAACCGTGGTGTATCCAAACTCGTTCACCAACATAAATTCAATAACTGTCAGATGTGTGCTGACATCATAAACCAAACGACCTCGGAATGCAGGAACTTTTCTTTCCAATTCCAGGAATAAAGTCTGGCTAACTGATTTCACGGAATTTCGAAGTAAATGTTGCTCTGCTCGTGGTCAAACACGTCAAATCCTTAAAATCGACTGATGGTAAAAAAAAAAATGTGTAAAGGTGTGCGCGCGGGCGCACGCACACACACACACACACACACACACACACACACACACACACACACACACACACACACACACAGTCAAAAGCCTCAATGGTTCCCTATCCACCAAGGTACACAACGACCAAAACTCGCTCTTCTTTCTTTAGTGTCCTGTCAAACATTTTCCCACTTTCTTCCTCCTCTTCTTCGCCCTTTCCCTTACTCCATCTTTTTTTTTCTTCATGGATTTCGCTGTTTTCTTTTTCCTCTCACTCTGGTCCTAATGATGTTCGCTGGTGTTATTGATGTTTTATAATGCTGGGGCAGGACTTACGTGCTGATGTTTTCAAGTTCTGGGACACGATCTGTGTGTTAGTGATGTTTTTTTTAGTGATTTGGCAGACTGTTTGATCTAGTTCCAGGTGATGTTCTGCTGCTGGGGTTGTTGCTGGGTGTTGCTTTGTTGCTGAGGATGTTGCTGGGTGTTGCTTTGTTGCTGGGTGTTGCTTTGCTGCTGGGGTTGTTGCTGGGTGATGTTCTGCTGCTGGAGTTGTTGCTGGGTGATGTTCTGCTGCTGGGGTTGGTTGTTGCTGGGTGATGTTCTGCTGCTGGGGTTGGTTGTTGCTGGGTGATATTCTGCTGCTGAGGTTGTTGCTGGGTGATGTTCTGCTGCTGGGGTTGGTTGTTGCTGGGCGATGCTCTGCTGCTGGGGTTGTTGCTGGGTGATGCTCTGCTGCTGGGGTGGTTGTTGCTGGGTGATGCTCTACTGTTGGGGAGGTTGTTGCTGGGTGATGTTCTACTGCTGGGGAGGTTGTTGCTGGGTGATGCTCTGCTGCTGGGGTGGTTGTTGCTGGGTGATACTCTGCTGCTGGGGTGGTTGTTGCTGGGTGATGCTCTGCTGCTGGGGTGGTTGTTGCTGGGTGATGCTCTGCTGCTGGGGTGGTTGTTGCTGGGTGATGCTCTGCTGCTGGGGTTGTTGCTGGGTGATGCTCTGCTGCTGGGGTGGTTGTTGCTGGGTGATGTTCTGCTGCTGGGGTTGTGCTGGGTGATGTTCTGCTGCTGGGGTTGTTGCTGGGTGATGTTCTGCTGCTGGGGTTGTTGCTGTGTGATGTTCTGCTGCTGGGGTTGTTGCTGTGTGATGTTCTGCTGCTGGGGTTGTTGCTGGGTGATGCTCTGTTGCTGGGGTTGTTGCTGGGTGATGCTCTGCTGCTGGGGTTGTTGCTGGGTGATGCTCTGCTGCTGGGGTTGTTGCTGGGGACTTGTGTCTGGGGAGGAAGTGCTGGTTATCTGGTCACCGTAATTTTCACCTTTTGTGAACTTCCCTTCTTTTATCATCTGCCTTCGCTCATCTTTCCTGTCTGCTATCCTTATTTACAGTTCATTTCTCCTCCTCCTCATCTCTAATTTCCTCTTTTCATCTCCATCTTCTTCTCCTCCCCCCCCCATCACTCGTGGTCTGTTTAGTAACTTCATCCGAAGACGATTCTATGAACAGACGAAAGCACTCAGGTATTTTGCATAATTTTGCACAGTGATATTGTTATATAATACAAGTCATCATCCCCCTCCCCTCACTCTCTTTCCCATACCCTCCTTTACTCTCTAATCAGCCTTCCTCTCCTTACCCTTCCCTCTTATCAACCCTCCGTCTTCCCTCAACCTCCTGCCCTTTCTTCCTCATAAACCTTACACTAACCAACCTCCTGTGGCCCTCCCCTTTGTTTACAACCTTACTCCCTCAACCTTCCTTCTTTCCTTTCCCTTTCAATCTTTTTTCCCAGCCGCCAACTGGAGGTCCTTTCCCAACACCCTCTCCTCTAACCTTCCCACCATCTTCTACCCATGATATACTCTCTCCCCTGACTCGAGTTATCGAGTATCTTGCAGATTTATATGTCCCCCCTAACACAAAGTCTCACTCAAGAGTCTCTGGGGGTAAAAACTCTGTGGAAACAGAGTGAAGAGACTTGACTTACCCAGGTTTACTCCCTCTGGATGAGAGGACAGGAGGAAGGGGGGTATTTCTGAGACAGAGAGGTCGCTGGAAGGAGAGACTGAGTCTCTTAGGGTCTCTACAGAGTAACAAGACCCCTGAAAGTCTTCAATGAAGGTGGTTGTTAATTTACTAGTCTGGGGGAAATCAGATGATATGGCTCTTAATCAAAATGATACTCGCTCTACGTCTTGTTAAAATCATATTATAAACCTTGTCAAATATTAAATGCTCCTGCCACAAACAGTACATGGTCATTCAATACAGATTTAATGCATGTATGAGGACACTTGGGCTGACCGGCGGCACCCTGACACGACATCAAGCTGGGTAAACTGAGCTTGAAGGATTCAAGAGGGTGTTACTGGAGTCCCTCGAGTGTTTTAGGGGAAAGTCTCTCCAACCAATTTAGGGGATTTCCGAAGGTTCAAAAGGATCTTTAGGTGTCTCAGTGGGACAATTGTTGAGGTGTTGGGAATGGGGAAGGGGAGGCGGCGCTGCATTTAAGACATCGCGTTTACGAGGTGTTCATGTGCCCCTAGTGTGACAGCCTGGCACCTAAGAGAAGACAAAAGAGCCTGGTGTGTTTGTGCAGCACCTCTGGAGAGCCATGGAAGGCACTGCCATACTCTTGGCCCTCGTGACCTTCAGGTACCATATGCAAGCACAAGCTTGGGAATACACAAGCGCACGTACGCACGTGAAAACGCGCGCACACGCGCACACACACAAACACACACCGCAGACGGAGTACAGTCTAGGGGGCCAGAGACTACAAACCTCACTCAAGGAAAAAGATCTTGGGGTGAGTATAACACCAGGCACATCTCCTGAAGCGCACATCAACCAAATAACTGCTGCAGCATATGGGCGCCTAGCAAACCTCAGAACAGCATTCCGACATCTTAATAAGGAATTGTTCAGGACCCTGTACACCGTGTACGTTAGGCCCATATTGGAGTATGCGGCACCAGTTTGGAACCGACACCTAGCCAAGCACGTAAAGAAACTAGAGAAAGTGCAAAGGTTTGCAACAAGACTAGTCCCAGAGCTAAGAGGTATGTCCTACGAGAAGAGGTTAAGGGAAATCAACCTGACGACACTGGAGGACAGGAGAGATAGGGGGGACATGATAACGACATACAAAATACTGAGAGGAATTGACAAGGTGAACAAAGACAGGATGTTACAGAGATTGGACACAGTAACAAGGGGACACAGTTGGAAGTTGAAGACACAGATGAATCACAGGGATGTTAGGAAGTATTTCTTCAGCCACAGAGTAGTCAGTAAGTGGAATAGTTTGGGAAGCGATGTAGTGGAGGCAGGATCCATACATAGCTTTAAGCAGAGGTATGATAAAGCTCACGGTTCAGGGAGAGTGACCTAGTAGCGATCAGTGAAGAGGCGGGGCCAGGAGCTCGGACTCGACCCCCGCAACCTCAACTAGGTGAGTACACTAACACGGTACTTGGAGGGCAGACCCAGACAGACTGAAATGAGGACACCCGGTCCAGAGAGGCATGAATGGGAACTAAAGCGGCAAATAAGTTAAAAAATTTTTTTTACTAAATCCGACTTCATTCTGCGGGTTGTTAAAAAGTGCAAGGATTAAGGAAGTGATGAAAGAAGATTCCATACAAAATTTTCAAAACCAGTACGATAAAGAGTCAGGAGGTTTTAAATTTACTGTAGTTATAATTAAAAGGCAAGGCCAGGTACCTCTGATATACTTTTTAAAGCTTATGAGAGTTTTCCTACTCTCGCATCTCTGCCCTGGGTCAGGCTTGTGCCGAGATTAAACCAGTGTAACCTCAACTAGGCCAGTATAAAAGAGTACATGCTACACTTATACCCGATGATTATTATATTAATTTGGGATGCGCGAACCTGAAACGGCCATATAATGCTTGAGGGGGAGAGGTGAAGGGTAATCAGCTTAGGTCCAAAGCGGGGAAGGGTGGTTCAATTTTCTAGATGAGAAACAGAAGCTACGAGGAAAGACTGAAGATACTGAAATTGATCAGGTTGGACGAAAACACAGGAGGCTAAAACGGTACAAAGCTTCAAATAACAAATACGAGAGAATAAGAACATGACAGGTATATAAACAGGTCACGTATATCAGTATTACGAAACAGGCCCTTGAGTTGAAACTTAAAATTCCTAATGTTCAATTAGGTAATTTTTAACTAGGAATCTAGGCTAATAAACACGTATAACCAAAGACTGAAAACATAACAACAGACATGTTGGAAACAAGGCAGAGCATACAGGAAACAAATGCCTAACTGATGGAATCATGGAGAGCAAAGCCGATGGAGACAGTGAAGTACACCTTAAGTCAGCATGTCAATTAATTGATGCACCTAAGAAGGAATGAGCCTGCAGGCTAGACCAAGTCTCATCCCTAAAAGACACACATTTAGCGAAAACCGAGCAAGGCGTGCCCCCCTAAAAAAGGACCAAGTTACACTGAAGTAACATGTGAGTACCTGGTGGAAGAGAGGATGAAGAGAATGCAATGATAAAGTGCCAGAAGTGTACTTGGAATGACTAATGGAAGACAACACGCCACACGAGATGGCGTTTCTAGAAACGAAGTGTGGAGGGGCTGTAGAAAAAATCAAAAGAGGGTAACCAATAATGTGCCCCTAAGATCAGTGCTCAGACCACGACTGTTTCTGGTTTACGCTAATGATGTGCCACAGTAGTCATGTATGAAGGTGTTTGTCAAAGGTGCAAAGCTAACGAGAAGAATTAGAATACTTACTGACAGGAACACACTCGAAGTACGACAGAGTTCACTAAGCTAAAATAAGAGAACCCAGCAATGGCCAGTTATGAAGTTCAGCCAGAAGCCCACATCCAGGCAAGTACACAAAGAGGCGAGAATGTTCTACTCAGCTCCACGAATTAGGAACAAACAAAAGGAATTCTCTAAAAGCATCTTGACTGCATTAGAGAAGACGCCCTCAGAAGCCGCTAAAAGAGAAAGTGTTGAGGAGCTTCCACACTATTAAGAGGGCCACTTTTGTACCTTCTAATTGGCTATTTACGACATAGCACAACCTAAGTAGTCCATCACTGGAATTACGAGACGGAATGAATAGCAAGTGTTGGTATCAGTGACAGTGTTGGTCACAGTGGTTATTGCGACCCTTGAATGGGTCACTATATAATGCATATCATCTGTTCATATAATTTTAAACTGCTGATATATGCGATATTAGCTAAATCGTAAATATATTGCTTTATATTATTATTTGACTTAGTTATATTATTAGGTAGGATGTAACATTTATACATTATTCAGTGCTCATTGCTCGAGAGTGTTGAGTAGCTTCTAGCATTGGCAAACTACCTTGATAACTACCGCCTCGCTTGTTTCCCTGCCGGCTTCTCTGTAGTTGCTGGGCAGGAGCAGTCCACGGAGTCACGTGACCAGGGTGGGGTGATCACACCTCGCCTGGGTGAGGAGACTGCCTTGCCGATCGCTCTCTCTGGTTGGTGCTCGTTCCAACACCACCTTCTCCAGCTCTCCCTTGTTGGAACTTCATCTCTGCCCCTCTCCCTCCCTCCCCCTCCCTCTCTTGTTAGTTCTGTGTAACTCTGTTCACAGAGCATAACCTAGACTTAGTGATTTTCGACGTTTTACTGAGGTTGTGTGTTGCACTGACACTGAGAAACTCAGGTCCTGAGCTGTAGCTTCTGACCTAATTTGCACTGGTATCTGTGCACCGTCACAGTCTGGGATTTTCTTATGCTGAACTTAGATTCAGTAATATGGGAGTTTTGTGACTTTAGTGGAGGATCTGCAGATGGTCCCTGATTCTGCATTGCGGCTGTTTGTTATATTGCTGTTCGGTGAATCGGTCGTCTTACTGTTCAAGCAAGCTGTACTGATTGCCAGGTTGATCAAGAAATTAGTTTATGTGAGGACTTTTAGTCAGTCACTGGTTAAGTCGGGTCGAGTCTTGAGACATAGCGAACTACTTAGAGCACTTACACACATACATACTCACTTGTATATATTAGCATTATGTTCTTAAATGCAGACAATGTACCAGACGGTACTTAAAAGCCATAAAGATATGTGCCTTCAGCACAATAATACTGTATATGAGAGAAGTGGAGAAACTTGTATTCTATATTATATTAAATCGATTTACAGTGGTGCAGGTAGTCACAATGGTGCAGGTAGTCACAGCTGTGCAGACAGTGGTCACAGTGGTGCAGATAGTGTTTGTCAAAGTGATGCAAATAGTCTTGGTCACAGTGGTGCAGATAGTGTTCATAGTGGTGCAGGTAGTGGCCACAATGGTGCAGGTAGTGGTCACAGTGATGCAGGTAGTGTTGGTCACAGTGGTACAGGTAAAGTTGATCACAGTGGTGCAGGTAGAGTTGATCACAGTGGTGCAGGTAGAGTTGATTACAGTGGTGCATGTAGCGTTGGTCACAGTGCAGGTATTGGTCACAGTGCAGGTAGTGGTCACAGGGGTGCAGGTATTGCTGGTCACAGCGGTGCATACAGTGGTCACAGTGGTGCATACAGTGATCACAGTGGTGCAGGTAATGTTGATCACGGTGGTGCAGGTAGTGTTGGTCACAGTGGTGCACGTAGTGGTCACAGTGAAGGTAGTGAAAGTGGTGCAGGGAGTGTTGGTCACAGTGGTGCAGGTAGTGTTGGTCACAGTGATTCAGGTAGTGTTCGTCACAGTGGTTCAGGTAGTGTTGGTCACAGTGATGTAGGCAGTGTAATCACAGTGGTGCAGGTAGGGTTGGTCACAGTGGTGCAGGTAGTTTTGGTCACATTGGTGCAGGTAGTGGTCACAGTGATGCAGGTAGTGTTGGTCATAGTGATGCAGTGTTGGTCACAGTGGTACAAGTAGTGGTTACAGTGATGCAGGTAGTGTTAACACGGTCACAGTGGTGCAGGTAGTGTTGGTCACAGTGATGCAGGTAGCCTTAACACGGTCACAGTGGTGCAGGAAGTGTTGGCCACAGTGATGCAGGTAGCGTTAACACGGTCACAGTGGTGCAGCTAGTGTTGGTCACAGTAATGGTTTCTTTGTCGCTGAAAACCTCTCAGCTTCCTTTCTTTGCAACATTTCCCACTAAAAAAAAACAGGTCTGTTCAGCCCACAGCACAGTGATACCGTGTTCAAGCAACCCTTCCCACTACTATAACATCTCTCTTCAGTCTTTTCCATTACGATACTGGTTCTCTGAAGCTCCAACCCACAACAACTGTCTTTCCACATCTTCCGTTATATAGCTTTTACGTACCGTAACTTTGTATCAGGAAACCTTACCATCCCGTTACTAGGTTTCTTCAGCCCCTCCCTGCTACAATAGTGACAGCTTCTGCCGTCCCTACCATTAAGCTGGTCCTTGTAACCCCTTCCCTACCGTGAACAAGAAAAGAGGACTACTCAACATGTTGCTGCTTCCCAGTGCTCTCACGCTTTTAAGAAGTTATTATTTTTCTCAATTTTTTCCGTTATCGTTTCACAGGTCTGAGCACGCTGCCAGAATTCAGCGTAACTATCTCAAACGTGTCATCTAATACCATGTGATAAAGTCAAGAGAGGGAGAGCAAAGACCTACTTTCAATGACTCTGGGCTATTAAAAAAATAATACTATTGTAAATCACTGAATCAGTGGAAAACTTTGATGGGGAAAACTTTGAGCCTAAGGGTTTGTGTGTGAACACTGAGGCACCTGAGAACTCCTACCCCTTCTGTGTACGGGTGAATGCGTAACTAAATACTTGATTAAAAAAATAAATCTGGAAATTCTTGCGTTGAAAAATCTTTGTATTCAACAGACCACGATGTTCGGAGAACTTTATGCCGCAAGGATTACGTGCCTGGAAAACTGTGGGGAAAATTAATGTTTATGTCTGGAAAGCTCTGTACACAGTTCATGGCTGGAAAAAACTGTACATTTTTCATATCAGGGAAACTCCTTAGGCTTCATTGAGTAAATGTGCATGTAAGGCTCTCATAAAAAAAAGATTTAACAATATACTGAATTATGCATAATGAATTAATATACAGTACCTATCAAATGTTTACCTTTTATTTGCAACACAAAAAACAGTTCTCTTGGGAGTGGTTCAATGCAGTGAATTTTTAATGTTTAACCTTATTTCTGAACTCAACAAGACCGATCCTAACTTACAGCATGGAGGACCTCCAACATGTTTTTTTAATGCATTCAGATTTTTAGAAAGCTATTTTATAATGTTAAAACAATGTAACCCAATCATATATATATATATATATATATATATATATATATATATATATATATATATATATATATATATATATATATATATATATATGTGTGTGTGTGTGTGTGTGTACTCACCTAACTGTACTCGCCTAATTGTGGTTGCAGGGGTGCAGAGAGAGCTCCTGGCCCCGCCTCTTCACTGATCGCTTCTAGGTCCTCTCTCTGCTTCCAGAGCTTTGTCATACCTCGTCTTAAAGCTATGTATGGTTCCTGCCTCCACTACATCACTTATTAGGCTATTCCACTTCCTGACGACTCTATGACTGAAGAAATACTTCCTAACATCCCTGTGACTCGTCTGAGTCTTCAGCTTCCAATTATGACCCCTTGTTTCTGTGTCCCCTCTCTGGAACAACCTATCTCTGTCTACCTTATCTATTCCACGCAGTATTTTGTATGCCGTTATCATGTCTCCCCTGACCCGCCTGTCCTCCAATGTCGTCAGCCCGATTTCCCTCAACCTTTCTTCGTAGGACATACCCCCGAGCTCCGCAACTAGCCTTGTTGCAAACCCTTGCGCTTTCTCTAATTTCTTGACGTTTTTGACCAGGTTTGGGTTACAAATTGGTGCTGTATACTCCAGTATGGGCCTGATGTACACAGTGTACAGCGCCTTGAACGATTCCTTACTAAGTTGTCGGAACGCTATTCTCAGGTTTGCCAGGCGCTCGTATGCTGCAGCAGTTATCTGGTTGATGTGTGCCTCCGGAGATAAGTTCGGTGTAATGGTCACCCCAAGATCTTCCTCCTCGAGCGCGGTTTGCAGTCCTTGGCCACCTAGTCTATACTCTGTCTGCGGTCTTCTTTGCCCTTCTCCGATCTTCATGACTTTGCACTTGGCAGGGTTGAATTCAAGAAGCCAGTTGCTGGACCACGTGTCCAGCCTGTCCAGGTCTCTTTGAAGTCCTGCCTGGTCCTCATCTGATTTAATTCTCCTCATTAACTTCACATCATCTGCGAACAGGGACACCTCCGAGTCTATCCCTTCCATCATGTCATTCACATATACCAGAAATAACACTGGACCTAGGACCGACCCCTGTGGGACCCCGCTCGTCACAGGTGTCCACTGTGATACTTCATCCCGTACCATGACTCGTTGTTGCCTCCCTGTCAGGTATTCTCTGATACATTGCAGTGCCCTTCCTGTTATACGCGCCTGATCCTCTAGTTTCTGCACTAGTCTCTTGTGACGAACTGTGTCGAAGGCCTTCTTGCAGTCCAAGAAAATGCAATCAACCCACACCCCTCTCTCTTGTGTCGCACTTCTGTAACTTTGTCATAGAACTTCAGGTTTGTGACACAGGATTTGCCTTCCATGAATCCGTGCTGGTTTTTGTTAATAATCTTGTTCCGTTCCAGGTGTACCACCACTCTCCTCCTGACAATCTCCATGACTTTGCATGCTATATAGGTCAGTGACACTGGTCTGTAATTTAGTGCCTCTTTTCTGTCTTTTTTAAAAATGGGAACTACATTTGCAGTCTTCCATACCTCAGGTAGTTGCCCACTTTCAAGGGATGTGTTGAAGATTGTGGTTAATGGCACACACAGTATATCTGCTCCCTCCCTGAGGACCCACGGGGAGATGTCCGGTCCCATTGCCTTTGAGGTATCAAGGTCACTTAGCAGCTTCTTCACCACCACCTCAGTTGTGTGCATATCGTCCAGCACCTGTTGGTCTATTCCCTGTTGAGGTTACCCTCTGTCCTGTCTTCCCAGAGTCCTTCCTGTCTCCACTGTGAATACTTCCTTAAATCTCCTGTTGAGCTTCTTGCATACCTCTTGATCGTTTCTTGTGAGTTCCCCACCTTCTTTCCTCAGCCTGATCACCTGGTCTGACTGTCGTCTTTCTCCTAATGTGGCTAAACAGCAGTTTCGGGTCAGACATGGCTTTCGATGCTATGTCATTTTCGTACTGTCGCTGGGCCTCCCTCCTTATCTGTGCATATTCGTTTCTGGCTCTTCGACTGATCTTGTTTTCCTGGGTCCTTTGCCTTCTATACCTCTTCCATTCTCTAATGCACTTAGTTTTTGCCTCCCTGCACCTTCGGGTAAACCAAGGACTCGCTTTGGTCTTCCCATTGTTTCTTTTGCCCATGGGAACAAACCTTTCTTCTGCCTCCTTGCATTTTGTTACATACTCCATTTCATTTACTGTCATTCCTACCATTTCTCTGTCCCACTGCACCTCCCGCACGAAGGTCCTCATACCTGTCTAGTCCCCCCTTGTATAGTTTGGCTTTTCCCATTCGACTACTGTTACCCTCTCCACCTGTAACTCTATGTAATCAAAACTCAGGACTACGTGGTCACTAGCTCCGAGGGGCCTCTCATATGTGATGTCATCAATGTCTGAGCTACTCAGGGTGAACACAAGGTCCAGTCTTGCTGGTTCACCCTCCCCTCGATCTCTGGTAGTGTCCCTGATGTGTTGATGCATGAGGTTTTCCAGTACCACATCCATCATCTTGGCTCTCCATGTTTTGGGGCCCCCATGAGGCTCCAGGTTTTCCCAATCGATCTCCCTGTGGTTGAAATCACCCATACCCAGTAACTTTGCTCTGCACGTTTGAGCTCTTCGTGCCACCTCAGCCAGTGTGTCCACCATCACTCTATTGTTCTCATCATATTCCTCTCTTGGCCTCCTGCAATTCTATGGTGGGTTATACACCTTATGTTCCCCAGATTGAATTGTGCCTGCTATTAGTCCCTTTCTCCATTCTCGTCCATGCCCTCCATTTCCTCGAAACTCCATCGGGTTTTTTTATGAGCAGTGCAACCCCTCCTCCCCCTCTGCTGCTATCTTTCCTCAGTATCTGATATCACGGTGGGAAGACTGCATCTGTTACTGTCTCTGAGTTTCGTTTCTGTGACTGCTATGATGTCTGGGGACTTCTCGTCGATTCTTTCGTGCCACTCCGCGTATTTATTTGCTATTCCATCTGCATTTGTGTACCACACCTTTAGCTTCTTGTCTATCATGGTGGACCTGGGAGAATATTGGGGTTGGGGGGGTGGGAGCCCTGGGGGGTTATGGGGGTTTGTGGTGTGGGTGGGATTTGTGGTGGGGGGTAAGGGCAGAGTGCCCGTAGGGAGCTGCTGTGGCAGTGGGGTTTGTGATATGGGGGTGGGGGTAGGGGGAACAATATGTGGGTGTTGTTTGATAATGTTCAGCTGTGTTGGGGTTTTCAGTGTGGGTGGGGTTTGTGGTGGGGGGTGGGGGCAGAGTGCCCAAAAGGGGCTGCCGTAGAGGTGGGGTTTGTGGTAGGGGTGGGGGCAGAGGGAACAGAGTGAGGGTTTTGGTTAAGGTTCAGTTGCTTCGGGGTTGTTGTGGTTGGAGTCCTTCTGTGGGTGTCTCTGTAGGGTGTATTTGTCCTTCCACCTGAGTCTGGGTTCTGCTCGTCATCATCGATGTCTCCCATTCCTCTTTTCGTTTTTGTACCCTCTCTCTCTGTCTCGTCCTTTCCTTCTGTGTTCTGTCGCGATCGAAGTACACACTCCGGTACTCTGGATTGTTCCTCAGTCGTGCTTTCTCCTGCAGGATCCTGGTTCGAGCTGATACTGCCTTGAAGACTACTTTGACAGGCCGTCTCCTGCGCGCAAACCACCCAATTCTGCGAAAATTTGCCACCTGGCACGTCTCCCTCTCCTACTGCTTTCAAGATACCTTCAGTCGCTTTCTTCTCCCCTTGGATTCTTTCATCATAGGGTTCCCCTTCAACTTCTTGGAGCCCGTAGACAAACACTGACCTTTCCCTCTCCTCCTCCCACTGTGTCTCTTTTGTGTCCTCTGAGGTGTGTGTGTGTGTGTGTGTGTGTGTGTGTGTGTGTGTGTGTGTGTGTGTGTGTGTGTGTGCAATACAACCACGTCGGGTTACTACTACAATATCAGTGCTTGTGGGCTGGCTGCCTTCTAATGCCTTACAAAATATTCAATCTTCCAGACACCGTGTACTGGGTACTGGTTAGTATGCCTGGGACACTTATCCTCTACTGCTTCCCTCTTCTCTCATTTGAGCAAAAATGGTTCCTCTGAACGTGTTTGCTTGTTTCTGTAACAATGCAAGCTCCTGATGATGCGTTAATTGCAACACGAAAGGCCTGAAGATATTCATCTCCTCTCCGTGGTTGTTCATGATTTTTGCATTTTAATATAATTTATATATAATATATATATATATATATATATATATATATATATATATATATATATATATATCCCTAGGCCTTTCGTGTTGCAATCAACACATCAGGAGCTTGCAAAACTGCAGAAAAGAGGAGTGTTTCCACGCTAATGCGTTCCCAGAGGACCGCGTTCACTGGAGTGGTCCTCTGGGAACGTATTCGCGTGGAAACCCTCCTCCTTTCTGCAATTTTGCAAGCTCCTGATGATGTGTTGATTACAACACGAAAGGCTTATAGCTATCATTCTACTCCCCCCGTGGTTGTTTTGTATCTTGTATCGCTTGGTTTGCAATATTTGCTTAATATATATATATATATATATATATATATATATATATATATATATATATATATATATCCACAACGGTCTTCTCCCACCAAGGCAGGGACGCCCCCTCCCCCCCAAAAAAAAACATTCACTATGATATATTCAACAGTTATGTTGCCAGAAGTGGGTGGACATCACAATTTAAATGACAACGACTACCTTCCCAGAGGGAAGGGAGGAAGAAGGATAGAAAGGAGGAAGCCAGACAAGCGAGGAAAGAAGGGCAAGTAAACAAAGATAAAAAGAAAACTCATCTTGCCACAAGACTCGCAAACATGAGGCGCGCGTGCGCGCACACACAAACAAGCACGCGCTCGCATACACGTCCTCTTAAAGCTGCGTACTGTTTTAAACAATTTTCTCGATATACGTTATTTAGGTTAACTTAGGTTACGGCAGATACGGTTAGGTTAGGTTAGGTAAATTTTCGATAGGTTAGGTTTGCTAAGATTTCGTTAGGTTAGATTTGCCAAGATTTCGTTAGGTTAGGTAAAATTTAGTTAAGTTAGCTTCGTTTTACTAGAGATTTGGCTAGGTTTGGTTTAGTTTTGTTTTCGTTTGAGTTTGGCCTGTAAGCATAATTTGCCCAATTATAACAGTCACTAAATATAATAATATACCAAGTCGATAAGAAGGTCAGAGGTGAAGGACGAGCCACCCAGCGGACGGTACAACATACTTCCAAATGTTTGCGTCAAGGTCACACACGTGACGGTCTTCACCTAGTTTTTTACTGGCCTTAATTATGAGAATGAACTGCTGGCTCTCACTCCCACACAATGAATACTTCCTTACCTTCATTCCCAGGCAGTGACTTCAGTAGCGACGTCTGCAGTGACGTCTGTAAGGGCTTTAAGAGTGGCAACAAGGCTTTCCCGTCTAGTACCAGATTGTACCACTCACAATATATTTTAACGCATCAATATATTTAAGGCATCACCGTCAATACTAAGCTTAGTATTTACTATAACAAAAGAAATTTTCAACGTAAACTATCTAAAAAAAAAAACTTGCAAAGTGCGACCATATTCTATTTGAAAAATAAATATGTATATATATACGCTGTTAAACATAGCTCAAGAGATGAAAGAGAAATGCATAAACAGGAATGATTATATTAGAATATACTTTGAAACAGTATTTTTAGGGAAAGTAATACGTAAAATTATAATACGGAATAGACAAACAATGTGTACGAAGCATTCTGGAACATACATTTTCATTTATGTTACAGAAAGAACATAACGGAAAATTTAAAAAAATGGCCCCGAGAAAAATAAAAACAAGAACTTGGAATCCATATAGAAAGCTGGCCACAAAGAGGTTTATGAGAGATTCTAGGTGACCAGAAATAAATATACAAATGTCAGGAGAGAGGAGAAAGAAACCTCGAAAAGAAAAAGAAGTAGACAAACACAAGGTACAACCTAATATCTTATTCCTGTAAAAAATACATGAAAATATAAAAAAAAAAGAACAAAGGCAAATTTACTGAAGAAAATGCGCAATTTATTACATATATTTCCCTACAAGAGGGTAAAATAGCAGACCAGTGGAAGATGGGAACACACTGTGCTAATGTAAAAAAAAGTGGCAAAGAAACCTCTTTAAACTATCGACCTTTTTTGCTGATGAGTGCTGCGAAAATATTGCAAAAGTCATTAGAGAAAAGTTGATTAAACGCTCAGAAAAAATTTCCAAATTGATAAATAATTAGGTTTTCGATATACAAATTATCTTGTGCACCAAACACATTAAGTTATTATGATAGTGCATCGGAATATTTTTAATATAGAACTGGATGGGCGGATTGTATGTATCGAAATTTTAAGAAAACTATTGATAAGAATTCCTCCTGAAAGACTAAATTGGAAGCTCCAAAATAAAGGAGGAATAAGAGGTAAGTTATTATAATAGTAATTCTGACTTAGTGTTGACAAGTTGACAGTGTTGGCAGCAACCCTGAATGTTTTTAAGTGGGAAGTACAGTGTCTGCACTCTGAAGGTGTGAGGAAATGTACCAGTTTTTGAACTGTAGTGTCGGCATGCCTCTGGTAAGACAGTGATGGAGTGATGATTGAAAGTGTTCCTCCTTTTTCGGGTCACCCTGCCTCGGTGGGAAACGGCCGATGTGTTAATAAAAATAATGCTCAGGTGGTTTAAAAAGCAAGGTGAGCAAGCACTAGACTGAAAAGATTTTCTAATAAATATATTCTGGTATCTGCTCACGTGTCTATTTTTAATCAATTTGTGGGTATCAGTTACTAAGGTTAATACCATATGTTCAAGTGTTGTTATGTTGCCACTGATACCCTTCATAAGTCTCGCCCAGCTTGTGTTCACCTGTCAGTGAGTGACTGTGTTCAAGTTTCATGTATAACAATGTTGCATACAGAAGCGTACTGCCAACAGTCTTAAAGACAAACCTTTGTTGCAACAACATTTCGCTTTATGTACTGCGTTATCAAGTCACTGACTTGACAAAGCCTTATACAATAGTTTTTACATCAGCTGATCGCAGTTAACCAATCGTTGTTGATATCAGATCAGTGGAGCAGCCACTGAATGTTTCTCATAACTTCAGTTCGAGAATGAGCTAAGGATATCTGTTATTAATGTGTTATGAGCAACTTCGGAAATAATTTATGAGAATTTCTCCAGTGCTTATGAATTAATGAACATAACAGTTACGAGATAATTACCAAATGCTTTCAAGTTAATTATTAAACCTTCGTGTAAGACTTTCACTGGGACTCCAAATCATATATGTCCTATTATTAACGAAGATCTCTCATGAATATTTAATTCTATTATTACATTCACGGGGAAACACTAAACCCGTCGGAGTCACACTGCTGGTGATGGGCTCGTCATCCAAAGAACTGGACATTCCACTTTTTTCTGAATTCAATCTGATTACGTTCTGTTCTCCTGGCGCTGTATAATCCTCATCCGGATAAAATTTGCTTATGACTAATAATAATAATAATAATAATAATAATAATAATAATAATAAATAATATGTAGATTTTAAGTGGCTTATGAGGTATTAAGCTTAATAAAGGCTAAATAGTGCTTATTAACTTTAGTAAGGTCACTCACAAGACGTAACTGTGTGTAAACAAAATTTCTTAAGGCGAGTGCTTTTAATAAGACGAATTATTAATACTGTAATAATAATGTTGAATGAATGATTCGCTTATGATGATTTGTGTGTCATATTAAATAATTGAACTAAGCAGACAAATATTTAATTAGTTAGATAAGAGTGATGACTTGCATTAGTTAGATGAGAGTGGTGTTGAGGTCATCACTAGATGGCATGGACCAGCCATCCTGTTATGGCTTAAACTGCTGTAATCAACTCTGTTGAATATGAATTCATTCTTTGTTCCTTGCTCAGTGTGGGCCATCTTCGAAGCGTCCTACAGACGAAGTATAGCATTGGTTTGTCTATGTCAAGCATTAGAAATGGTATTAGGAGAAAGTAAACACTGAACCTGAATATCATAGGAATACAGTAAGAAGTCTGAGCATGATACCATGGATGTAGATAAGAACATTTAAGAAGCAGCCTGCACTCTCAACACACACATGTGATAGCAAGGCTCAGGCTTCTTTAGAAGAATTTCTGGCAGTCTGAAATACACTCTCACGAAGATCAAATATATGTAAAGCTTTTTCTCCACCTTATGGTCACTTTCTTGAACAATATTGTTTAATTGCCCATTTACTGAAGAATGCAGAGATAGTACTATAATTTATATTAGTCAAAATAATATACCAGAAATTTTGAGAAAGTATTCTAACTTTGCCCATTAAACAAAATATAAATTATAAATATATACCCCTTCTGAAATCTAGTTTCTCTGCCTTTTGTATGTCCCTATGCTGCGATTATTATAATAAAAAAGAAGCGCTAAACCACAAGGGCTATACAGCCCCTATACTTCGAGAGATATTCTGTTCCTGGTTGACCAGATTCGTCTTATGCTTGCCTGGTCAACCAGGATGTTGCTGGGGACCCGCTGACCCAAATACCCATCACAGCCTAGTTGATCTGGCACTTCGAGATGCTACTTTTTTTCAACTTTTCTGACAATAATTTCTTACGGTGCCCACGGCGCTCTTTCTTCTCACTGGGTTTATTTTACATTTCCTTCCATATCTCTCATTACAGTATGTTATGAGAGTGTGCAGATTTGGGACTAGGCCCTCAAGCATTTTCCACGTATATATTATCATGTATCTCTCACTTTTCCGCCCCAGCGAGTCCATTTATAGGACTTCGAGTCGTTCCATGCAATATAAATGCTTTCATTGGCTCTATGCTGGTCTTAAATGATCTCTGTATTTGTTGCAGCTCTGATATCTTCTCTGCCCTGAACCAACTGGTGCCTGAACGGGACCGTCAATACAGAATACTGACACTACTTACCTTGTTTTTAAAGTTCTCATGATCCACTCCGTCATCTCCCAATCCGTCGTGGCATTTACCTTACTGTGTTTTTCTGAAAGACGGTCATCCGACATAATTACTCCCAAGTCTTTCACGTATTCCTTTTGAGTTCATTTTTTTTTTCCATATCTAAGCAGGTGGAACTAATCACCAATGAACTAGCCGCGGCGGCAGCAAAAATCTAACCTACACTCAGAATGTTAATAATGATGATAATCTTTATTTAATTAACACACATACCGTTTTACAGATAGCAATATCTATTTAACCTCAGATAGTAAAGCAAAGTTAGTGTTTTATGTATCATACTCGCGGCTTAACTTACATATTCTTCAACAATGTGTGTTGCTACACAGGTAGAGGCAGTAGGTGGTTGGTGGTGGTGATAGTGGGGGTAGTAGGTGGTTGTTGGTGATAAGTGGTTCTTAGTGGTGATAGTAGTGATGATGGTGGTGACAGTAGTAGTAGCAGCAGTACTGGTGGTGGTGGTTTCGGTGATAGTAGTAGTAGTGGTGGTGGTGATAGTAGTGATGGCAGTGATAGGAGTGGTAGTGGTGGTGATAGTAGTAGTGGTGGTAATGGTGACGGTGGTAATGGCGGTGATAGTGGTGGTTGAGGGCAGCAGCAGCAGCGGCGGCAGCGGCAGCTGGAGCGGCGGCAGCAGCAGCAGCAGGAGCAGCAGCAGCAGCGGGAGCAGCAGCAGCAGTGTCCAAGAGACAGAGGGATGATGTCGGGAAAGGATAATAATTAAAAAAAAAAAAAAAAAATTCGGGACTAAACATGAGACATGATATGGCTGAGACCTTATAGCAAAAACGTGTGTGTGTGTGTGTGTGTGTGTGTGTGTGTGTGTGTGTGTGTGTGTGTGTGTGTGTGTGTGTGTGTGTGTGTGTGTGTGTGTGTGTTGTGTGTGGAGAGGAGGAAAGCTCACACAGCACATATGACAAGAGAAACTTCAGTTCGAGTATACAAACATGTTTTGGTACTGATGAGAGCATAGTGCCTTTGAAAAATAGCAAAGTTAGCTGCTTTGAACATTATGAAGAATGAGTTTACTACTTAGGTAACAATTAATATTTCATTATTTTTTAGCCAACAATTTTCAAAATTATTAAGACAAGAGTGTCTAACTTTGGCAAAGTGTTTAATATATTCTCCTGAAACGGAAAGGTGTGGGAAGGGTAAAGGCTGACTTTAAGTGGAAGGAAAAGTTGAGTGGGGTAGAAATGGGAAGGAAGTTGAGAGTGGAGGTGGTGGAAGAGAAGGAAAAGGAGGTTGAGGGGGTGATGGATGGTTGGGGGTGAAGGGCTGGAACAAGAATGAAGTTGAGGGTTACAAGGGGAAGCAGGTTGAGGGTGGTGGTGGAGAAGGAGGTTGAGGGTGGTGGTGGAGAAGGAGGTCGAGGGTGGTGGTGGAGGAGGAGGTTGTGGGTGGTGGTGGAGGAGGCGGTTGTGGGGGGTGGTGGAGTAGGAGGTCGAGGGTGGTGGTGGAGAAGGAGGTCGAGGGTGGTGGTGGAGGAGGAGGAGGTTGAGGGTTGTGGTGGAGAAGGAGGTTGAGGGTGGAGGAGGAGGAGGAGGAGGAGGTTGAAGGTTGTGGGGAAAGAGGTTGAGAGTGGTGGTGGTAGTGTGGAAGAAGGTTGAGGGTGGGGGTGGTAGTGTGGAAGAAGGTTGAGGGTGGTGGAGGGGAAGACAGAGTACGGTTCATAGTAAAGAGAAAAAGTATATAAAGTTTGCCTCCACTTGTTCCTCTTCGTCTGGTTCCACTCACTACTCGCACACTGATCA
The DNA here is from genome assembly GCF_038502225.1 of Cherax quadricarinatus. Taxonomy (NCBI): domain Eukaryota; kingdom Metazoa; phylum Arthropoda; class Malacostraca; order Decapoda; family Parastacidae; genus Cherax; species Cherax quadricarinatus. The sequence goes on from NC_091324.1 coordinate 8,590,194, forward strand.
AGTTTACCCTAAGAAAGAATCAGAGTAGCCAGCTAAGTTAGCCTCCACATTCTCCTGCACAATACTGGATGATACATCAACTGGGATTGATATAGTTTAAAAAAAATCACTTAAATAATTTAGCACTCTGGTTATTTCAGTAGATTTCAACTTTAAAAGTTAAAAACTTAATTTTGGGTAATCAAAAACCCTACTTCTACACATGCATTTTTAACTTTTACACTTGCATAAAGGATTAGCTTTAGACTATCATTTTCCTTTACTATTTTCTATTAGACTATTTCTGGCCTGAAGAGATCTTTCTTGGGTTTACGTATCACAAGCCTGATTATATTTACCCTATTTTCCCTCTCAGCCACATCTTTCAAATACATTATGTTTATGTCCAGTTCCCCCCCCCCTCTCCCATCCTTTGCATTTCATTCTTATTTTTGGAATGAACTGTTCCGTACCGGCGTAATATTTATTAGCAGTTTATTCCGGGATCATCGCTCTCACGATACTGTTCCAGAATAGGCTTCCTGGTTGATGGCCTGATCATTCAGGCTGGTGGTGCTAGCAGCAGTAAAGTCCATCGTAGGCACGCCAGACCAGGTGAACTGGAACTGGTTGTCATTACATAATTCAAATGTTTTTAAATATTTGCTTAGGTTAATTAGGATTCGTTAGGAAACATTTCGAGTGTTCCCTGACGCGGGTTTCACTCATATGATGACCTGCCACTGGAGCCTCTGGTCGTCTGACCGAGACCTTCCACTGGCTTACTAGTCCAGCCCTTTAAACACTGACTTTATTACTGTCTGTTTCATGCATCATCTCTAACATTACATGTTAACTTGTACTGGTGGACTCACTATCATACTGACGATTCCTTCTTATAGAATGACAAATATTGCCGACGAGTATATATAGTCACTTTGTACAGCCTTAACCTATATTATAAACAAAGTTTCGCTCTGGATACACGTTCAGTGAAACGTCTATAATAAAAATTTACTCTGCACCAACTGTCTTTCTATTAAGATTTTTCCTTGTAAACATAACGTATGTTATTTCTGCCTCGTCACTAGAGTTGCCTCAGATGCTGCATAAATTATCTCTTCTTCAGATTGACAAACTTAGTTATTTATTGTTTTCATTTCTAGTTTTATAAGCTATCTAGTCTATAATTTAAGAAACCTATAACAAAATTTTGCTTTATCTGCATCGTCTCTTACATTATATATATATATATATATATATATATATATATATATATATATATATATATATATATATATATATATATATATATATATATATATATATATATATAAATATAATATATATATAATGACGTGCCGAATAGGTAAAACTGGTCAATTAGCAAGATCTCATTTAAATTAAGTTCTTTCCAAAGTTTTCTCTTATACGCTTAAAGATACATTTATTTCATTTATGTTATATAAAAATTAATAATTTTGTACCAAAAGAACCTTAGAAAACTTACCTAACCTTATTATAACAAGCGCAATTTAATTTAGCCTAATCCAACTAAATATATTTTAGATAAGTTTACGATAATTTAATAATAAACAAACACAATGAAATACATTTTTTTGTTAGGTTCAAAATTATTTTTGCGAAATTATTGTATACACAAATTTTCGCTTGCCTTATTCGGCAAGAAGAGCGTTGCTAAAGCCAAAATCGCAAGTTTTACCTATTCGGCACGACATAAAACAGAAAACTTATCACGAGCAAACGTTGAACGATATATTAAGGGGGAACTTAAGGTAATTACATGAATGGAATGTTCATTAGAGATTGTAATTGTCTTCTTGGTTTGTGGTGGGTGTGGACACGAAAATTTTTGCAGCTGAGAAAGTACTTATTGCTGGTGACTTGACAGAATGTAGCCTCCGGGTTATATTCTAAGGCGAAGCCTCAGACAAAAGGGTCTGTGCTACCACTGTGTTGCAACAAGTGCAATGCAAGACCCTGCTATTTGACACTAGATGCACCTCTATTATGGGGTGGGTTCGAGTCGACGCTTGGAGATCACGAAGGAGACAGCAAGAGGCTGTTTGATTTAAGAGGAAGGGAGCCAGATGTAACAGATGGGAACTAAAACAGATTAGGCACAAGAATGTTAGGAGATACGTTTTTCATTATTTGGTCAGTGATCAAGTGAAATATGCTTGATGAAAAAGTGGCAGAAGCAAATAACATACACAATTTCAAGAGTAAGTATGACAGGGTGCCAGGAATCAGTAAAGTTTTCAATATTTTAGAGGCATTACCAGGAGCTAGGATTCAAGCCTCGTAAACACAAGTAAGAGAGTACACACTTGAGCTGCATCGATAAAAAGACAGCAGTAGGAGGCACAGTACTCTCATTGTGAAGGCAATAACATATATCCTAAGAGATAAACTCTTGCTCTTCCCGGGATGAAAGGGAGAGTCCTTGTCCACGCAGCCAGCTGCAGGCAAGCAAGCCCTGCAATTGTAAAGAGGAGTGTTGCCTAATGCATGACTAAGCGGTGAATGAACGCACTCGCCCCTTCCCTCGCTGCTCCTCCGTTCATAATATTACGCACTAAGCAAAGCACTTAAGCATAACACACACAGGCAATCCTGCCGACACACTGACTTTCATAAATAAATTTGATGGTGATGTCTGATATTATCGGTAGTAGTTAATAGTTGTGATATTTACAGAGCACTTGGATCATGTAGGTCACTCAGCGCTCGTATCAGTAAAAAGAAATACAAACACAATAAAAAACAAAGAAAAAATAACAAATAATAAAAGCTACGAACATTAATAACGCACTCAACACAAATAAATACTGTCACACCAAATTAAAGTAACTATCACTATTTAAAAAGAAACATTAAATTATTAACGTCAAAAGACTCGTAAAAATTTCCCGAGATCCCTACAGGCACCTCGGTAATTATAAAACCATGTTCTCCATAGTGACAGCCACACCACAATCTACACAGAAGGGAGGCAGGAGCATCTACGAATAGCTGGTTAAGGGCGATAACTGTGCTCCAGGTCTTCAACAGATAATTATTATAATTATGGGGGAGCGCTAAACCCGTAGGATTATACAGAGCATGTGGGGGGATGGAATGTATTCAGGCTCAATTCAGGGAACCGGAGCACAGATCCAATTCCCTAGATCAAGAGCCCCTCACCAACGTCAAGGAACCTCCCTTGAGGAGTCAACAGACAGAAGTACTCTCAATATGACGATTCCTGTTGGAGGAGGAAACTCGAGCACTCGCGTCATAACAACCACGTGTTGATAGAGAACAGAAAGTCACTAAGGAAAAAGTAAGGCAAAAGTTTACTATAGGTCTGCTTCTTGAGGGGCAAACTTACCGGAATATTATAAACAAGGATTATTACACTTAGAGCCAGACTAGGTAGTAGAACTCACTTGCGAGGCCTCGTCTCAAACGAGGCAGCGAGGGCGTTCACCCCGAAACCCTCTCCAGGTATACTCCAGCTAAAGGTGTATTGTAGCCATGTGGGGAGAATTTTCTGGTGATGAAGATGGCCAGATATCGGGAGAGAATCTTAACCCAAGTTTGGAGTCAAGTGGAGAACCAGACTAATGCTAAGAATGATTTCAACATTTTCTTAAAAAATGACTGACTAGCTGTATCACTTAAAAAAAATTTATGTTTTACAAACCTAACTCTCAAATGCACGAAAAACTAACTTGGGATCAAAATACCAGACCTTCCTGTCAGGGATGTAGTTGATCTCGAAAATGGCGCATCAACTATTTAGATTGACACGTATGTCTTTATCGCAGTCTGGTCACTCATAGATACGAGGATCTGTTTAATAAGTTGAAGCTGGGGGTAAAATATGTAAGAAAAATTAATAATCTTTAGTGAAACGTTACTGAGATGTAGTAAGAGTGGAACTCCTCGTCTCCTCCAGCACAGAACTGGCAACACTAGAGTATGGTGAATGAGAGTCAAGGTCGAAGTGATCACAGCCGCCTGAGTTTTAATGGAGCCATGTGGCATTCTACACACCCACCCCACGCCAGTGCCACACCCACTACCATCGCCCACGTCCACTATCACTACCCGCACCTATTACCATTACCAGTGCTACTCACACTACCATCACCCACATCCACTATCACTACCCACACACTACCACCACTAGTGCCACTACCATCACCCAAGTCAACTATCACTATCCACCATCATCACCACTGCTACTTCCACTACCGTCACCCACGTCCACTGTCACTACCCACACCCACTACCATCACCTACGTCCACTATCAATACCCACACCCACTACCACCACCAGTTCCACTCCCATCACCATCACCCACGTCTATCACTGCCCACACCTACTACCATCACCAGTGCCACTCCCACTATCACCCACACCCACGATAGCACCCACCATTACCACCATCCACGCCATTTCCCACCATTACCATAATCCACGACAGCTCCCACCATTACCATAATACACGCCAGCACCCACCATTACAACCATCCACGTCAGCTCCCACCGCTACCATCATCCACGCCAGCTCCCACCATTACCATAATCCATGCCAGCTCCCACCACTAATATTATCCATGCCAGCTCCCATCACTATGATATGGTCTTGGATGCACTGGAAGAAAAACAGAATGCAGATGTAATATACAGACTTTGCAAAAGCGTTTGACAAGTGCGATCCAGGCATAAAAGCGCACAAAATACGTGCTAAATGAATAAGTGGCAAAGTGAGGAGATGGATGTTCAACTTTCTAACCAATCGAACCCAGAGAGTAGTGGTCAACAGAGTTAAATCGGAAGCTGCCATAGCGAAAAGCTCTGTTCCATGAGGCACAGTACTCACCCCTATCCTGTTCCTCATCCTCATATCAGACACAGACAGAGATGTAATCCACAGTACTGTGTCATCCTTTGCAGACGATACTAGGATCTGCATGAGACTGTCATCTATTGAGGACACTGTTAACCTCCAAGAAGATATAAACCAAGTTTTCCAATGGGCAACAGAAATTAATTTGATGTTCAATGAGGACAAATTCCAACTACTCCGTTACGGAAAATTGGAGGAAATAATAACTAGAACAGAGTATACTACAAACTCTGATCATACAATATAGCGGAAAAATAATGTGATGGACCTGGGAGTGGTAATGTCTGAGGATCTCACTTTCAGGGATCACAACACTACCACGATCACAACTGTAAAGAAAATGATAGGATGGATATTGAGAACGTTCAAAACAAGAGATGCCAAGCCAATGATGATCCTTTTTCAATCACTTGTTGTCTTTAGGCTGGAATAGTGCTGTACATTAACATCTCCGTTCAAAGCAGGTGAAATTGCAGATCTACAGAGTGTACAGAGAACCTTTACTGCACATGTAAGTTCCATCAAACACCTCAACTACTGGGAAAGCTTGGAAAAACTTGACCTGTACTCGTTGGAACGCAGGCGAGAGATATATCATAATCTACACTTGGAAAATCCTAGAAAGAATGGTCCCGAATGTGCACACAGAAATCACTCTCTACGAAAGTAAGACTGGGTAGGCGATGCAAAATACCCCCAATGAAAAGTAGGAGAGCCATTGGTACACGAACAGAAAACACCATAAATGTCCGGGGCCCAAGACTGTTCAACAGCCTCCCACCATGCATAAGGGGAATTACCAATAGACACCTGGCTGCCTTCAAGAGGGAGCTGGACAGATACTTAAAGTCGGTGCCGGATCAGCCTGATTGTGGTTCGCTCGTTAGACTACGTGCGGCGAACAGTAACAGCCTAGCTGATCAGGCCCAGATCCACCGGGAGGCCTGGTCGTGGACCGTGCCGCGTGGGCGTCGATTCCCGGAATACCCTCCAGGTAGACTACCATGCCAGCTCCCACCACCACCATCATCCACGCCAGCTCCCACCACTACCATCATCCACGCGAGGTCCCACCACTACCATCATCCACGCCAGCTCCCACCACTACCATTATCCACGCGAGGTCCCACCACTACCATCATCCACGCCAGCTCCCACCACTACCATCATCCACGCGAGGTCCCACCACTACCATCATCCACGCGAGGTCCCACCACTACCATCATCCACGCAAGGTCCCACCACTACCATCCACGCAAGGTCCCACCACTACCATCATCCACGCCAGCTCCCACCACTATCATCATCCACGCCAGCTCCCACCACTACCATCATCCACGCCAGCTCACACCACTATCATCATCCACACGAGATCCCACCACTACCATCATCCACGCGAGGTTCCACCACTACCATCATCCACGCGAGGCCCCACCACTACCATCATCCACGCTAGATCCCACCACTACTATCATCCACGCCAGCTCCCACCACTACCACCATCCACGCCAGTTCCCACCACTACCACCATCCACGCCAGCTCCCACCACTACCATCATCCACGCGAGGTCCCACCACTACCATCATCCACGCCAGCTCCCACCACTACCATCATCCACACGAGATCCCACCACTACCATCATCCACGCCAGCTCCCACCACTACCATCATCCACGCGAGGTCCCACCACTACCATCATCCACGCGAGGTCCCACCACTACCATCATCCGCGTCAGCTCACACTACCATCATCCACACGAGATCCCACCACTACCATCATCCACGCGAGGTTCCACCACTACCATCATCCAAGCGAGGCCTCACCACTACCATCATCCACGCGAGGTCCCACCACTACCATCATCCACGCGAGGTCCCACCACTATCATCCACGCCAGCTCCCACCACTACCATCATCCACGCGAGGTCCCACCACTCCCATCATCCACGCCAGCTCCCACCACTACCATCATCCACGCGAGGTCCCACCACTACCATCATCCATGCGAGGTCCCACCACTCATCCACGCGAGGTCCCACCACTACCATCATCCGCGTCAGCTCACACCACTACCATCATCCACACGAGATCCCACCACTACCATCATCCACGCGAGGTTCCACCACTACCATCATCCAAGCGAGGCCTCACCACTACCATCATCCACGCGAGGTTCCACCACTACCATCATCCACGCGAGGTCCCACCACTACTATCATCCACGCCAGCTCCCACCACTACCATCATCCACGCGAGGTCCCACCACTCCCATCATCCACGCCAGCTCCCACCACTACCATCATCCACGCGAGGTCCCACCACTACCATCATCCACGCGAGGTCCCACCACTACCATCATCCACGCGAGGTCCCACCACTACCATCATCCACGCCAGCTCCCACCACTACCATCATCCAGGCGAGGTCCCACCATTACCATCATCCACGCCAGCTCACACCACTACCATCATCCACGCGAGGTACCACCACTACCATAATCCACGCCAGCTCCCACCACTACCATCAACTACGCGAGGTCCCACCACTACCATCACCCACGCGAGGTCCCACCACTACCATCATCCATGCGAGGTCCAACCACTACCATCATCCATGCGAGGTCCCACCACTACCATCATCCACGCCAGCTCCCACCACTACCATCATCCACGCCAGCTCCCACCACTACCATCATCCACGCCAGCTCCCACCACTACCACCATCCACGCTCCTACCACTACCCTGCTGAATGCCTGGTCAATCATGCTGTTGCTGCTAGCAACCATTATAACCTGCCTGATCAAGGACTTCGATCAAGTCCAATGCCCTCTTGAAAAAGATTAATTAACGTTAATTCCAGCAATATTTCCAATACTGAAGATGTTGAAGACTCTTGAACCTCAGATGATGACTAGGCGTTATCTGTGCCTGAGACATTTAGAGAAGACATTTTCCTGTGTTTATGACATTCTGAGAAGACACGTTTTCTGTGCTTGACATCAGAAACACACACTAACAAACTCTGGAAATTAATTTTTCAAATACACTGAACGTAAACAAGAGGTGTCAGAAGATAGAGCTCAACACGAATAGAGATAGGTAATGACACACGCATCATTAATAAAATATATCTTTAGCAATAAATAAAAAATATTGAGTGAATCGAAACAGTAGCTAGTGACCAAGATGCTGCCATCTAGCAAACAGTAGTGACCAGGATGCTGCCACTTGGTAAACAGTAGCTAACCAGCTGATGCCACCTGGTAAACAGTAGCTAACCAGCTGATGCCACCTGGTAAACAGTAGCTAACCAGCTGATGCCACCTGGTAAACAGTAGCTAACCAGCTGATGCCACCTGGTAAACAGTAGCTAACCAGCTGATGCCACCTGGTAAACAGTAGCTAACCAGCTGATGCCACCTGGTAAACAGTAGCTAACCAGCTGATGCCACCTGGTAAACAGTAGCTAACCAGCTGATGCCACCTGGTAAACAGTAGCTAACCAGCTGATGCCACCTGGTAAACAGTAGCTAACCAGTTGATGCCACCTGGTAAACAGTAGCTAACCAGCTGATGCCACCTGGTAAACAGTAGCTAACCAGTTGATGCCACCTAGTAAACAGTAGCTAACCAGCTGATGCCACCTGGTAAACAGTAGCTAACCAGCTGATGCCACCTGGTAAACAGTAGCTAACCAGCTGATGCCACCTGGTAAACAGTAGCTAACCAGTTGATGCCACCTGGTAAACAGTAGGTAACCAGCTGATGCCACCTGGTAAGCAGTAGCTAATCAGCTGATGCCACCTGGGAAACAGTAGCTAACCAGCTGATGCCTCCTGGGAAACAGTAGCTAACCAGCTGATGCCACCTGGTAAACAGTAGCTAACCAGCTGATGCCACCTGGTAAACAGTAGCTGATGCCACCTGGTAAACAGTAGCTAACCAGCTGATGCCACCTGGTAAACAGTAGCTACCCAGCTGATGCCACCTGGTAAACAGTAGCTACCCAGCTGATGCCACCTGGTAAACAGTAGCTAACCAGCTGATGCAACCTAGTAAACAGTAGCTAACCAACTGATGCCACCTGGTAAACAGTTGCTAACCAGCTGATGCCACCTGGTAAACAGTAGCTAACCAGCTGATGCCACTTGGTAAGCAGTAGCTAACCAGCTGATGCCACCTGGGAAACAGTAGCTAACCAGTTGTTAGGTAAGACACATATGCAACAGTTAGGTATCTATATTTCGAAACGTTTCGCCTACACAGTAGGCTTCTTCAGTCGAGTACAGAAAAGTTGATAGAAGCAGTAGATACTTGAAGACGATGTAATCAGTCCATCGTTTCGCCTACTGTGTAGGCGAAACGTTTCGAAATAAAGATACCTAACTGTTGCATATGTGTCTTACCTAACAATCTGTCGGTATTTTATACCATTTCAATGTTCAGCTAACCAGTTGATGCCACCTGGTAAACAGTAGGTAACCAGCTGATGCCACCTGGTAAGCAGTAGCTAATCAGCTGATGCCACCTGGGAAACAGTAGCTAACCAGCCGATGCCTCCTGGTAAACAGTAGCTAACCAGCTGATGCCACCTGGTAAACAGTAGCTAACCAGCTGATGCCACCTGGTAAACAGTAGCTACCCAGCTGATGCCACCTGGTAAACAGTAGCTACCCAGCTGATGCCACCTGGTAAACAGTAGCTAACCAGCTGATGCCACCTAGTAAACAGTAGCTAACCAGTTGATGCCACCTGGTAAACAGTAGGTAACCAGCTGATGCCACCTGGTAAGCAGTAGCTAATCAGCTGATGCCACCTGGGAAACAGTAGCTAACCAGCTGATGCCTCCTGGGAAACAGTAGCTAACAAGCTGATGCCACCTGGTAAACAGTAGCTAACCAGCTGATGCCACCTGGTAAACAGTAGCTAACCAGCTGATGCCACCTGGTAAACAGTAGCTAACCAGCTGATGCCACCTGGTAAACAGTAGCTACCCAGCTGATGCCACCTGGTAAACAGTAGCTACCCAGCTGATGCCACCTGGTAAACAGTAGCTAACCAGCTGATGCCACCTAGTAAACAGTAGCTAACCAGCTGATGCCACCTGGTAAACAGTAGCTAACCAGCTGATGCAACCTAGTAAACAGTAGCTAACCAACTGATGCCACCTGGTAAACAGTTGCTAACCAGCTGATGCCACCTGGTAAACAGTAGCTAACCAGCTGATGCCACTTGGTAAGCAGTAGCTAACCAGCTGATGCCACCTGGGAAACAGTAGCTAACCAGTTGATGCCACCTGGTAAACAGTAGGTAACCAGCTGATGCCACCTGGTAAGCAGTAGCTAATCAGCTGATGCCACCTGGGAAACAGTAGCTAACCAGCTGATGCCTCCTGGGAAACAGTAGCTAACCAGTTGATGCCACCTGGTAAACAGTAGCTAACCAGCTGATGCCACATGGTAAACAGTAGCTAACCAGCTGATGCCACCTGGTAAACAGTAGCTAACCAGCTGATGCCACCTGATAAACAGTAGCTAATCAGCTGATGCCACCTGGTAAACAGTTGCTAACCAGCTGATGCCACCTACTAAACAGTTGCTAACCAGCTGATGCCACCTGGTAAACAGTAGCTAACCAGCTGATGCCACCTGGGAAACAGTAGCTAACCAGCTGATGCCACCTGGGAAACAGTAGCTAACCAGTTGATGCCACCTGGTAAACAGCTAACCAGCTGATGCCACCTGGTAAACAGCTAACCAGCTGATGCCACCTGGCAAACAGTAGCTAATCAGCTGATGCCACCTGGCATACAGTAGCTAACCAGCTGATGCCACCTGGTAAACAGTAGCTAACCAGCTGATGCCACCTGGGTGTCGAACCAGGTAAGAACCAGGAATAATGGATTTAAGTTGGATAAATTTACATTTAGAAAGGACATAGGTAAGTACTGGTTTTCTAACAGAGTTGTAGATGCGTGGAACAGTCTTCCCAGTGGGGTGATAGAGGCTAGGACCTTGGTTAGCTTTAAGAAGAGACTGGACAAATATATGAGTGGGAGGGGCTGGGTTTGATTGGTGTTATTGGGTACGGGAGTTATTTCTAGGGAAGCTTAAGGTAGTAGTCGTTTTGATAAGGACCTGCCTCGCATGGGCCAGTAGGCCTTCAACAGTGTTCCTCCATTCTTATGTTCTTATGTACAGTAGCTAATCAGCTGATGCCACCTGGTATATCGTAGCTAACCAGCTGATGCCACCTGGTAAACAGTAGCTAACCAGCTGATGCCACCTGGTATATAGTAGCTAACCAGCTGATGACACCTGGTATATAGTAGTTAACCAGCTGATGCCACCTGGTATATAGTAGCTAACCAGCTGATGCCACCTGGTATACAGTAGCTAACCAGCTGATGCCACATGGTATACAGTAGCTAACCAGCTGATGCCACATGGTATACAGTAGCTAACCAGCTGATGCCACCTGGTATATAGTAGCTAACCAGCTCATGCCACCTGGTAAACAGTAGCGAACCAGCTGATGCCACCTGGTAAACAGTAGCGAACCAGCTGATGCCACCTGGTAAACAGTAGCTAACCAGCTGATGCCACCTGGTAAACAGTAGCTAACCAGCTGATGCCACCTGGTGAACAGTAGCTAACCAGCTGATCCCACCTGGTAAACAGTAGCTAACCAGCTGATGCCACCTGGTATACAGTAGCTATTCAGCTGATGCCACCTGGTATACAGTAGCTATTCAGCTGATGCCACCTGGTATATAGTAGCTAACCAGCTGATGCCACCTGGTAAACAGTAGCTAACCAGCTGATGCCACCTGGTATACAGTAGCTAACCAGCTCATGCCACCTGGTATATAGTAGCTAACCAGCTGATGCCACCTGGTAAACCGTAGCTAATCAGCTGATACCACCTGGTATATAGTAGCTAACCAGCTGATGCCACCTGGTAAACAGTAGCGAACCAGCTGATGCCACCTGGTAAACAGTAGCGAACCAGCTGATGCCACCTGGTAAACAGTAGCGAACCAGCTGATGCCACCTGGTAAACAGCAGCGAACCAGCTGATGCCACCTGGCAAACAGTAGCTAACCAGCTGATGACACCTGGTATATAGTAGCTAACCAGCTGATGCCACCTGGTATATAGTAGCTAACCAGCTGATGCCACCTGGTATACAGTAGCTAACCAGCTGATGCCACCTGGTATATAGTAGCTAACCAGCTGATGCCACCTGGTAAACAGTAGCGAACCAGCTGATGCCACCTGGTACACAGTAGCTAACCAGCTGATGCCACCTGGTAAACAGTAGCTAACCAGCTGATGCCACCTGGTAAACAGTAGCTAACCAGCTGATGCCACCTGGTAAACAGTAGCTAACCAGCTGATGCCACCTGGTGAACAGTAGCTAACCAGCTGATCCCACCTGGTAAACAGTAGCTAACCAGCTGATGCCACCTGGTAAACAGTAGCTAACCAGCTGATGCCACCTGGTAAACAGTAGCTAACCAGCTGATGCCACCTGGTAAACAGTAGCTAACCAGCTGATGCCACCTGGTAAACAGTAGCTAACCAGCTGATGCCACCTGGTAAACAGTAGCTAACCAGCTGATGCCACCTGGTAAACAGTAGCTAACCAGCTGATGCCACCTGGTAAACAGTAGCTAACCAGCTGATCCCACCTGGTAAACAGTAGATAACCAGCTGATGCCACCTGGTAAACAGTAGCTAACCAGCTGATGCCACCTGGTAAACAGTAGCTAACCAGCTGATGCCACCTGGTAAACAGTAGCTAACCAGCTGATGCCACCTGGTAAACAGTAGCTAACCAGCTGATGCCACCTGGTAAACAGTAGCTAACCAGCTGATGCCACCTGGTAAACAGTAGCTAACCAGCTGATGCCACCTGGTAAACAGTAGCTAACCAGCTGATGACACCTGGTATATAGTAGCTAACCAGCTGATGCCACCTGGTATATAGTAGCTAACCAGCTGATGCCACCTGGTATACAGTAGCTAACCAGCTGATGCCACCTGGTATATAGTAGCTAACCAGCTGATGCCACCTGGTAAACAGTAGCTAACCAGCTGATGCCACCTGGTAAACAGTAGCTAACCAGCTGATGCCACCTGGTAAACAGTAGCTAACCAGCTGATGCCACCTGGTAAACAGTAGCTAACCAGCTGATGCCACCTGGTAAACAGTAGCTAACCAGCTGATGCCACCTGGTAAACAGTAGCTAACCAGCTGATCCCACCTGGTAAACAGTAGCTAACCAGCTGATGCCACCTGGTAAACAGTAGCGAACCAGCTGATGCCACCTGGTAAACAGTAGCTAACCAGCTGATGCCACCTGGTAAACAGTAGCTAACCAGCTGATGCCACCTGGTAAACAGTAGCTAACCAGCTGATGCCACCTGGTAAACAAAATAATTAAATTTTCTTTTTAAAGCAGCTCAAAACATTAAGAAATTAAGTTTAGTTTAATTACAGGAAGAGTGATGTCAAGTTCATCTCTAACATGAGTTTCATTTAGAGAAGTAACAATACCAACAACAGCAAGAGGATCAGGACCCATTAGCAGCAGCAGTCATTACAGCAGCAATAGAATAAGAGGGTAGCAACAGCACAAACAGCAGCAGAATATGGTGATGGTGGTAGTAGCAGCAGCAGCAGCAGCAGCAGCAGCAGCACCAGGCACAGACGGAGTGCCACCATTAAACAGACCGGATGTAAAAAAAGAGCGACAGCAATTTACTCATGATGGCGAGAATTACCGAGTGCCTGAATGTGGCACTGTGTGGAGGGCGGGGTCGTTGGCACTCAGGAGCAGGGAGGAGAGGGAAGAGAGGAGAGGGAAGGGAGGAGAGGGAAGGGAGGAGAGGGAAGGGAGGAGAGAGAGAGAGGAGGAGAGAGAGCGAGAGCGAGAGCGAGAGCGAGAGCGAGAGAGAGAGGGAAAAGAACAGCAGAAGCTTTGAGCTACACTAATACATCTCTTGGGAAATTTAAGAAACACAAAAAACGTTACTAAAACTGATGCATTAAACATATAATACCAGAGTATATACCATTAAACCACAATGATCTTTATGTACATAAAACATTCTGATTCTTTAAAACTAAAACCAGTGAAAGTGTGGCAATTACTCAGAAACATCTACAAGTACATTTAAGTGCAGTATGTACAAGTACTTTTAAGTACTTGTATATGCACTATGTGGAAGTACTTTTAAGTACTAGCCCATATTACCAAACTTCCGTTTAGTAATGACAGTAGGAAGGATCGTCGTGGCACAGTGTATATACATCAAAATGCAACAGTTAAGGATAAAAGTTGAACTTGTGTTACTATTACTACATCACCTGTTGATGGTGTCAGGGGGGGGGGGTGCCGCCCCCGCGGCTCGTTGTTGCACCAGGCCTCCTGGTTGCTGGTGTGACGGGTCAGGCTACTGGTACCTGCATTTAATATTACTGCCTGCTACAACCACCACCTATTACTACTACTACCAAATATTACCATCACTACTGTCACCTGCTACCGGCTATTATTACCAGTTATTACTGAAATTACTATTTCTGAGATCACTATTACTGAGACTACTACTACCTGTAATACTTTTCACAGGATGAGCTTGATGTTTCAACACTATATTTGTGTGTAACTGATTTTAACGACAGAGGTAGGAACAGTGGTTGTGGGAAAGAAGGGAGGAGGAGAGGAAAGAAGGGAGATGAAGGGCAGGACAGATAAGAAAGGGAGGGGATGAAAGAGAGAGGGGGAGGGAAGGAAAGAAGAAAAATGGAGGAAGGCAGAGAAGGTTTGCTAGAGAAAAGGTGGTTGGCGTAGAGAAAAAGGGGCGGTGAAGAGGATAGAGATAACTGACGAAGAGTGAGGAGTAACTTGAGCTCTGTTTCTCAACGCTACGCACTCAGTAGAAGAGACATGCAGAAGGGAATAGTAAAATAATATAGATCAGTAAAACAACTTTGGTGCACTAGAAGGTTTCCCCTAATACACAAGAGCAATCTTTTACACACACATTATATACATATATATATATATATATATATATATATATATATATATATATATATATATATATATATATATAATATATATATATATATAATCTTGCTGCTCCATCACCAAACCTTAGTGCAGCACTGGCCTACAAAGAGTCAAGCTGGGATGACCCCATCGCTGAAAAGGTGCTTGCCAACATGCTCAGGGCTGTAACATCACACAGGGAGACTGCCCATCTCCAGGCTGTGTGCGCACCTCACTCCCGGAACTTCCTCCAAACAATTTCCATCTCGGCAATGGGAACGCGCCTCGACCCTAAGACCCTCCATATTGCAGTGGCTCTGCGCCTTGCTGCCCCAATTCACACTGAATATACGTGTATTTGCGGCGATGTGCAAGCCGACCAACATGGTCTACATGGTCTTAATTGTTCCAAAACCAAGGGCTGACATGCAAGACACAATGAGGTCAACGACATCACAAAGAGAACCCTTGCTACAGCTGGATGCCCAGCTCACAACCCAGCAAACCGCCCCGATGGGATCACCATCTACCCTTGGAAGAATGGCAAGCTCTTAGTATGGGACTATACCTGTGTGTCCACACTGGCTGACACCTATATCCACCACAGTGTCGGGCAACAGGGAGGAGCTGCTGACCACAGGGAGGAGTACAAGATCGGCAAGTACGTGTACAGGGACATAAGCCAACAGTATCAATTTCTCCCAGTGGGATCAGAGACCTTGAGATCATGGGGAAAAACTGCCACATGTTTCCTTTAAGAACTGGGTTCCAGACTCATCGACACCACCAGGGACCCAAGGGCAGCCATTTTCATGTTCCAGCGCCTCAGCATGGCAATCCAGAGGGGAAATGCATGCTGCATACTGGGTTCGCGTCCAGCTTCGGAGGAGCTGGAGGAGATTCATAACCTTTGATATATTGTACCAATGTATTCATGTTTGTGTTTTCTATCAATGTATTCTGCCTATTATTAAAGTTAGCATATAGCATAAAAATATAGGGGGTGGTAGGAGAAAAAAATATTCAAACAGCTCCGGGGAGAAGCTTGAGCTTTCCCTGATGTACGTTTGTCTCCTCTGAGGATGAGGGTCCCCAGTAAAGTTCTAGAGGTGGTATATATATATATATATATATATATATATATATATATATATATATATATATATATAGATATATATATATATATATATATATATACAGTGGTCCCCCGCTTTTCGTAGTTCCCGGCAATCGTAAAATTCGCCAATCATAGAGGTATTTTCGTATAAACATGGACTCGCTTTTCATAGGTTGACTCGCGAGTCGTAGTTCGTCCTGGACGCGTACCCACGGCGTGAGCCAGGGCGGCAGCCAGTCTGGCATTGTTTACCAGTGAGCGAAGGTCCCCTCACGTGCTCCAGCGAAATATTTCATAATATTCCATTTATTTTAGTGCTTGCAAGTACTAAATAAGCTACCATGGCTCCAAAGAAAGCTCCTAGTGCCAAGCCTGTGGTAAAGAAGGTGAGAAATACGATTGAATTTAAGAAAACCATCATTGAACAATATGAAAGTGGTACAAGTGTGGCCGAACTGTCCAGGATGTATAAGAAACCCTACACAACCTTATGTTCCATAGTGGCCAAGAAAAATGAAATAAAGGATGCTGTTGTTGCAAAGGGAGTAACTATGCTGACAAAAATGAGATCACCAGTACTGGAAGAGGTTGAGAAGTTATTATTGGTGTGGATAAATGAGAAACAATTAGCAGGAGATACTCTTATGACTTCGTTTATTTGCGAAAAGGCTAGGCAGTTGCATGAAGATTTGGTAAAGAAATTGCCTGCAAATAGTGGTGAAGTGAGTAAATTTAAGGCCAGCAAAGGCTGGTTTGAGAGATTTAAGAACCGTACTGGCATACACAGTGTGGTAAAGCATGGTGAGGCTGCCAGTTCGGACCACAAGGCGGTTGAAAAATATGTGCATGAATTCCAGGAGTACATAGAGGCTGAAGGACTGAAACCTGAACAAGTGTTCAATTGTGACGAAACAGGCCTCTTTTGGAAGAAAATGCCAAAGAGGACCTTCATTACACAAGAGGAAAAGGCAATGCCAGGACACAAGCCTATGAAAGACAGGCTGACGCTAATGTTCTGTGCTAATGCTAGTGGGGATTTCAAAGTGAAGCCATTACTAGTGTACCATTCTGAAAATCCCAGAGTGTTCAGGAAAAACAGTGTTATGAAGAGTAAATTGTGTGTGTTTTGGAAATCTAATAGTAAGGCATGGGTCACGAGGGAAATTTTCGTCGAGTGGTTCAATGAAGTGTTTGGCCCTAGTGTGAAGGAGTATCTCCTGGAAAAGAAATTGGATCTCAAGTGCCTGCTAGTAATGGACAATGCACCTGCTCATCCTCCAAACTTGGATGACCTAACTTTCGAGGAGTTTGGGTTTATCACAGAAAAATTCTTGCCCCCGAATACCACTCCTCTCCTCCAACCCATGGACCAGCAGGTTATTGCAAACTTTAAAAAACTCTACACAAAAGCAATGTTTCACAGGTGCTTGACTGTGACCACAGACACTCACTTGACCCTAAGGGAATTTTGGAGAGAACACTTCAGCATCCTCCACTGCATAACCCTTATAGGTATGGCTTGGGAGGGAGTGACTACCAGGACTTTGAACTCTGCCTGGAGAAAATTGTGGCCAGATTGTGTCGACAAGAGGGATTTTGAAGAATTTGGGACTGACCCTAATGAGCCTAAGTCTGTTGTAAAATCAATTGTGGCACTGGGGAGTTCCATGGGGTTGGATGTGAGTTTGGAGGATGTGGAAGAATTGGTGGAAGACCACAATGAAGAGCTCACCACTGAGGAGCTGCAAGAGCTTCAGCAGGAAGAGCAACACATCGCAGCTCAGAATCTTGCTGCAGAGGAGGAGGAAGAGAGATGGAAGAAGGTGCCTTCTTCAGAAATTAAAGAGATTTTTACTATGCGGGGTAAGATGGAAAGCTTTATGGAGAAACATCACCCTAACAAGGTTGTTGCAAGCCAGGTTGGCAACATGTACAGTGACACAGTCTTGGGCCATTTTAGGGAAGTGTTAAAGAGACGCCAGAAACAGAGCTCTCTCCACAGTTATTTTGTGAGACAGGACTCCAGTGACTCTCAAGGTGGTCCTAGTGGCATTAAGAAACAGAGAAGAGAAGCAACCCCAGAAAAGCAAATGGTACCTGAGGTGTTGATGGAAGGGGATTCCCCTTCCAAACTATAAACAATCCACTCTCTCTCCTCCTCCAGTCTCCCATACACTAAGAAGAATCTCCAATAAAGGTAAGTGTTATGCTGTTAATGTTTCATTCATCATTTCCCATTGTATTATGTACTACATGCATATTTCATGTTAAAATTTATTTTGTTTTAATACTTCTGGGTGTCAGGAACGGATTAATTGTATTTACATTATTTCTAATGGGGAAAATTGATTCGTAAATAGTAAATTTCGTTTATAGTAACTCCTCCAGGAATGGATTAATTACGAACAACGAGGGACCACTGTATATATATATATATATATATATATATATATATATATATATATATAATGCTGGGCTGCAGTGGATCGTATAGAGAACCTTGGAAAAAGTAGAAATCGTCTCTATAAAAGCTTTGCTACCACTGTTGTAGGAGAATGGAAGAAGTGCAGCATTTGGCAATCTCTCGGTGGGAAGGAGACACGAAAGGAAAACTGGCATCCGGAAGAGCGACCTCCAAAATATGCTAGCGATCGGCAAGGTCCAAGAAGGATATTCCTCCGATGACACAATTCCGTCTCAAAATGGATAGAATGTGATCGTCCCCATCAGCAATCAAGGTTGACATACTTTCAGACTATTTTGCTATGATGTACAACAAGTCACTGGTCCTGTTAAGTCAAGCTCCACCAGTAACATCAAGAACTGTTAATGTTATCATGGAGACTGTCAGAGAGGAAGAGAATATCTCTGAATCCTTGTCGAGTGGAAAGGCTGTGTGGCAGGAAGGTGAGCCCGGGATTGTTCCACGGAAGCGCTGATCAGCTAGCATCATTTAGAAGGCAAATACAGACCCAAGTGTAAAAAGAAATGGTCACAAACTTAAAGTCAGTGTCACTACTGTCAATCACTGGTAAAATTCTTAAGACAAAAAAATCTCTCTATAAAATTATTTTTTAATTATGTACTATTTAAAAGGTTTCAGCGGCAACAGTTACTGTATATTGATGGTGACAAAGTACTCTCTACCTCCTTAGACAATAACCTCGAGGGTGATTTTTGTGCCACCCATCATTTAAATGGTTATAACTTTGACCATAATTTTTAAAGAGGTGGATCGGTAAGCAAGCGGAAGGCCTTAGTCAAATGACCAAAAGCTCCAACGGCGGGTCATCGTCCAAGACCCGCGTCAGGAGACACTTGTCCTGTTTCCTGATGAACCTAACCTAACCTACCAGCCATCCTCTAACTTTTTTCTCTCTACGGTAGACAACGCACGCTCTAAGAAATCAAAAAACGCTTGGTGCTGCCATACACATGTCATCATTTTTTGTTGTTTTGCTATTGTCGATTAATGTGTAAATGTAAGTTAATACACGTTAACGTAACCAAACATAACTGAGAATACCAAATGTTACCATTTCTACAATATTTCGAGGGCGCATTTCGGCAGAAATGCTACACGCTTCAAATGAAGAACAGCTGGGTGCTTTGTGGACAGGTGCAATGAAGCAGAGACTGTAAGCAACTTAATGGGTGTTAGTATAATAGGAAGTGTCCGATTCCTTGTTAAAAAAAAATTCAAAAACATATCACATCATTCCCGAATCCTCCCAAACCAACGCCTATGTATGCACCAACATTTATTCAAGAAGAGGCACATAGTTCTAAGTAAGTTTATTTAGGTACAGGTACACATAATTGCAATTATCATACATAGTAACATATGTGTAAGTTACCCAAGATAACCCCCCAAAAAATCGGACTCAGTGACTCATTTCCATTCCATTCTATTTTTCTTGCAGTCACAGCTGCCTTGAGCAAGTGTTCTAGGTCACACTTCCTCCTGAGAAAAAAAACACAAGAGGAGACAATGTTGTGAAGTAAAATGAATTACTTCTTTAACTTCTTAATCTCCTTTAGTACATTAATGAGATATTACAATTAGATACTAGTAACAACCCTAGATTATAACTAAGTATACACTTCCTAGCCCACAGATCACAGAGCGGACAGTATAGAGAGAGCCAGAAGTATAAAGAGAGGGGAAGAAGAGTGGAAAGAGAGGGGAAAATCTGAAGGGTTAGTAGAGGGAAGAGTGGAAGGGGAAGGGAGAATATGAGAGGGAAAAGTGAAGGGTAAGGGAGAGTATGAGGCGGAACAGTGGAAGGAAAAGAGAGAGTGGTGGAAGAAAAATTCAGAGTGGAAGAGGGGAGAGCAGAGAATATAACATACCAGCAGTAAAGGAATGGGTTTCCTAATTAACCCTGATAGAATTAATGTAAATACCCACAGTAGTAGGTTGGTAGACAGCAACCACCCAGGGAGGTACTACCGTCCTGCCAAGTGAGTGTAAAACGAAGCCTGTGATTGTTTTACATGATGGTAGGATTGCTGATGTCTTTTGTCTGTCTCATAAATATGCAAGATTACAGGCATGTCTTGCTACTTCTACTTACACTTAGGTCACACTACACATACATGTACACATTTATTTATACACACTCATCTGAGTTTTCTTTGATTTTATCTTAATAGTTCTTGGTCTTATTAATTTTCCTTTTATATCCATGGGGAAGTGGAATAAGAATCTTTCCTCCGTAAGCCATGCGTGTTGTAAAAGTCAACTAAAATGCCGGGAACAATGGGCTAGTAACCCCTTTTCCTGTAAAGATTACTAAAAAGAATAAGAAGAAGAAAATTGTCAAAGTGGGAAGTCTGAATGTGCGTGGATGTTGTGCAGATGATAAGAAAGAGATGATTGTGGATGTTATGAATGAGAAGAAGCTGGATGTCCTGGCTTTAAGTGAAACAAAGCTGAAGGGGGTGGGAGAGTTTCAGTGGAGAGGAATAAATGGGATTAGGTCAGGGGTTTCAAATAGAGTTAGAGCTAAAGAAGGAGTAGCAATAATGTTGAAGGATAAGCTATGGCAGGAAAAGAGGGACTATAAATGTATTAATTCAAGGATTATGTGGAGTAAAATAAAGATTGGATGTGAAAAGTGGGTTATAATAAGCGTGTATGCACCTGGAGAAGAGAGAAGTGTAGAGGAGAGAGAGAGATTTTGGGAAATGTTGAGTGAATGCGTGGGGAGTTTTGAATCAAGTGTGAGAGTAATGGTGGTTGGGGATTTTAATGCTAAAGTGGGTAAAAATGTTATGGAGGGAGTAGTAGGTAAATTTGGGGTGCCAGGGGTAAATGTAAATGGGGAGCCTTTAATTGAGCTATGTGTAGAAAGAAATTTGGTAATAAGTAATACATATTTTATGAAAAAGAGGATAAATAAATATACAAGGTATGATGTAGCACGTAATGAAAGTAGTTTATTAGATTATGTATTGGTGGATAAAAGGTTGATGGGTAGGCTCCAGGATGTACATGTTTATAGAGGGGCAACTGATATATCGGATCATTATTTAGTTGTAGCTACAGTTAGAGTAAGAGGTAGATGGGAAAAGAGGAAGGTGGCAACAACAAGTAAGAGGGAGGTGAAAGTGTATAAACTAAGGGAGGAGGAAGTTCGGGTGAGATACAAGCGACTATTGGCAGAAAGGTGGGCTAGTGCAAAGATGAGTAGTGGGGGGGTTGAAGAGGGTTGGAATAGTTTTAAAAATGCAGTATTAGAATGTGGGGCAGAAGTTTGTGGTTATAGGAGGGTGGGGGCAGGAGGAAAGAGGAGTGATTGGTGGAATGATGAAGTAAAGGGTGTGATAAAAGAGAAAAAGGTAGCTTATGAGAGGTTTTTACAAAGCAGAAGTGTTATAAGAAGAGCAGAGTATATGGAGAGTAAAAGAAAGGTAAAGAGAGTGGTGAGAGAGTGCAAAAGGAGAGCAGATGATAGAGTGGGAGAGGCACTGTCAAGAAATTTTAATGAAAATAAGAAAAAATTTTGGAGTGAGTTAAACAAGTTAAGAAAGCCTAGGGAAAATATGGATTTGTCAGTTAAAAACAGAGTAGGGGAGTTAGTAGATGGGGAGATGGAGGTATTGGGTAGATGGCGAGAATATTTTGAGGAACTTTTAAATGTTAAGGAAGAAACAGAGGCAGTAATTTCATGCACTGGTCAGGGAGGTATACCATCTTTTAGGAGTGAAGAAGAGCAGAATGTAAGTGTGGGGGAGGTACGTGAGGCATTACGTAAAATGAAAGGGGGTAAAGCAGCTGGAACTGATGGGATCATGACAGAAATGTTAAAAGCAGGGGGGGATATAGTGTTGGAGTGGTTGGTACTTTTGTTTAATAAATGTATGAAAGAGGGGAAGGTACCTAGGGATTGGCAGAGAGCATGTATAGTCCCTTTATATAAAGGGAAAGGGGACAAAAGAGACTGTAAAAATTATAGAGGAATAAGCTTACTGAGTATACCAGGAAAAGTGTACGGTAGGGTTATAATTGAAAGAATTAGAGGTAAGACAGAATGTAGGATTGCGGATGAGCAAGGAGGTTTTAGAGTGGGTAGGGGATGTGTAGATCAGGTGTTTACATTGAAGCATATATGTGAACAGTATTTAGATAAAGAGAGGGAAGTTTTTATTGCATTTATGGATTTAGAAAAGGCATATGATAGAGTGGATAGAGGAGCAATGTGGCAGATGTTGCAAGTATATGGAATAGGTGGTAAGTTATTAAATGCTGTAAAGAGTTTTTATGAGGATAGTGAGGCTCAGGTTAGGGTGTGTAGAAGAGACGGAGACTACTTCCCGGTAAAAGTAGGTCTTAGACAGGGATGTGTAATGTCACCATGGTTGTTTAATATATTTATAGATGGGGTTGTAAAGGAAGTAAATGCTAGGGTGTTTGGGAGAGGGGTGGGATTAAATTATGGGGAATCAAATTCAAAATGGGAATTGACACAGTTACTTTTTGCTGATGATACTGTGCTTATGGGAGATTCTAAAGAAAAATTGCAAAGGTTAGTGGATGAGTTTGGGAATGTGTGTAAAGGTAGAAAGTTGAAAGTGAACATAGAAAAGAGTAAGGTGATGAGGGTGTCAAATGATTTAGATAAAGAAAAATTGGATATCAAATTGGGGAGGAGGAGTATGGAAGAAGTGAATGTTTTCAGATACTTGGGAGTTGACGTGTCGGCGGATGGATTTATGAAGGATGAGGTTAATCATAGAATTGATGAGGGAAAAAAGGTGAGTGGTGCGTTGAGGTATATGTGGAGTCAAAAAACGTTATCTATGGAGGCAAAGAAGGGAATGTATGAAAGTATAGTAGTACCAACACTCTTATATGGGTGTGAAGCTTGGGTGGTAAATGCAGCAGCGAGGAGACGGTTGGAGGCAGCGGAGATGTCCTGTTTAAGGGCAATGTGTGGTGTAAATATTATGCAGAAAATTCGGAGTGTGGAAATTAGGAGAAGGTGTGGAGTTAATAAAAGTATTAGTCAGAGGGCAGAAGAGGGGTTGTTGAGGTGGTTTGGTCATTTAGAGAGAATGGATCACAGTAGAATGACATGGAAAGCATATAAATCTATAGGGGAAGGAAGGCGGGGTAGGGGTCGTCCTCGAAAGGGTTGGAGAGAGGGGGTAAAGGAGGTTTTGTGGGTAAGGGGCTTGGACTTCCAGCAAGCGTGCGTGAGCGTGTTAGATAGGAGTGAATGGAGACGAATGGTACTTGGGACCTGACGATCTGTTGGAGTGTGAGCAGGGTAATATTTAGTGAAGGGATTCAGGGAAACCGGTTATTTTCATATAGTCGGACTTGAGCCCTGGAAATGGGAAGTACAATGCCTGCACTTTAAAGGAGGGGTTTGGGATATTGGCAGTTTGGAGGGATATGTTGTGTATCTTTATATGTTTATGCTTCTAGACTGTTGTATTCTGAGCACCTCTGCAAAAACAGTGATAATGTGCGAGTGTGGTGAAAGTGTTGAATGATGATGAAATTATTTTCTTTTTGGGGATTTTCTTTCTTTTTTGGGTCACCCTGCCTCGGTGGGAGACGGCCGACTTGTTTAAAAAAAAAAAAAAAAAAACCACTTAATTGGCCACTTGTAGCTGTCCATCACCTAACAAAATTCTGAACTTGAGCAATCAGTTAATCACATACTTCCCCGGGGGAGAAAGAATTAAACACACTGTCTACTTAGAGACCCACCTAAGAGTATCACTTTCTACAACCTCTTCACCACTCGGCAGACACACAAAAAAAAAATACGTAGGGAATAATTCTTGAAATCCAAATGAAAGAAATAAATACACTTAATTGATACTAGATTTGGTGGTTATATAATTACTTACACAATTAATATTTTATCACTAAGAGAATATATTTTTATTGGGAAAATTAAATTTATGAATTTTTAGAGGGAGATATGATAAACTTAATTACTGGGTGAATGGAACCACTTACAATTTAAAGTCCATAGTCTCCTTAATGTATCAACTTAGGGTTCAACTTCCAGGTGTGAGGAGGGTAGATGAGAGACTGACACGTCTAGTTAATGAAACACTCCAGACGGATTTATCAGCCCTTTATGTCCTCATTATTTATTTCTTCAGATCATCATTCGTAATGTAGGTGATACTTAACGTCTTATTACAATAGGTCACAAACACACACACACAATCTCATCCACTACTTTTCACACACTTAATAAACCCAAACTCATATAGTTCCCCCCCAACACACTTTCACACCCACACATTCCCACATATATACAGACCCAGACATACACGCTCCCCCCCGCCACCCTCTCCCCCACCTCTCTCCCTCTCCCACTCCCTTCCCTGACCCCCCTCTCTCTTCTCTCTCACCCTCCTCCTTCTCCCCCTCTCTCTCTCTCTCTCCCCCTTTGCTTCTCCCTCCTCTCTCTCCCCATATTACCCCATCCCTACCTCTCTCCAAAAAAAAAAAAAAAAAAAAAAAAAAAAAAAAAATGGGTTGCCAGAGAGCAGGACCGATAAACAGAGGACTGAAGGATGAGTCTGGAAAGGAAGATTAGGTAGCAGAGCTCATGAGAAGGGAACATAAGTGGGGAAGGAAGCTAGAAGAGCTTAGCATGAAAATGGAGGAGAGGAGAGCTGCTGAGAGCAGGAACTGGGAGATGCAAGTCACAGCAGCAGAGTTTAAGATTCAGAGATTAGAAGAGGAACTGAAAAATCTGAAACTAAAGAGCAATGCGGGCATGACATCAGAAACTGCTACCTCAGTCACAAACAAGGGGACTGTAGGGAACGAAGAAGCAAAACCGTATGCAGAGGCCCTATCAGAACATCATGGAGCCCGAGAATAAAAAACAGAGGACCCCATCAGGAACAATCGAGGGGACTGTAGAAAATGAAAGAGCTAAGTTATATATAGAGGCCCTAACAGACCACAGTGGTGCCCAGGGAAAACTGACAAGGGAAAATGACAGACCACTGGGAAAGGAAAACTGCAATGGAGGCAACTAAATCGAATCAGGGGAAACTTACAAAACAAGAAGACAAGGAGAGCAAAAATGATTGAAAGCATCATGAAAGCAATAGGAGATGACATGACTCAGCTGGCAAATTTTCTAAAAAAAAAAAAAAGGGGGGGTATGCAAAAGGAAGACACAAGCTGGTCAAAGTGATTTTCAAGGCAGAAGCGGATCGACATAGGATCCTGCAGAGAAAGCAAGACTAAAGGACATCTCAGCATACCAGAGGGTGGATCTCGACCGCAACAGAACACGAGAAGAAAGGCAGAAACTGAAAGAGAGGGTACAAAGATGAAAGAAGGGAAGAGGTGAGGATGGAGATGGACAGGAGAACTCAGACTCAGGAGGAAGATCAAATACAACCTCCCTTGCAACCACCTACAGAAACCCCCCCAACCAGGGCAACCCCAATGCAACCAAACATTCTAACTCAAAACACACATGCCATGCCTAATGCCCCCACGCACCTTGTTACAAACTCCACCCCCACAGCAACTGCCCATAGTTCATCATCAGGTCTCCCGCTTCCACAACCCCAACATACCCCCCAGACCACAGTTTTGTAAAAGTTGAAAGTTTGGCATAGAAATGTAGACAGAATAACAAATAAATGTGAAGATTGGCATGAAAGAATCAAGGAGACATCCCCAGACATAACAGCACTCACAGAAACAAAACTCACCAGGATAACAGATGTAATCTTTCCACCCAGTTATCAAATCCTGAGGAAAGATAGAGGGAGCAGAGTGGGAGGAAGAGTTGCATTACTCATTAAAAAGCAGTGGGGATTTGAGGGAATGGAAGGAATGGGTGAAAGGGACTACATAGGAACAATCCAGTCTGAGGGCATAAGGTGGTAATTGCAGTAATGTACAACCCACCACAGAACTACAGGAGGCCAAGAGAAGAATACAAGAGCAACAGAGCAATGGTAGACACACTAGCTGAGGTGGATAGAAGAGCTCACATGAGGAGAGTGAAGTTACTAGCTATGGGTGATTTCAATCACAAGGAGATTGACTGGGAAAACCTAGAGCCCCATGGGGGTCCCAAAATATGGAGAGCCAAGATGATGGATGTGGTACTGGAAAACTTCATGCATCAACATGTTAAGAGACACTACCAGAGACAGAGGTGAGGATGACCCAGCAAGACTGGACCTAGTATTCACCTTGAGTAGTTCGGACATCGAGGATATCACATACGAAAGGCCCCTTGGAGCTAGTGATCCTGTGGTTCTGTGCTTTGATTACATAGTTGAGCTACAAATGGAGAGGGCAGCAGGGATAGGATGAGAAAAGCCAAACTAAAAAAGGGAGGACTACACAAGCATGAGGAACTTCATGCAAGACGTTCAGTGGGAGAGAGAATTGGCAGGAAAACCAGTAAAAAAATGATGGATTATGTGACAACAAAATGCAATGAGGCTGGAGAGGTTTGTTCCCAAGGGAAACAAAAATAATGGGAAGACCAGAACAAGTCCTTGATTCACCCAAAGGTGTAGGGAGGCAAAAACTAAGTGTACTAGAGAATGGAAAACGTACAGAAGACAAAGGACCCAGGAAAATAGAGAGATTAACCAAAGAGCCAGAAACGAAGGGAGGCTTAGCAACAATATGAAAATGACATAGCATCAAAAGTCAAGGACCAGGTAATCAGGCTGAGGAAGGGAGGAGATGAGTTCACAAGAAACGACCAAGAGGTATGCGAACTCAACATGAGATTTAAAGAAGTATTTACAGTGGAAACAGGAAGGACTCCAGGAATTCAGAATAGGAAGGTACACCAACAAGTGCTGGATGAAATACACAAAACCGAGAAGAGGCAAATGTTTTGTTAGTGGGATGAATTATAAAGGACCTGCCTAGTATGGGCCAACAGGCCTCCTGCAGTGCTCCTCCTTTCTTATGTTCTTATGTTCTTAACTGCTATGTGAACTTGATACCTCAAAGGCGGTGGGACCTGACATCTCTCCATGGGTCCTTAGAGAGGGAGCGGAGATGATGTGTGTGCCACTTGCAAAAATCTGACGACACTGGAGGATAAGAGGGTTAAGGGAAACATGATAACATATAAAATACCGAGAGGAATTGACAAGGTGGATAGGGACAGGGCGTTTCAGAGATGGGACACAGCAACAAAGGGTCGCAATTGGAAGTTGAAGACTCAGATGACTCACAGGGATGTTAGGAAGTATTTCTTCGGTCACAGAGCTATCAGGAAGTGGAAAGAGATAGTGTAGGGAGGATACATACATAGCTTTAAGAAGAAATATGATAAAGCTCATGGAGGAGGGAGAGAGTGGACATAGTAGCGACCAGTGAAGAGGATGGGTCCAGGAGCTGTGGATCGACCCCTGCAACCACAATTAGGCATGTACAATTAGGTGAGTACACCCCCACACACACAGTGATATATTAACACTGATTCTCCAATTTCTATCCGTGAAGATAGGAGTCCTAACTGCTAATCTTCACACCTTAGTTCTGTCATGGAAATCTCAGCTTGATGATCGACCGCGTGGCGAGTTTCCCACGCAAGCTGACCTCTCAACGGCGTGAAGGCCTTTATAAGTTCAGGGAAAGTAGCTAAGAGGAGACTTGGTGGCCAAACTCCGTCGGGGATAGCAAGGAGGCTGTGGATAAGGTCTAATGACCTCGGACTAGGGTATGTATTCTCATTGTGGAAGAAATACTCTTAATTAGCTACTGGTGAAGCTGGTCTCCGATTTATAGTGTAAGTATCTACTAGGTTCAATATATTGTATTCCTCCATCTCGTATATCATGTATGGTATCTTCCCCAGGTTATCTCAGTATCAGAACCCTTTCTCTTCAACCAAGTGTACTCTTGTAATAAGAAATTAAGTATTAATAATTTTAAAAAGTTTGTTTGAAAAATAGTATTCAATTTTCCCATCTTTAATTTGTTGTTGTGTATGAGACTGAGTGGTGGACCTACCTACCTGGAGTCCTAGGTTTACTGAAATACAGTAAGGTACCCAATAGTGTAGTGAGCCGAGATGTTGTCCTGTCTCAGCTCATTACTGCACCAGACTGAGGTAAAGAAGCGTCGTCCCTTCTCTCCCCTGATTTCACACGGCCTGGTCACAGACCGGGCCGCGGGGGCGTTGACCCCCGGAACTCTCTCCAGGTAAACACACACACACACACACACACACACACACACACACACACACACACACACACACACACACACACACACACACACACACGTCATACTCTTCAAGAAAAGCAATAAAGGAGAGGGGAAATCAACCGAGCAATAAGACTTCAATCAATTAAAAATAGCATTAAAAGGAATTGCATTTCTAAAGGTCACCGAAGTCTTTGTCCAGGTGTTCCAAAAACATAATTAATATCGACTATTGGAAGGACTCGAGTCATTAAGTGCATCAGGTGTTATATGTCCACTGAGGAACAGGTGAAGTGAAAAAAAATCATTAACGTCATTGCAATAGTTCCCAAATCTCACGTCCATGTAATGTAACTTTTTCATATCAAATTATTATTATTAATTTTATCTCATTAATTATCCAGGAATCTGAAGAAACTTGAATGAACGTCACACATACCGTTAAATTACACAAACATGGAGATAAACGAATAAAATCATGTAGTGAGCATGGTGGCCAGTTTTCTCGGAAGCGCACAACAGTGCTGAAAGCCGGTTAAAGCCGTACTGGAAGCCGGTTAAAGCCGTGCTGGAAGATAGGGTTGGTAGACAGCATCCATCCAGGGAGACATTGCTCTCCTGTCATACGAGTATGAAACGCAATCCTGTTAAACCATTTGTGCTCTGGCATGACCGCTGATTTGTTTTTATTCCAGGAAAATCTTTAAAACTTGTACTTACACTTAAGATTTGTTTATGTCTTTTAATAGTACTTATTCTTGTAATGTTTCCATTTAATCTGCCAAAAGAGACCATTTAGCTCTTTTTCCGTCTAATTACTAAAAAACAAAGACTCCATCACGTGCTGGCATCCCCAATCAGGGGAGACACAGGGTGTGCACAGGGCAGGTGCCTTACCCCTCTCCTTGGCTCACACGTGTTCTCTGCCACCTGCATACACTTACCTGAAGAAAAAGAAAAGGCTCAATTAGAAGTTACGAGAGAGAGTGCGGGAGCAGTTGGCATTTGATCATACTGTCAACTGCCCACTGGACGATTTGGCTGATATACACGTGCAATTTTTCCGTGTCTTCTACTGAGGCGACTTTCATAAAGAAGACACTGAAATATTAGAGGAAGATATAAGCGGTGTTTCCCAGTGGGCAGTGGAGACCAATGTGGCGTTCAATGGTGATAAGTTCCATTTGCTTAGGTATGGAAAGAATGAAGAACTTAAAAGGAGCACTGTATACAAAACTCAAGAGGATCACCAAACAGAATGAAATGAACACCTAAGACACATTAAGGGAACTCCTTATCAACATTCGAGGTCCCAGACTATTCAACATTCTACCAGAAGATATCAGACACACGGCTGAAATAAGTGTAGAAGTCTTCAAGAGAAAACTTGACAAGTTGAAGTGCCAGATCACCCAGGCTGTGATGGTTATTGGGGCAACGAGCCACCAGCAGGAACAGCCTGGTTGACCAGGCAAGCACCAGACGAGCCTGGCCCATGGCCGGGCTCCGATAGTAGTAAGATTCTCGAAACTTATCAAAGGCAAGGTATGCTTATTTTTGTACCGACCTCAAAGATTAATGTGAGGTGTGGTTTGTGCTTGAGTATGAGAAATGATAAAGGCACCAGGATTGTTCTTTGGCGTACTGAACCTTTTACGTTGCTAAGGCTCTTGTTTTATTAATACTATTTCTCTTCTATTTGTTAGAAAACTGAATATCCACTTGCCCACTTTCACGTTATATTTGCTGACCTATTTTTTTCTTACTCCTGAACTACTGGGAAGACTTGAAGTCCCTTCAACTGCATTTCTTGGAACAAAGGCTAGAAAGGTACATAATAAATTTACACCTAGAAAATCCTAGAGGGATTGATCCTTAATCTGAACACTGAAATCACTCTTCTTGACAACAAGAGACTTGGCAGATGGTGCTGGGGTGCGACGAGTACATTAAAAGGAAACTCGATAAGTGTTATAGGTCCTCGATTCTTCAACGCCCTCCCTCCGTGCATGAGGTGAATTACCAACAAACCTCTGGTTGCCTTCAATAAGGAGTTAAACAAGCTCCTCAAATCAGTGCCTGACCAGCTAGGTTGTGGTTCGTACGTTGGACTCCGTGTGGCCAGCAGTAACAGTTTGGTTGATCAGGCCTTGATCCTCCAGGAAGCCTGGTCTAGGACCGGGCCGAAGGGGCGTTGAACCCAGGAAACGTCCTTCAGGTATTTTCAGATATCCACGATCGCATCAGCCTTGGTCAAATCCATATAGGCCACATCTGCATTTTGGTTTTCTTCCAAAGCCTCTACAATTTTGTCGTAATTGTTTAGATGTGACTAGCATTTCTTCTCATGTTGACTTGGGTTATATAGGGTCATACTTTTCAATAAAATTCGTAATTTGGCTTTCATTGCTAGTCTGTAATTGTTTCCATACACAAATAACTCGCACATAGAAGAGAGGAGCCTACGACGACGTTTCGGTCGTCGTAGGCTCCTGACTGGCTCCTCCTCCTCCTGTTACTACTTCCCCACTACTACTACTATCTTCCACCTCCACTACTACCACCACTACATCTACTACCACCTCCTGCCTATATATACCCATCCTGCTCTCGTTTTCGTTAGTGTGACTTTGTTAATGGTCCAAGTCGGACCGAAACGTCGTCGTAAGCTCCTTTCTTCTATGTGCGGGTTATCTGTGTATCGTTCGAGTCACGGTACTGTGCCTTTTTTTATTTGTTTCCATAATTTTACTGCCTCCTTTGTGCAGGCCTCCAGGATATCACGTAGAACTGTCAGTAGTGTTACTGTGTACTTGTGTAGTATACTCTGATAATTCCAGCTACTTTATAGATAGGCTCCCTTTTTGTGTTACGTCACGAGTCCCGCACATGTGTACCGCCAGCTAGAGGCTGCCTTCTCAGTTCAAGGCTAGGCTAGACTGGACAAGGTGAGGCTCTGGGGCTTCCCCTCAACTCTCTTAATTATACGCCTCCAGCCATCCAACGTATTTCTTACTCCAGTATCTTCTCAAGAACCCCCACGACAAATGGTGCCAGAGGTGTGGGCGTGATTTTGACGTTTACAGTGGTGTGGGCGTGATTTTGACGTTTACAGTGGTGTGGGCGTGATTTTGACGTTTACAGTGGTGTGGGCGTGATTTTGACGTTTATGTAGATATACAGAGATTATTTCTTCCAAGCCAGTCGGACATTGTGCTGACCGCGTGGAAGCCTAGACAGATGATGCAACCTACAATCAAGCAAACACCCTCCAGCCTTGTGTACAGAGCTTCCTGGTTAGTTGCCTTATTTGCTAACCTACGAAGAGTTGCTCCGGGTTTTGCAAATTAAGCCAAGCCAGTTAAGCCAGTCTGTAAGGGAGAGCCTAAACCACCAGCACCCATCAGTGACTTTGTTGTGAAACAAGAATTACTGTATCGCAAAGCCGAGCTGGGTACTCCTAGCAGAAGGGTATACCAGTTAGTAATTCCACATTCACTAGTGAATGTAGCCTTACACCAAGTTCATGATGTACCAGGTGTTGCACACCCTGGTATGGATCATTCTGTAAAACAAGCCAGATTGAAATACTTTTGGCCTCGCATGGCAACTGATACTTCTGAGTATGTTAAGAAATGCGGTGTCTGAATGCAGCATAAAGGTAACGTTAGTGAACCTAATCCAATCCAGGTGTATCCTACTAGCGAACCTTGGGAAGAATTGCGTGAGATTTGTTAACTAATTTCCAATGTTCCCTCCAAGGCAACAAACATGTGTGTTATGGTAGACCATTTCACCAGATATTGTGAGTTAGTTCTTATTGCAGATAAGACTGCAGAGACAGTAGCTAAAGCGTTTAAGGAACATATAATCTGCAGGCATACAACTCCTAAGTGAATTCTGTAATAAGATTCTTGAAAAGTTGTGTACTTTGTACAAGATCTCTAAATCGACCATTGTTCCTTACCATCCTGCCAGTAATGATCTATCGGAAAGAATTAATAAGAAAGTACTTGATGTGCTGAGAGCCACTATCAAACCCAATACTGCAACTTGGGATGAAGTTATAACTGATGCTCAGTGCGCAATAAATTCTGCTTACAATGCTTTTATAGGTGACACTCCACATTATGCGTTGTATGGTGTAGATAAGCACTTACCATACGAGTTGTTATATTCTAATCCGAAACCAAATTACAATCCTGATGATTTCATAGTGACTCGTACCAGCTTAGCTCAAGGCTAAGATTTATTAATAAATCAACAGCAGAATTTACAAGAGTCACTAATACTCGAGCAAAGCCAACCAAAATTAAAGTAGGTTCAAGAGTTATACTGACCAACTTTAATATAACATCCGCTATGCCAAAGCTTGATCAAAAATTTGTTGGTCCATATCGAGTAGTCAAACATGACAGTGGCAATAAGTATAAGGTTCGAGATATCAGTACTGGTCAGTATAAAGAATTGCATTTAGACCATATGAAGTTAGTATGCGATGATGACGAGGTTCCTAACATCCAGACAAATATGACAAATTCTGACAATCCTCCTGACTCAGTACCCTCTACCTCTAACAACCAGACAGACGAACATTATTCCTTACATACAGGACAGGTAATGAGGAATCCCCAAGTTTCACTTGTAAATACCAATTTAGATCCTCCCCAACCATAGCACTTGTTAGCCCCTTCTGCAGAATTTGACCCCCATACGTAAATCTCACCCTAGTAGAGTTGGGGTTAAATGTAAATCTCTATAGATAGATAACATAGTCTAGAGAGTATTGCAACTGTGTGTTTACTATATCAACTTAATGATGTTCAAAAACATTTTTTTGTGTGCTCATGTTCTCTCCGAATTCTGTTAAACACTTTCTTCTTTGTAAATATACTTCCTCAGAATCCGTAGATCACATGAATACAGATCGATCGATCGATCTTTCACTTTGTTGATCTCTTTTGTTAATCTATACCATCATTGATTCTATCAATTACCATGATTTGTGATTTATTATAATTTGTAATGCATTATAATCAGTTATTGTCCTGTTCAACTGTTGTGTACACTGACATTGTATAGACTCATCCCAGAGCCGTAATGCCTACAGTTTAGTGTGTATATAAGTATGTTGAGATGCCATATGTTAGCATCACCGAGCTGTCAGCAGCATTACTGTGTACTTCGTTAGTATACAGTGGAACCTCGACATACAAACTTAATCGGTTCCGTGACCTTGTCCGTATCCTGATGTATTCGTATGCTGAGTCAATTTTCCTCATTTAAATTAATTAAAATGCAATTAATCCCTTCCAGCCTCTCAGGAGGCATGACAAAATAACGCTAATATCAACTCTACGGCTTATTTATCTATCACAATTCACCTAATCTGACAATATTAATAACAAAATATATACTCTAGAATGAATAAAATATGGCGAGTGACGGCGATGGCCTCAGTAGCCTGCAGCATCTGCCATTTACTATCCCACTCTAGTATCTCCCCAGTCTATAACCCCACACCTAGCTTGTGTTTATGATTAGTGGTGAGGTTGTCACATATAACCACAGGTGTGGTCAAGACAGATGTATATATAGGTGAAGACGTGGTGGTGGTGGCGAGCTGCCTCGCTCTCTGCTCCTGCCTTCTTCGTTTCTCTAGCTTTTTTTCATGGTTTCTAATCAATTCCTGCTGATCATACGTGAATACTGTCTCTTCATGCGAGGCATTGTGTAAGAAATTTGTACAATATAAGACAAAATTATGCATCCCAAGAGTCTGCTGTGGTCAGTGCAGCACACCTCTTCCTTTTGACCCATGGTGTGCACTGTGTGCCGATCATAGGTCTAGTGTAGCAGCTGTACCTACAGCCACCCACAAGGTTACCATTTTGTATTTTGAAGTTTTTGGCAAAAAATATAAAAAAAATTACGAAAAATGTCTAAAAATGACATATTATTATTACTATTATATTGCATTATTATTAGTAGTACATATGTATTATAATTATTATTATTAGTAGTAATATGTATGTATTATAATAATTATTATTATTCATTTAGGGAACTGGAGCACAGATCCGATTCCCTAGATCAAGAGCCCTTCACCCAGGAACCTCTCTTGAGGGGGAAGGACGTATCCTGAAATTTCGTATCCAGAAGCAAAAAATCAACCGAACCGTCAACGACGGTTTGTATCCTGAAAAGTTCGCATGGTGGGGCGTTCGTAAGCTGAGGTTCCACTGTAATTAAGACAGTGCCAGCTACTTTAGAGGTAAGCTCCCTTTTTGCGTGACGTCACGAGTCCTGCACGTGTGCTGCCGGCTAGAGGCCTCCTCAGTTCAAGGCTAGGCTAGGCTAGACTGAACAAGGCAAGGCTCCTGGGCTTCTCAACTCTCTTAATTATATGCCTCCAGACATCCAATGTATTTCTCCAATATCTCCTCACGAACCCCCATGACAGAACTAGGGTAACAAAGTTCTTAAATCTACACGTTCTGCATCTGAATCTATTCGAGGGGAAGGGGAAGAGGAATCTTGATGACAGGGAAGGGCAAGGAATTGGTGCCTCTCCTTCCTTGGATCAAACATGATTACGTCCATTTCACAGGACCTGTTTAACCTCTATGGATTTAGCTTCCCACTGGATATAATAATAATCTTGTTTGCCTAGCTCTGAAATTAATTTTAGACGCCTCCTCGGCCAGGTCCCGGACCAAACCTCCTGGTTCACAGCCTAATCAAGCAGACTACGTTACATACGAATGTTCTCTCAGCAACTTGTCACAAAATTCTGACAGATTCATAGTCTACTTCAGCATGGAGTCTAGAATCAAGAATGAGTTACACTCGAATGATGCTCCACTTCTGTAACCATTTAAAACATACCAGTGAGAGTCAACCACACCACCAACACCATCACAGATAAACAACCGAACAGATAAGT
Source organism: Cherax quadricarinatus (assembly GCF_038502225.1). Lineage (NCBI taxonomy): Eukaryota > Metazoa > Arthropoda > Malacostraca > Decapoda > Parastacidae > Cherax > Cherax quadricarinatus. Next base: position 8,625,907 of record NC_091324.1, read on the forward strand.
ATCTACATCACGAACATACATGGCACAATCCACCACACTCAAAATATAACAATGCGGGGAAATCCGGCAGAAAGAGCCTTTATACTTGGGAGAACAGACCTTGTCCTCTTTCCGTCCAGCGAGTCATATTTACGAGCAAACTTTGTGTGTATGGTGTTCCATGTGGCTGAGCTACCCTTACCCCTCACTCTGTAGTCGGCTCCCATGTCTCTGTCACTACCCGCACCCATGTGGCTGACACTACCCTTACACTATACTCAGCCCCCACCATATGCCTGACGTTCCCCTCACACTATACTTAGCCCCCCATGTGGCTGACACTAACCTTACACTATACTCAGCCCCCACCATATGGCTGACGTTCCCCTCACACTATACTTAGCCCCCCCATGTGGCTGACATTTCCATCACAACCACACCCAGCTCTTGCCCCTCTGCTCCCAAGATAATCATAATTCACCATCAAAAGACCAGGGTGCATGTGTACGACCATCAAACGGAGGAACCTCCCACCACCCTCTTACTCTTCCTCCTCTTCTTCCTCTTCCTCCTCACCCCTCCCCTCCTCTTCCTTCCCTTTCTCCTAACTCTAGCCCCCATTCCCCATGCCACGTGACCTTTATAGGACATCCTCCCGCTGGACAATAAAGTGGCGTTAATGTTTCTTTCGTCGTGCTTCCTGAAGTCATGGTCCTCGCGATTTTTTCCCCTCCATCCGTTCTCTTCGTCTATAGATAGTTTCTGGAAGTGAACCTCTCATTTGAGAACTTCGTTATGCTCTGCATAACAGTTAAGAGGCTTTCTGTATAGCATGTCACTGATGTCAGCTAGGTCTGTATACGTTGTACATGTACTTGTAAGAATATAATTATAATTATTATTTCCCAGACAATATAGACTACCAAGGTATGTCATCATTCACCCATTTTCTCTTGTTGAAACCGAATGTTATTTTGGACGCCGACACCACAATTGAAGATTGTGATTTCTGGACTTACACAAGAGCGTTTCTTACTAAGACGATGTAGTGTTATTAGATCATTGCTCGGGCGTCTGGTTGCCGGTCTCTGTGGCCACGGAGGCATTGCCGTGTATTAAACCGTCTTGCTTCCTCTGCCCATCACACGAGGAAGGAGAAAAATCGCCCAGTACCATTTACAGTCGCGTCTTTTCGTGGCGGCCACAGCAGTAAATTCCAGTGGTTGCCTCCGCTTCTCTTCTGCTTTAATTCAAAATCCCCGCAGCTCCCCTGCTGCTGTTGAGAGCTTCCTCTTGCAACACCGCTACTGTTGTGTGTTTCCTTCTGCAGAACAGCCCACATTACAGCTAGCTGTTGTTACTGGTGCGACTTGCAGCTATTTCTTACTCGTACTACTGCTCTCTGCTCTCTAACGACTGCTTTATCACAACTATAGTTGTTGTGCAAGATTTTCCTTTAGGATTTTCCTGGGAAAGTTACATTAGTTGTGCGGCAGCGTGCTCTCAGAGCTGGCACATGGGGAACGTGCTGCTGTCGGACTCACCCTAGCCATCTACTATGCTAATAAAAGGTAAAACATAGCTCACTACATTAGAGTAGCCTGTCTTTTCGGCGGTTATCTGGCGGAGGATGGAGCCTCCGCCTCTGAATGACCCACATGGACTTAGCGCTTAACATACAGCATAAAACGATGGAAAGGTGAGATGTTAACTCAGGAAACAGAGGTCCAGTTTCCTCTTGAAAACGTCTACCTTCGTTCCGGCAATGATTCCGATTTCTGATGGCAACAGATAGAGCAGACTTGGGCCACAGATGTTGACGTTATACATATTATGTTAGGCGGACAGAGTTAATGAAGAAATTATCTCTTTCTCACAGTATTGACTGGTTTGGTGAATACCGCTTCTTACAATTTTTTCAGGATTTAGTTCACTCTTTCTTCGTTATCTATATTAAATATAAGCCTCCTGTGAGTAAAGCGCCAATACTTGAAGACGTTTCCGACTTGGATTTTGATTATGTGAAAAACATTTAGATTTTTCCTAATTTCTGAATGACTTTTTTGTTGTTCCTTTAGTGTTTCTTGTGTCTGGTATGAGTGTTTTAGTTTATGTTTTATATCTGCAGCCTCTCTGTGTAAATTTCCTTTCCCTTTTCTATGTTTACGGTTTCTTGAGCTGTTCAACAACTTTATCTTCTTCTTTTGTAAAGTCTTCTATGCCCTCTTTCTGCCTACGACACAAAACATGTGTGCTTAGAATTTTTAAGAAAGGAGAAACAGATCTGTCACCGTTTGCACACAGCCTGTAGAGTGGCGCCGGAGTGGGAACGAGTGGAGTAGCAAGACTTGTTCAAGAGTTGGGGACGAGTGGAGTAGCAAGACTTATTCAAGAGTTGGGGACGAGTGGAGTAGCAAGACTTATTCAAGAGTTGGGGACGAGTGGAGTAGCAAGACTTGTTCAAGAGTTGTCTCGCTCAAGTATGACTCTCAACAGCTGATTTAAAGGAAATATAAGTACTCCCGCCTTGTAATAACATGTTCATTTTTCCATTATAATCTACCTTGTCCATAATTACTATCGTATTTGCTTTGTTTCGTAAGGTGAAGTCTAGGATCTTTCCTTAATTAATGTTATTACTTAACAAATCTTTGAGGACAATCGTGTTGTAGAGGTGTAAACAGACCTCTACAACACAGCACTTCGTTGCACTACGTTGCTTGACCTTGATGAGTTTCGAGGGTTTTCCTATTTCCACAGCCCGGCCTTGGGCCAGGCTTATTTGGTACATGCCTGGTCAACTAGGCTGTGGCTGCTGGCGGCCCGCTGGCCCACATATCCATCACAGCCTGGTTTATCTGGCACATGATGAAGGTACCAGTTACCTCTTGAAGACTTCTACACTTGTCCCAGCAGTGTTTCTGATATATTTTGGCAAGATGTTAAATATTCTGGGGTTACGGATGTTGATACAATTTTCTCCTATTGTGCCCACAGCGCCCAGATTTCAACATTTCAGAAAGATTTCAACACTTTCTATTACTGCTCAGCACTTTGTTGCTTGACGAGGGACACTTGAAGATTTCTATGTTTCCTGATGTTGCTCGGCACAGTGTTGCGACCGTCTTTGTTTTATTTTTAAATAAACGTTTATGTAATCTAATCTAACCTATGAACTAACCTTTAAAGTTAACAAGAAAGGTTAGCGGTTAGCAAACTGACACTGAGAAGCGAGAAGGGAAATGAACATAATACTATAAGGAAGGTAGTTTGAGTAGGTGCATCCTGGAAAGACAGACGGTACGGTACGGTGCAGTGCGGCACCGTCTTTTTTTCTGTTTTTCGTATTTCGTACTGTATTTTTTTTTTATGTAAAATATCAACCGTACTTTACCGAAATTTCGTACCGCACCATACCGTCCTACCAGCCTGGCATCCCGACAAAGGCTCTTTCTCATCTTTCTATGTCCTACCATTAAAAGCAGTCGTGACTCCTTCCTTGTCAAGTTGCCCGCCACGGTACGTGGCCCATGCCAGCTGCTCACCACGGTACGTGGCCCTTGCCAGTTGCCCACTCTGTAGGGGGCCCTTACCCCCTTGCCCAGTTGCCCACCACGGTAGGTGGCCCATGCCAGCTGCCCACCACGGTACGTGGCCCTTGCCAGTTGCCCACCACTATGTAGGGGGCCCTTACCCCCTTGCCCAGCTGCCCACCACGGTAGGTGGCCCTTGCCAGTTGCCCACCACTCTGTAGGGGGCCCTTACCCCCTTGCCCAGCTGCCCACCACGGTAGGTGGCCCTTACCTAGCTGCCCACCCCGGCAGGTGGCCCTTACCTCCTTGCCTAGCTGCCCACCACAGTAGGTGGGCATGCCACTACCAGACTGCAGGCAACGAGAAAGAGAACACAGCACTTTCTCAAAGCTGCCTGCAGCCTTCATGTACAACACAAGCAGATGTTTTATATCCTCCTTAATTAAGCATGACTCAAGACGCTGAGTGGGGAGAAGGGGCGGGTGCTGGGTGGAGGTGGGAGTGGCAGCGGTGATGGTGGTGGAGGAGAGTTTTGGCACGGTGGTGGCGGTGGTGATGATGAAGAGGTGGGGGACGGGTGTTGGAGGTGGCGTGGAGGGGTGTTGGTGGAAATAGAGGAGTGATAGCGGAGGTAGAGGGATAGGGAACTGTTTTTTAATTAACATCATTAGGTAAACGGATACCATCTACCTTTTACACCAAGACATAACCCTGTATGAGGTACTGGAGTTTTCTTACACGGGACATAAAATTCCTGCAGGTAAAAAAATTTCTAACTTTTTTTTTCTGGATGTGACCAAGAGCTGTCGTCTAACACAAAAGTACCTATTTTTACTGCTAGGTGAGCATGGGCAGCAGAGGTGTATGAAAATTGGCTCAAATGTTTCTCTGTGCCAGGGAATCGAACCATGGATCTTTTGATTGTGAGAGGAATGCTGGTGAGAGATGAAGATGGGTGGTTTAAGGTGGGATAACGAAGACGGGTGGTGATTGTAAGGGTGGGATGGTGAAAATGGATGATGGTAGTAAGGGATGGGGTAGTGAATGTGGATGGTCGTTGTAAGGGAAGGGGGCGGTAAAGATGAGTGGACATAAGGGGTGGGAGTATGTCTATGTTAACTAAGGTCCATTAGTCGCGTTAATTAGATTCGAAGGACGATAATCGTCTGTTGTTTTTTAATGACTCTCATTTATCCACACCAACAACACTATATATGTCGCTCACGAATAAGGCCGAATTTTCTGACAAATTCATCCTTCTAAAGTATTTACACAGGACTGACAATTTTTTTTTTATTATCACACTGGCCGATTCCCACCAAGGCAGGGTGGCCCGAAAAAGAAAAACTTTCCCTATCATTCACTCCATCACTGTCTTGCCAGAAGGGTGCTTTACACTACAGTTTTTAAACTGTAACATTAACACCCCTCCTTCAGAGTGCAGGCACTGTACTTCCCATCTCCAGGACTGAAGTCCGGCCTGCCGGTTTCCCTGAACCCCTTCATAAATGTTACTTTGCTCACACTCCAACAGCACGTCAAGTATTAAAAACCATTTGTCTCCATTCACTATCAAACACGCTCACGCATGCCTGCTGGAAGTCCAAGCCCCTCGCACACAAAACCTCCTTTACCCCCTCCCTCCAACCTTTCCTAGGCCGACCCCTACCCCGCCCTCCTTCCACTACAGACTGATACACTCTTGAAGTCATTCTGTTTCGCTCCATTCTCTCTACATGTCCGAACCACCTCAACAACCCTTCCTCAGCCCTCTGGACAACAGTTTTGGTAATCCCGCACCTCCTCCTAACTTCCAAACTACGAATTCTCTGCATTATATTCACACCACACATTGCTCTCAGACATGACATCTCCACTGCTTCCAGCCTTCTCCTCGCTGCAACATTCATCACCCATGCTTCA
>NC_091324.1:8636341-8743841 GCF_038502225.1 Cherax quadricarinatus
TCAGGTGAAGGGGTGAAGGGAATGCCACCAAGGTCACGTGAAGGGGTGAAGGAAATGCCACCAAGGTCACGTGAAGGGGTGAAGGGAAAGCCACCAAGCAGGTCACGTGAACGGAAGGGATAGCTACCAGGCAGGTCAGGTGAAGGATTGAAGGGAATGCCACCAGGCAAGTCAGGTGAAGGTGTGAAGGGAAAGCTACGAGGTAGGTCAGGTGAAGGGGTGAAAGGAAAGCCACCAGGCAGGTCATGTGATGGGGTGAAGGGGAAGCTACCAGGCAGGTCATGTGAAGGGGGTGAAAGGAAAGCCACCAGGCAGGTCATGTGATGGGGTGAAGGGGAAGCTACCAGGCAGGTCATGTGATGGGGTGAAGGGGAAGCCACCAGGCAGGTCATGTGATGGGGTGAAGGGGAAGCCACCAGGCAGGTCATGTGATGGGGTGAAGGGGAAGCTACCAGGCAGGTCATGTGATGGGGTGAAGGGGAAGCTACCAGGCAGGTCATGTGATGGGGTGAAGGGGAAGCTACCAGGCAGGTCATGTGATGGGGTGAAGGGGAAGCTACCAGGCAGGTCATGTGATGAGGTGAAGGGGAAGCTACCAGGCAGGTCATGTGATGGGGTGAAGGGGAAGCTACCAGGCAGGTCATGTGATGGGGTGAAGGGGAAGCTACCAGGCAGGTCATGTGATGGGGTGAAGGGGAAGCTACCAGGCAGGTCATGTGATGGGGTGAAGGGGAAGCCACCAGGCAGGTCATGTGATGGGGTGAAGGGGAAGCCACCAGGCAGGTCATGTGATGGGGTGAAGGGGAAGCTACCAGGCAGGTCATGTGATGGGGTGAAGGGGAAGCCACCAGGCAGGTCATGTGATGGGGTGAAGGGGAAGCTACCAGGCAGGTCATGTGATGGGGTGAAGGGGAAGCCACCAGGCAGGTCATGTGATGGGGTGAAGGGGAAGCCACCAGGCAGGTCATGTGATGGGGTGAAGGGGAAGCCACCAGGCAGGTCATGTGATGGGGTGAAGGGGAAGCCACCAGGCAGGTCATGTGATGGGGTGAAGGGGAAGCCACCAGGCAGGTCATGTGATGGGGTGAAGGGGAAGCCACCAGGCAGGTCATGTGATGGGGTGAAGGGGAAGCCACCAGGCAGGTCATGTGATGGGGTGAAGGGGAAGCTACCAGGCAGGTCATGTGATGGGGTGAAGGGGAAGCTACCAGGCAGGTCATGTGATGGGGTGAAGGGGAAGCTACCAGGCAGGTCATGTGATGGGGTGAAGGGGAAGCTACCAGGCAGGTCATGTGATGGGGTGAAGGGGAAGCTACCAGGCAGGTCATGTGATGGGGTGAAGGGGAAGCTACCAGGCAGGTCATGTGATGGGGTGAAGGGGAAGCTACCAGGCAGGTCATGTGATGGGGTGAAGGGGAAGCTACCAGGCAGGTCATGTGATGGGGTGAAGGGGAAGCTACCAGGCAGGTCATGTGATGGGGTGAAGGGGAAGCTACCAGGCAGGTCATGTGAAGAGATGAGAAGAATCGCTTATAACTACAGATCATGGCAACATAATTCAGTATTGGCAGCTTGGATTGTTAAGAGAGAAAACATAACCAGAACTCATAGACTACAACTGTTACAAGAATAACTTTATGAAGTAACAGTTAAACTTGCATTTAATAAAAAAATCGCTGAGAGAATTTAAAAAAATTATTTTTTAATTTTAGATGGTTGCAACTGGTGGAATTTCTGGCTAAAACTTTACTCAAAATTTCCCATCTAAATTAATTTTAAGCCTGAGGATTTTGTAGCGAATTGTTCCAGCCACAGTATTGTAGTTTTTATTCTTTCCTCGTCTAAAGACAGTAAGTGGACATGTAGAGTATATCCTTAACAGTAACTCGCAAAATAGAAACATGATTGTAAACAACTGATGATCACTGTTCAAACCACCGGCAAGCTGTTCCTAAAACTAGCAGTGATACCAGTTTAAATTATGAGTGAATATTAATAAAACAAATAATTGATAGATTTGTAGAAGCACACATACAGGTAATAATGAAATTATTTAGAGACAATAAGACGACTACAGTAGTGTCATTGTACGACCACGCTGAGTAGACGTACACTAGTACTCCAGGGTTTTTTGGTAGGCTTACATAAGACTTATGGCTTCTGTTACGGGTTTCCTCGTATGCTTATATAGGAGTTATGGCTGTTGTTTATCTGCTTGTTGGTCACGAGTTTGTTATAAGCCGTTATAGACCGAATATTCATAGTTTAATTCTCGGAGAAATAACATGTGCTGAGTAGACAGATCTGTGAGTGGCTGCTGCCAAGCCAGGAGGATGCAAAGCTATCTTATAACGTAACTAAAATATACGTAACAAGGTGTCTGAGTTCGTAAAGTGTATGTAGCACGTGTTTGTAAAATAAAAAAATATTTCTCTAGCAAGTTTAACATTAATAAAATGTATGAAAACTGCAAATTGTAAATTTGTGTTCAATAATTCTGTTTGTTTTTCACTGATATGCCGCTGATATTGGAAAATGGAAGTCGAGTGTTTTCACATTTATACATTGATATTTATATGTTTATGCACTGTACAGATATTTATGTATCTATACAATGACAAATATTTATACACAAATAAGTGTACACACACACACACACACACACACACACACACACACACACACACACACACACCTACCTTTACATTAACATTACCTTATACCTTTGAAGAGTTTCGAGTTAATCTACTCTCTGAAACCGGCCATGGGCCATGCTCGTCTGGTGCTTGCCGGTCAACCAGGCTATTGCTGCTGAAGGTCCGCTGCCCCACATATCCATCACAGCCTGGTTGACCTGATAAAGATACTTGTCCAGTTTCCTCTTGAAGGCTTGTTCCAGCTGTGTTTCTGATATCTTCTGGTAAGATGTTGAATAGTCTGGGATCCCGGATATTGATACAATGTTCCCTTATTGTCCCCACCGCACCCCTGCTCTTCACTGGGTTTATTTTACACTTCCTCCCATATCTCTCACTCCAGTATGTTGTTATGGCAGTGTGCAGATTTGGGACCAGGCCCTCGAGTAACTTCCAGGTATATATTATCATGTACCTCTCTCTCCTCAGCTCCAATGAGTACATGTTCAAGACTTGCAGGCATTCCCAGTAGTTTAGGTGCTTTACTGGCTCAATGTGAGCCGTAAACGATCTCTGTATTTGTTCCAGCTCCGATATTTCTCCTGCTTTGAACGGGGCCGTCAGCACTGAGCAAATATTCTAAATGAGGGAGCACTAGCGATTTGAAGAATGTCACCATAGTCATTATTTCCCTTGTTTTGAAAGTTCTCAATACCCACCCCGTCATCTTCCTGGCTGTCGTGATCTTTGTCTTGTTATGGTCTTTAAAAGAAAGGTCCGCTGACATAATTCCCAGGTCTTTTACGTGTTTCTTACGTTCTATTTGGTGACCCCCTTGAATTTTGTATTATAGTGTTCCTTTTGAGTTCTTCATTCTTTCCATACCTAAGCAGCTGGAACTCATCACCACTGAACGCCATGTTGTTCTCCACTGCTCACTGGAAAACCCTGCTTGTCTTCCTGTACTTTTTCAGTCTTCTACCGTAGTGACTTTCATGCTTATTTTAGTGTCATCTGCAAATGATGATACAAAAGTGTGCCGGGTGTTTTTGTCTATGTCTTCTATGAGAATGAGAAACAGCAGAGATGCCAGGACAGTGCCTTGGGGCACTGAACTTTTGACCTCGCTGATGCTGGATCTTGCCATACCTTCCCCGTAATGCCCATGGCCTTCATTTTGTGCGTTATAACTCCATGATCGTATTGGTCAAATGCCTTTGCAAAATCTGTGTAAATCACATCTGCGTTTTGGTCATCTTCCAATGCCTCCGTAATTCTGTCATAATGGTTCAGCAGCTGTGACAGGCATGACTGTCCTGCTCTAAAACCATGCTGGTCCATAAAATTTGTAATCTGCCGTCTCATCACTCTTTCGAAGTTTTTATGTGAGAGGTTAGGGCTACTGGTCTGTAATTTTTAGCTAGTGCTCTACTACCTTCCTTATGCAAAGGAGCAATGTCTGCACTCTTTAAGGCCTCCAGTATTTCAGCTAGATCTAAGCTCTTTCTCCACATACATACACACAAGAAGAGGCATGATAGAGCTCATGGAGCAGGAAGAGTGAACACAATACATACAACCGAGGAAGAAGTGAAGAGGCTGCAAAGCGAGCTAGATACCTCAAAGGCGATGAGAGAGGAAGCAGAGGCGCTCTGTGTACCATTAACAACAACCTTCAACACATCTATCGAAACAGGACGACTACCTGAGGTATGGAAGACAGCAGACGTAGTCCCAATTTAAAAAAAAAAAAAGACAGACAGACACGAAACATTAAACTACAGACCAGTGTCACTAACATGTATAGTACGCAAAGTCAAGATTATTATCAGAAGAGTAGTGGAGCAACTAGAAAGAAATAAGCTTATCAATGACAGCCAGCACGGTTTCAGGGATTGGGAATCCTGTGTCACAAACCTACTGGAGTTCTACGACAGGGTGACAGCAGTAAGACAGACAGACAGACAGACAGAGAGAGAGAGAGAGAGAGAGAGAGAGAGAGAGAGAGAGAGAGAGAGAGAGAGAGAGAGAGAGAGAGAGAGAGAGAGAGAGAGAGTGAGAGAGATTGCATTTTCTTGGACTGTAGGAAGGCGTTTAACACAGTTCCACACACGAGGTTAGTGTAAAACCTGGAGGATCAGGCAGGGATAACAGGGAAGGCATTGCAATGGATCAGGGAATACCTATCAGGAAGACAACAGCGAGTCATGGTACGTGGCGAGGTGTCAGAGTGGGCGCCTGTGACGAGCGGGGTTCCACAGGGGTCAGTCCTAGGACCGGTGCTGTTTCTAGTATTTGTGAACGACATTACGGAAGGAATAGATTCCGAAGTGTCCCTGTTTGCAGATATGATGATATGAAGTTGATGAGAAGAATTCAATCGAATGAAGACCAGACAAAACTACAAAGGGATCTGGACAGGATGCAGGTCTGGTCCAGCAACTGGCTCCTGGAGTTCAACCCCACCAAGTGCAAAGTCATGAAGACTGGGGAAGGGCAAAGAAGACCGCAGACGGAGTATAGTCTAGGGGACCAGAGACTACAAACCTCACTCAAGGAAAAGGATCTTCGGGTGAGTATAACACCAGGCACATCTCCTGAGGCACACATCAACTCAATAACTGCTACAGCATATGGGCGCCTAGCAAATCTAAGAACAGCATTCCGATATCTTAATAAGGAATCATTCAGGACTGTACACCGTGTACGTTAGGCCTATATTGGAGTATGCAGCACCAGTTTGGAATCCGCAATTAACCAAACACGTGAGGAAACTAGGGAAAGTGCAAAAGTTTGCAACAAGACTAGTCCCGAAGCTAAGGGATATGTCCTGCGAGGAGAGGTTAAGGGAAATCAATCTGACGACACTGGAGGACAGGACAGATAGGGAAGATATGATAAAGACATAAAATACTGAGAGGAGTCCACAAGGTGGACAGAGACAGGATGTTCCAGAGATGGGATACAGCAAGAAGGGGTCACAGTTCGAAGTTGAAGACTCCGATGAATCACAGGTATGTTGGGAAGTATTTCTTCAGTCACAGAGTTGTGAGGAAGTGGAACAGTCTGGGAAGTGATGTAGTGGCGGCAGGATCCATACACAGCTTTAAGAAGAGGTATGATAAAGCTCATGGAGTATGAAGTGTGACCCAGTAGCGACCAGTGAAAAGGCGGGCCAGGAGCTATGACTCGACCCCTCCAACCACAACCAGGCGAATACACACACACACACACACACACACACTACCCACACACACACCCACACACACACACACACACACACACCCACACACACACCCACACACACACACACACACACACACACACACACACACAATGGGAGACGTATTTATACACCAATTAACATACGCTGACGGTGACTGACAAACATTTATACACTGACAAATATGTACACTGATTGACAAACATTTGCACACATTTTGTTGCGAACATTTAATGCATCTGGTTAATGGTTAAGTGAACACAGTATTACATCACCTACAACCAGTCATTATATCCCTGAAAATAATGTTTGTTCACCATATCAATATATTTTTTTAAAATCTGTTCATCATATTTATGAAGGCTATTAATTAGCTCATCATCCTAATTATCATCACTTAATCATTTTCCCGATTATTAATTAATTCATCATGTTCCCGGAAATGGATGTGCTAATTATTTTCCCGATGATACATATTAATATATTCCTGAAATTATTAGCTTATTCATCATATTCCAGAACGTTAATTAGTTCAGCAAATTCCAGGTGATTACCAATTTGCAAATCTTCGCAATTTGTTCATCTTCCTGACAGTTAATCTATTAATCGTAACCCTTATAATAACTTGTTCATCATGTCCGTGCTAAATACACAAAGAGAAATAATAAGTACGAAAAGAGAGTTAACATTCGGCTGGGGAAATTATTAGAAAGGAAACGACACCAGGAAAAATGAAGATTATTTATAATTCCATTAAAAATCTTTTGAAATGGGCGAGCCTATTACGGACAAATTGTGGTCGACGAAATCAAAAGTGTCGGACAATTTCATATATGATGGGGGGTCTGGAAAATGCAACAGTGTAATCATTAATAACAACAATAATAATAATAATAATAATAATAATAATAATAATAATAATAATAATAATAATAATAATAATCATAATAACTACCACCATAATTGTTCCCACCACTATCGCTAGCGCCACCACCATCGTTTTTCCCACTACCATTGATGTTCCTAACAGCATCCTGGTTCTCACCATTATGGTTATTCTCACTACCATCGTTAACACCACTGCCACCATCCCTAGCACCACCAAGATTGCTGCTGTTATTACCACCACTTCGCCCATCCATTATCCACCAACCAACCACTACAGCGAAAAATTTGAGGCAATTTTGAGTAAGCTCTGGTGAGAGACCCAACACTTGTCGCACGCAGCAGGTCAACTTCACTCGGGATAAAGTATTATGCTGCCGCAATCTTTTTTTGCCCTTGTCAAATTTGCAAGCGGAATTGGTCGACACAGTAACATGGTAGGATGTGTGTTGACGCTTGTTGCGTCTCACAGGGGATGTCGCTTAGGTGGGAGAGGACTCCCCTGGCACCATTTCTCGTACGTACTAGGTACATGGCACCTAGCACCTTGACTTGTAGAAAACAGACATGAAATCCGTCACCATGTCTCGGAAATGATAAAAGACATGACCCAAGTCACCGTGTCTTGAAGGTGAGAGGAACATGCCCTGCTGAGAGCATTAGGGAAGCCCTGTTGAGGGTACTAGGGAAGCCCTGCTGAGAGCATTAGGGAAGCCCTGTTGAGGGTATTAGGGAAACCTCAACCTGTAATTACCCCAACATTCACACAATTCATCAGGTCGCATTTAAAAAAAAAAGTGAATAAATCACACACTACATTAAGGTTTAGCACTGAGCTCCCAGAGATACAGCCTCTCAAGCCTTGGCTTACAGCCAGTCACCACAAAATTCACATAAAATACCACACTTTATGCAATAACCAGGTCAGTCTTAGGAGTCTGCTAGTCACCGTGCTAGCCTATAACCACAAAAAAATGCATCAGGCCTTAATATTCAACTACAAAATATTAAACTATAGCCTGAAGCTGCTATTACAACATGCAACGCAACCAGCCTTGTCATGTAACAACCATCTAAACCAAGCACCATGCTAATCAATCAATTTTATTTCTTTGGAAGTAGTACATTGATATTATGTATTTACATTAATGAGTTGCAGTGCAAAGAGAGCCTCTATCATGCCTAGGCATTATGGGCGGACTTAATTTAATGGCTTACTGACTACTTAATACTAAAGAATTTATCATAGTTTAAGTTGTACAATAGTTTCAATAGTAAATATTTAAATTATATTATGGTAATATAACATTGTGATTTGCTAAGCCTTAACCTGCAACCATCACAACCACACAACTTATCATCACAGTCATACAACCTATCAATCACAGCCACACAAGCTATAAAATCACAGTCACATTTCTCCTTCAGCCACAAAACTTAACACTCACACAACCTATCAAACTAAGCAAACTATCTGTCACAAGCACTCAAGCTATTAATCACGGTTACAGAACCTATCACAACCACAGAACTTATCAATCCCAACCACACAATCCATCACAACACACCCACACAACTACCAAGCCTTAACCTGCAACCACCAACACATCTCACGAGTCAAGCCACATGAACATCCAAGCTAGTACTGGAAAAACTAAAACTCTACACATAAACATTTCTTTTAGTGAGAGAGAGAGAGAGAGAGAGAGAGGGGAAGGGAAGGGGAGGGGAGGGGGTAAAAAAACAAGACTGCACCACCACCACAGAACAATGTGGAGCAGGACACAAATTCACTCGCTGTCTCAGTAGAACCACACACTCCGTACTCCCCATCCCCCTAAAGAAATATTTTTGCGAGCCTACAAGGTCTTAAAACAAGCAATAACAACAAAATCCTGGCAATAACAAAATCCTTATTAATGAAGAGTGGTTTTTCTCAAAGAAACAAATGCAGCGTTTTCAATTTCACATACCCCATATTAATTAAAGTCACATTACAACGAAATGTGAACAATTGGGACAACCTAAAAAAAAAAAGAAAAAAATATGTTACAAGGCGGGGTCAGTCTGCATAATTAAAAATAATTCGCTCACGTAAGAGGCAAGATTCAAACTCAGGGAAAGCCAGTCCTAAAACTAGCAGGCCAGTGTTCTATCCAGTGCATAATGCTAGTCCAGTTAAATAAATTTCTATAAACTCATTCATTTGCACTGAGCTACCATGTAGTCCAATCATTTGCTGTGAAAACTAAATACTAACATTTAGTCGCTGCTCTGGTATAAAAAACACCAGACGAAAAATCAGCGTAGAATAGATTATACTGGAAAATAACCCTGTATTCATATACTGTACATCTGTTTCTTTAGTGTTTAATTATTAATGTTTACGTTAGAATTGTAATAGGAATCTTACTTTCTCTACATTTACACTTACATTATTGAACGTTTGTGTGTGTGTGTGTGTGTGTGTGTGTGTGTGTGTGTGTGTGTGTGTGTGTGTGTGTGTGTGTGTGTGTGTGTGTGTGTGTGTGTGTGCGCGCGCGCGCTTTACGATACTGAATGAGGTCTGGTCATGTTTGGTGTCGCCTGGTAGGAACTACTGATATAACAAGCAGTAGATATGGAGGATGGGGGGGGGGGACCCTTCCAAAACCTACACCCACTCCCTTCCAACTTCTGTCCTCCACGTTTGCTCAGAGCAGCAGCTGGCACTCTGGTCCCAATCCAGGGAGGATATGAGCTGTTGCTCTGCCTTCATTAACATAACGTCACATGGGGACACCATTTTTACATCTAGTGTGCAGCCTATGTCCATATTGTGGACTCTTGTCGTTTTTAACTGCATGGATGAGATAGACGTTCAGAAGAGCTATCCGAATTTCATTCAGAGTATCGAGTAAACATTGCTACACATTCACATGTCTGAAATTATGGTTCTAAACCCTGTTATGTTTAAACATAGTCAAAGAGAGGTGTTACCATTAGGTCAGGCATATATAAACATACTGTGTTCTCCTTTGGGACATGACTGATGTTGAGTGTTTTGGTGATTGTCTTTTGAGGTATCTATTCTGCAAGGACAGTGTGTGTCATTGTCATACACTGTATGTCTTGGGACGGAGTTCAACTCAGCTTGAGTGTTATTGGCCTTTCACTTACGTTCACTATACTGGATTCTATTTCTACATATTCTAGTTTGGACTAGGTTTCTGGAAGAGGTTTGCTTCTGCCTACTAAGTAGTAAGTGAGCTTATTATATACCCAGCTTGGTGGAGATTATGAGTCATATGACTTATTACAGATATATCATTTACACCTGGAAAATTCTGGAGGAACTTGTCTTAAATCTGCATACCGAAATTACACTTCACGAGAGCAAGATAGTGCGAAGTACCTCCAGTGAGTATACTAATTATACCAAGAGAACTCAATAAGTGTACAGGTGCCAAAACTTAGACATTCATACCTAATTCTTCATACCTAAGTGAAATTACCAACAAGCCCCTTGGGATTAAATAAGTTCCTGAAGCTAGTTCCTAATTAGCCGTGCTGTGGTACCTACACTGTGTGTGACTAGCACGAACAGCCTGGTTGATCAGGTTATCAACCATCAGACCTGGTCTGGGACCGGGTAGCAGAAGCGGCTCACCCCGTGCAGAGTCTTCGGGTAATGTTTAAGTAAAAGTACTAATCTGTGCTCACTGAGCCGTTCAACAGATTAAAGATTAACATCCCACACGAATATTTTATGAATGTGATACCAAAGTTTAAAAAAAAAAAATATGTATTTTAACCCCCAGTCCCAGGTTCGTGCAGTGCCAGAAAAATAATTAAAAAGGACAAAATTATAGGCTTTAAATATCCCATACAGGCGACACCTTGTCCCTTCCTCTGCTACTTCCCCTCGCTTTCCTTTCTTTGCCTTCCCCTCTCCGCTACTGCTTGCTCGTTCTCTCTCCTCTTCCTTTTGCTTGTACCCTCAGTCATGCCGCCATAAATCTTCAACCACCTGCCATCAATCATGTGTTCCACATGGCCAAACTACTTTTGAAAGAGCTTCTTCCAAATGGCCCCTTGATGGATTCCTCGCCCTCTTCCTCACCCCTCTCATCTTTATCCCGCCTCTTCTAAATAGTCTTTTCTCTCTCTCTCTCTCTCTCTCTCTCTCTCTCTCTCTCTCTCTCTCTCCCCTGGTAAAGGAGTTTCTAAGGTCATAAACTCACCCAGAGATGTTAAGAACAGAAACGCTCTGGAAAGCAAGATTTTATTGGAACAACATTTTGTACAGAGCTGTACGAAGAGCGAAACGTGGTCCCAGCAAATGTTGTTCTGCATCGTGTCTTTTCTACACTATTACAGTTTGATACCTGGACAATATATCTCAAATATATATTGATTTATGGCGCAACTGAGGCTACCCAGGCAGTCTGCCTGAAGACCCTCTCTCAGAGGGAAGCCAAGATGGTCCTACACACACTTCCCAGGATCACACTGTCACTCTCCTCCTCTCACTACACCTGTCACTCTCCTCCTCTCACTACACCTGTCACTCTCCCTCACTCACTACACCTGTCACTCTCCCTCTCTCACTACACCTGTCACTCTCCCTCTCTCACTACACCTGTCACTCTCCCTCTCTCACTACACCTGTCACTCTCCCTCTCTCACTACACCTGTCACTCTCCCTCTCTCACTACACCTGTCACTCTCCCTCTCTCACTACACCTGTCACTCTCCCTCTCTCACTACACCTGAACTCTCCCTCTCTCTCTCTCTCTCTCACTGCAACTGTCACTCTCCCTCTCTCTACACCTGTCACTCCGTCTCTACACCTGTCATTCTCCCTCTCTCTCTACACCTGTCATTCTTCCTCTCTCTCTCTACACCTGTCACTCCCTCTCTCTTCCTAAACCTGTTACTCTCCCTCTCTCTTCCTACACCTGTTACTCTCCCCCTCTCTCAACACTTGTTACTCTCCCTCGCTCTCTCTACACCTGTCACTATCCCTCTCTCTCCACCCTGTCACTATCCCTCTCTCTCTCTACCCTGTCACTCTACCTTTCTCAACACCTGTCACCTTACCTCTCTCTACACCTGTCACTCTCCCTCTCTCTACACCTGTCACTCTCCCTCCCTCTCTCTACACCTGTCACTCTCCCTCTCTCTACACCTGTCACTCTCCCTCCCTCTCTCTACACCTGTCACTCTCCCTCCCTCTCTCTACACCTGTCACTCTCCCTCCCTCTCTCTACACCTGTCACTCTCCCTCCCTCTCTCTACACCTGTCACTCTCCCTCCCTCTCTCTCTCTACACCTGTCACTCTCCCTCCCTCTCTCTACACCTGTCACTCTCCCTCCCTCTCTCTACACCTGTCACTCTCCCTCCCTCTCTCTACACCTGTCACTCTCCCTCCCTCTCTCTACACCTGTCACTCTCCCTCCCTCTACACCTGTCACTCTCCCTCCCTCTCTCTACACCTGTCACTCTCCCTCCCTCTCTCTACACCTGTCACTCTCCCTCCCTCTCTCTACACCTGTCACTCTCCCTCCCTCTCTCTACACCTGTCACTCTCCCTCCCTCTCTCTACACCTGTCACTCTCCCTCCCTCTCTCTACACCTGTCACTCTCCCTCCCTCTCTCTACACCTGTCACTCTCCCTCCCTCTCTCTACACCTGTCACTCTCCCTCCCTCTCTCTACACCTGTCACTCTCCCTCCCTCTCTCTACACCTGTCACTCTCCCTCCCTCTCTCTACACCTGTCACTCTCCCTCCCTCTCCCTACACCTGTCACTCCCCTTCCCTCTCTACTCCTGTCACTCTCACTACACCTGTCACTCCCTCTCCCTCTCTCTATACCTGTCACTCTCTATCTCTCTCTACAACTGCCACTCTCCCTCTCTACTCTTGCCACTCTCCCTGTCTCTACACCTGTCATTCTCCCTCTCTCTACTACTGTCACTCCCTATATCTCTATGCCTGTCACTCTCCCTCTCTCTATACCTGTCACTCTCCCCCTCTCTACACCTGTCACTCCCCCCTCTCTACACCTGTCACTCCCCCCCTCTCTACACCTGTCATACTCTCTACACTTGTCACTCTCCCCCTCTCTTTCTACACCTGCCACTCTCCCTCTCTATATATCTGCTCCTTTCCCTCTACACCAGCCATTTTTTTTCTCTCTCTCCATCTGTCACTCACCCTCTCTCTACACCTGCCATTCTCCCTCCCTCAACACCTGCCATTCTCCCTCTCTCTACACCTGCCATTCTCCCTCTCTCTACACCTGCCATTCTCCCTCTCTCTACACCTGCCATTCTCCCTCCCTCTACTCCTGCCATTCTCCCTCCCTCTACTCCTGCCATTCTCCCTCCCTCTACACCTGCCATTCCCTCCTCACTCTACACCTGCCATTCTCCCTCACTCTACACCTGCCATTCTCCCTCACTCTACACCTGCCATTCTCCCTCACTCTACACCTGCCATTCTCCCTCACTCTACACCTGCCATTCTCCCTCACTCTACACCTGCCATTCTCCCTCACTCTACACCTGCCATTCTCCCTCACTCTACACCTGCCATTCTCCCTCACTCTACACCTGCCATTCTCCCTCACTCTACACCTGCCATTCTCCCTCACTCTACACCTGCCATTCTCCCTCACTCTACACCTGCCATTCTCCCTCACTCTAGATATCAAGTCCATCATTTCACTTTTCCCTATTCACCATCCCAGGTTTTCTCACGTTCACCTGTTCACTCTCACGTTCACCCAGCTAACCGTCTCGCTTCGCTTCACGTTCACAATATCTTTTCTCACGTTCACCATCTCTTGGCTTCACGTTCACCATTTCTTGACTTCACATTCACCATCTCTTGGCTTCACGTTCACCCCGTTCATCATTTCTTGGCTTCACGTTCACCCAGTTCACCATCTCTTGGCTACACCTTCACCCAATTCATCTCTTGGCTTCACGTTCACCCGGGAGTGCCACCTAGCAGTTATTGAGCGCTTGTCGTTTGAACGAGATATAATCCAATTTCCGACTTTTGGATGGGAGCTAAAATTAATTCGGCAGATATTTTTTTCTTTCTATTTTTTTAGCATAAGTATTAAATTAGCTCTCAGATATAGAGTCAGTCTGCACGCCAGAGTTTATTCGTTGAATAATTCGTAATTCGTTTCGGGGATGATAGACAGTTATTCAAATTCTGTTTATTTTGAAAAAATCTAAGAATAAACCCTTCATATATATATATATATATATATATATATATATATATATATATATATATATATATATATATATATATATATATATATTATATTATATATATATATTATATATATATATATATATATATATATATTATATATATATATATTATATATATATATATATATATTATATATATATATATATTATATATATATATATATATATATATATATATATATATATATATATATATATATATATATATATATATATATATATATATATATATATATATGTATGTATGTATATAGGGAGGTACCACCTCTGGAACTGTCCTGGGGACCCTCATCCTCAGAAACAACATAAATAACTCAGAGGTACATCTCGAATACTTCGTCCAGCTCCCTGGCGGTGGGCCGCGTGCCCAGAATGCTGCAGGCATTTGCCCTCTGGATCGCAACACTGAGTCTCTGAAAGAGGAAGCTGGCTGCCCTGTTGGTCCTTGGTTTCTATGATACGTTTTTCATCCAGCCCTTTGAGGAACTTTAGCGCACACTTGCCCCATGCTCCAAGGGTCTCTATTGGGATGAAGTTATAGCAAGGGGAAAGGCCATCATATTTGCGGGTCTTCTGGGTCTCCCTGTGGCTGACAGCTCCACCCCCTTCAACTACGGAGTATGGGAAGTAGGTGTCTGCCAATGTGGCGGCACAGGTGTAGTCCCAAGCAATCTGCTTTCCATCCTTCCAGGGTAGCATAGTGGCTCCATCAGGACTTTTGACTTCCGTCAGACCTCTGTACTTGGGCTTCCCGTTGGGCTGGGCAACGAACTGTGGCGAGGCTTCTCTTTATGATGTCACGGACCTCCTCATGTCTGGCATACTTCCCTTCTGATATGTGACACACAAGACCATGAAGTCCGAACTGATCAGCCGTCGCCCTGCCGTAAATACACCTATGTTCGATGAGGATGGGGGCGGCTAGGCGAAGAGCAACACCAATCCGAATGGCCTGTGGGTCGAGTCGAGTGCCCAGGGAGGAAGTGGGAACAGCTAGAAGGAAATCTGAGTGTGGTGCCTTCACTGCTAGGAGACGAGCTTTGTTCTTTCCTGAAGCATTGGTGAGCCTTTTGTTGGCAATTTTTGCCATGATCGGTTTGTCCCAGTGGAACTGTTTGTGCTCTTTGGGGGGAGGTGGTCTACTGGAGGAGTCGGCAAGGGTGTCCCACCGCAAGGCTGCTTCAGTGAACCTTGGGTCTTGAGCTCCTACCGCATCTCTCAAGCGTTCGAGGACAATCTTCTTCACTAATCCACTGGAAAACGAACATGAAGACAGAAATGCAGGTAAAGCTACCTGCATTGCTTTGCGCACCCCTATACCTCCCAGATGCACTGGGAGGGTTGCCTGATCCCACTGCCGATTCTCTAGTGACAGATTCAGTGCCTTCTTAAAGGTTGATCTCAGGTGTGCGTCATATTCGTCGAGTGTTGGGTTGTCAAAATAGGGTGCGCACCTCAGGAAGCGAGTCCTGGCATATTAAGACACCTTGTGAGGGGATACAAGGCATCAAGGGCATCAAGATCACTTATTCTCTCCTCCATTCTCTTCAGGTTATTCAATTTGTCCTTGAGGACCGTGTGGATGGCCTGGTAACCCAGCGGTGCTCCCAAGAGGGTCCTGTTGGATGGAGTGGTAGTAGAGACTTCCGGGAGGATTGTCGGCACAGCATTGATTATTTCCTGGTTCGTTGTGATGACTTCACACTTGGAGGGATTGAGGATGAGTCCCAAGTTGTAGGTCCTCTAACAGGGACTCTTCAGTACCTACCAGAGTGCCATCATCTGGCTGAATCACCCTGCTGAACACCCTCCGATGAGGGAATTTCATGTTCGCCAAACAAAACAATTGAGGGTTTTCTGTAGCCAGCTGCAATGAAGGGAAAAAGACTGGGGAACTGATCCCGAACAGCCAGCAAGACTACATCTCTCTTCACCATATTAAAGGCATTTCTAAAATCAAGTTTGACTACGACCTTGTCTTCTGGTAGGTCCCTGATATAGGCCCTTGCCGCACGAGCTGCGGCTTCACTGCCTTTAGACCCCCCAAAGCTCAGTTGGTGTGACTGGAGTAAACTGGCAGTTTCTAGGCGAATGTTCAAGACGGCGAAGAGTGTTACCAACAGCGGGGTCTGATTCCCCCATCTTTCTTCAATGAGCATAGTGAGGCTAAAAAAAAAAAAAAAAAAAAAAAAAGTTTAATTTCTTCTGGGATTCGCCCAGCCAGGCAGTTGACAAAAGTTGTTAACTAGGCGAGAAGAATGGATGTAGATGCGCCGAGTACTGGATTTACCATCTCTTTGAGGTGTTGTGGTCGAATTCCAGTGTAACCTCCTGCAGATCCTGCTGGAAATGGCACTATCGCCTTACAGACTTCTGATTCTGGCAAAATTAGTTGTTCAGTGATGGGGTCTTCCTCAGGGTTGTTGTTGACGACTATGGTGCCCCTGTTTGGATGCTTGTCTCTTAGTGCTTGGGCCGGTCTCATCTTTGGGAGCTACAGTGACGTCACTTGTAATTATTCTGATTGCTCCCACTGTGTTACCTTATCCAATTTTTTTTGCCAACCTGTGCGCAAATTTTCTCAGCAGGCCAACAGGCCTGCTGCAGTGTTCCTCCTTTCTTATGTTATGTTCTTAATTTTTCTTGGGTCTACCTCTGTGATTCCTGCGATGATGGGGCAAACGGACACAATTATCCGTTCTTGGGTAGTTGTACACACACACACACACTATATATATATATATATATATATATATATATATATATATATATATATATATATATATATATATATTATATAGCCGAATTAGTAAAACTTGCGATTTTGGCTTAAACAGCAACGTTCTTCTTGCCGAAAAAGGCAAGCGAAAAGAATAATAAACACAAATTAATAATAAACATAATGAAATATATTTTTCTCGTTAGCTGCAGAATGTTATTTGCGAAATTATTGCATACACAAATTTTTGCTTGCCTTATTCGACAAGAGCGCTGCTATTTAAGCCAAAATCGCATGTTTTACCTATTCGTTACAACACACACACACACACACACAAATATATATATATATATATATATATATATATATATATATATATATATATATATATATATATATATATAATGTGTGTGTGTGTGTGTGTATGTGTGTCCCCCCCGAACCTCAACAACTCTTCAAGTCTGTTGGTAATACTTTCAGTAACCTCCGCTCGTCCTTCTAATCTCCAAGATACGAATTCTCTGCATAATATTCACACCACACATTGTCATCAGACACATCTCCACTGCCTCCAGCCTTCTCCTTGCTGCTTCACACCCATATGAGGGCGTTAGTACCACTATACTCTTACACATTTCCCTTTTGGCCCTCATGGTTAACGTTGTCTCCACATATGCCTGAATGCATCACTCACCCTTTCCCCCTTGTCATTTCTATGGTTCACCTTATGTTTCATAGACTCATCTGCAGACAAATCCATTCCCAAATACCTGAACACATTCGCTTCCTCCATACTTCTTTCCTCCAATCTGATATCCAATCATTCATTACCTATACAACACTTGGGTATCTTTAATGAGGAAACATTTCACCACACAGTGGCTTCATCAGTCCATACAAAGGAGAATCGTGAAGAACCGGAGTAGTTTGAGGGAATCAGTCCCTCACTCTTGAGTCGATGTAATCAGTTCATCAATCTTGAAAAGAATACAGCATATGTGCGAAGAAGTGGCTTATATACTGTGAGCAGATGGTGAGGTGCAGCAGTCGTAGGTGGTATTACATTTGTCCAATGTGGAAGTAGGTCGTGCCCAAGTGTTGTACATGTGTCTAATTTATCAACTTGTCGGTTCTCTGAACCATTCATCTACAATCCTGTAGACAAGCCACTTCTTCGCACATATGCTGTATTCTTTTCAAGACTGATGAAATGATTACATCGACTCAAACTCCTCCTGTTCTTCACGATACTCCTTTGTATAGACTGATGAAGCCACTGTGTGGCGAAACGTTTCCTCATTAAAGATACCCAAGTGTTGCACATGTGTCTAATTTATCAACTTGTCGGTTCTCTGAGCCATTCATCTACATTCATTACCTAATTTTTTTTTGTTTCCCTCATCACCTTCCTCTTTCAAATATTCGCTTTTAGTTTCCTTCTTTTACATACCCTCCCAAATTCGTTCACCACCCTCTGAAACATCTCTTCAGAATCTCCAAACAGCACAGTATCATCAGCAAAAAGTAACTGTGACAACGCACACTGTGTTAGATTATTTATCTTCCAATCTACACCTCTCCCCATCACCCCTGCATTCTCTTCCCTTACCATCTCATCTATAAATGTATTAAACAACCATGGTGACAACATGCATCCCTAAGGCCTGCTTTTACTGGAATATAATCTCCCTTTCTCCTACATACCTTAACCTGAGCCACACTAACGTTTTAAAAACTCTAACTGCTTTCACTAACTCACCACCTATTCTATATACCTGCAACATCTACCACATTGCTTCCCTATCCACCCTATCATATGTCTTTTCCAAATCAATAAATGCAACGAAAACTTTACTGGTTACTTATGTACTTCACTTCCCCTACGCTTCCTAAAGCTTCCTTGTTCATCTGCTATCCTGATTTCCATCTTACCCTTAATTCTATCAGTAATAACGACCATATACCTCACTACGTATACTCCAGAGGCTTACTCCCCTATAATTCTTACTCTCTTTCGTCCCCTTTATGTATGCTCTCTGCCAGTTCCTAAACACCTTCCCCTCTTTCGTACATTTATTAAATAAAAGCACCAATCACTCCAAAACCGCATACCTACCTGCTATTAACATTTCTGTACTGATACCATAAATCCCAGTTGCTTTACCTTCTTTCATTTTATCCACAAAATTTAACAGTTCCTCGAAATGTTCCCTCCATGTTAACGATACCTCCAACTCCCCCTCTAATAACTCTTCTGTTTTTAACTGTCAAATCCATTCGTTCCCTAGGCTTTAAGTTATTAGTTTCACTCCAATTTTTTTTTCTTATTTTTAGCAAAATTAGCTGATAGCATCTCGCTCACTCTCCCATTTACTCTTTTTACATTCCCTTACCACTTTTTTTCCAAGTATAATAATAATAATAATATCTTTATTTACTACAAGTACATGTACATGGTATACAGTCCTAGCTGACAACAATGACATACTACTATATAGAAAGTCCCTTGTTATACTCCGCATTTCGGACAAATTAGGTCAGTGTCCCAGGATGCGACCCACACCAGTCGACTAACACCCAGGTACCCATTTTGCACATAGACAACAAGTGGAAAGAAACACGTCCAATGTTTCTACTCTGGCTGGGAATCGAATCCAGGCCCTCGCCGTGTGAAGCGAGAGCGTTAACCACCAGGCCAAAACCTATAATATGCTAGCTTTTTCTCTCTTACCCCTCTCCTTACCTCATCATTCCACTAATCGTTCCTCTTCCTTCCCGCACCCACCCTCCTGTATCCACAAACTTCTGCTTATATCTGTTTATATCTTACCCTAACTGCCTCTTTTAGTTTATAAACCTTCACCTCTCTCTTACTTGCTGATGTCATTCTCTTTGTATCCCATTTACCTTTTACTTTCGCTGTAGCTTAAAAATAATCTGATATATCCATCGCCCATCTATAAACATCACATCCAGAAGTCTCCCCATCAATCTTTTATCCACCAATACATAATCTAACAACTATTCTCATAAAGCCATATATCGTATCTCGTATATTTATCCTTTCTTAAAATATGTATTACATACTACCAAAACTCTTTCTATACAAAGTCCCCCATCATCGTTTACCCCTGGCAACCCACTTATCTACTACGCTCTCTACAACCGTTTCTCCCACATCACCATTCATGTCCCCTACCACAATTTCTCTTTAATATATATATATATATATATATATATATATATATATATATATATATATATATATATATGTGTGTGTGTGTGTGTGTGTGTGTGTACACACTCTAGGTTCATTTACAAAAAAAACTCAAGTGTCCAGATGTAGCCAATATGTATCATCGTAACTTTTTTGATAACTAATACATTTGTAATTATTACATAAAACATTTATTCGTAATTGAATACACCTTTTTTTTATTTCAGCTTTATATGATAATTTAGTTTTGAAATTTCAATTATTTTTATACCAAATTAAATTCGTTATGATAACGGTATTCATAAATAATTTCGCCTTTTTTCACATTTTCAAAAGCACGCAATAGAGCGGTAATTTAATTATTTCTTTTTATGATGAAATTTTATACTGGCTGTGTTTGGCTTGTTCCATCTTTGCAAACTGTCTCACACTGACAGTCTGAAAGTGACATAGCGGAGGAGGCAGGATTCATAAATAGCTTTAAGATGGGGTACGATAAAGCTTATGGAACAGGGAGAGAGTGGATTAAGTAACGATCAGCGAAGAGGCGGGGCCAAGAACTGTAACTCGACTCCTGTAACCACAAATAGATACGTACACATACGTAGCCAATTAGGAAAAAAAAGGGAAGGCACTAACAAACCACGGCCACAAGACATCAAATCGTAAACAGGCTAGTTTGAGCCAGTCCCATGAACTTGCAGTTAAGAGAGGGCCGCACCTGGTTTCAGAATTGATATTTGCAGGGCTGGAGGCAGTGCCGACTGTCCTGAGCCAGAGTTCATTTGCATACTCTCAAAAACTCTTATTTGATCCGGTCCAATGATGACACAATGGAGAGTCGGGCATCGCCCAAGTCATATTATCAAAATGTGAAACTGGTCCAAATGCAAATGAACTTCAAGCCCCGTGAAATGCGCTAGAAATGGCGTGTGTGTGATTTTAAACGGTGGCGTCATCTGCAATGTAGATTTGACGGAAATGTTCAATAAATCTGGCGATACCAGAGGTTCACACAGCCGCCGCCACCACCGCCACCGCTACAACGATCACTACCAACCATTACTACCACCACCACCACCAGCCAACACTACAACGATCACTACCAACCATTACTACCACCACCAGCCAACACTACAACGATCACTACCAACCATTACTACCACCACCACCAGCCAACATTACAACGATCACTACCAACCATTACTACCACCACTACCACCAGCCAACACTACAACTATCACTACCAACCATTACTACCACCACCACCACCAGCCAACATTACAACGATCACTACCAACCATTACTACCACCACCACCACCAGCCAACACTACAACGATCACTACCAACCATTACTACCACCACCACCACCAGCCAACACTACAACGATCACTACCAACCGTAACTACTACCACCACCCAACACTACAACGACCACTACCAACCATTACTACCACCACCAGCGAACACTACAACGATCACTACCAATCATTACTACCACCACCAGCCAACACTACAACGATCACTACCACCACCACCAGCCAACATTACAACGATCACTACCAACCATTACTACCACCACCACCACCAGCCAACACTACAACGATCACTACCAACCATAACTACTACCACCACCCAACACTACAACGATCACTACCAACCATTACTACCACCACCAGCGAACACTACAACGATCACTACCAATCATTACTACCACCACCAGCCAACACTACAACTATCACTACCAACCATTACTACCACCACCACCAGCCAACATTACAACGATCACTACCAACCATTACTACCACCACCACCACCAGCCAACACTACAACGATCACTACCAACCATTACTACCACCACCACCACCAGCCAACACTACAACGATCACTACCAACCATAACTACTACCACCACCCAACACTACAACGACCACTACCAACCATTACTACCACCACCAGCCAACACTACAACGATCACTACCACCACCACCAGCCAACATTACAACGATCACTACCAACCATTACTACCACCACCACCACCACGACACACTACAACGATCACTACCAACCATTACTACCACCACCACCAGCCAACACTACAACGATCACTACCAACCATTACTACCACCACCACCAGCCAACACTACAACGATCACTACCATTATTATTACCACCACCACCAGCCAACACTACAACGATCACTACCATTATTATTACCACCACCACCAGCCAACACTACAACGATCACTACCATTATTATTACCACCACCACCAGCCAACACTACAACGATCACTACCAACTATTACTACCACCACCACCACCCAACACTACAATGATCACTACCATTACTACTACCACCAGCCACCACTACAATGATCACTACCAATCATTACTACCACCACCAGCAAACACTACAATCATCATTACCAACCATTACAACCACCACCAGCCACCACTACCCCTACAATGATCACTACCAACCATTACTGCCACTACAACGATCACTACCAACTATTACTACCACCACCACCACCCAACACTACAATGATCACTACCATTACTACTACCACCAGCCACCACTACAATGATCACTACCAATCATTACTACCACCACCAGCAAACACTACAATCATCATTACCAACCATTACTACCACCACCAGCCACCACTACAATGATCACTACCATTACTACCATCACCCACCCGCCGCTACCACCACCACAATGATCACTACCATTACTACCACCAAAACTACCCTCTTCTACAACTACAATGATCGTTACCATCATCCGCCGCGACCACCACCATGATCACTACAATTACTACCACCCCCACCCATCACTACTACCACAATCATCTACAATTACTACCACCACCACCACAATGATCACTACCATTACTACCACCACCACCACCACAATGATCACTACCATTACTACCACCACCACCACCACAATGATCACTACCATTACTACCACCACAATGATCACCACCATCACTATCACCGTAACTGTCACAATCACCATATTAATGAGCATCCCTAACTACCACAACCACTCACCCTCCACCACACAACCAAACTCCTTTCTACTTCACCATAAAATTATCATTTTTTATCTTCTATTTTCGTAGGGCGGGCGGGAAAGCTGGCTGACTGGTTGCCTGGCTGGCTGCCTGCTTCCCTGGCTGCCTGGCTGGCTGCCTGCTTCCCTGGCTGCCTGGCTGGCTGCCTGCTTCGCTGGCTGGTTGCTTCCTGGCTGGCTGGCTTCCTGCTTCGCTGGCTGACTGTTTGCCTGCCTGCCAGGCTATCTGCCCGCCTTCCAGGCTGCCTAACTAGCTGGCTGGCTTCCTACCTGGCTGGCTATCTGACTGTCTGGCTGCTTGTCTGGCTGACTACCCGGCTGTCTGGCTGGTTACTTGACTGCCTGTCTGCCCGCCCCCAGCCTAGTAGCTTGTCTTACCTGTGTCACTAGTCTGTCACATATACATTATCACCAACATAACACATCTCTCCAACACACATGTTCATCTCAACTTCAACTTTCTTCCCGCCTCGTCCCTACTCTCCTCCCATTTCTCTAGCCCATGGCAACCTGTCCTTACCCTCCTCTCGAACCTCTTAACCTGTCCTCACAAGGAAAACAAAAGTTAAAATCTATTTAGAGACTAAAAATTAGCCTTTTGAGCATTATGACAACTCTGGTCGCCCCACAATATACCTTATAGCCAACATTTCTACGTAGGAAATTTTAGAATGAATTAGTTAAGCTAATCTACTGCAATTTATCTAATTATTATTTATTATTATTATTCGTTGAATTAAGAACGTTTTACCATCTTGAAAGCATCTCCGTTTAACTGTAATTTAAGTAAAATAAACCAACTTACCAAATACTAGCTCTTAGGAGAGGACCGTTAAGATTATGTTTCGATCAGTTTTGGACTGTTGTCAAGTCACAACTATCCGGGAAGGAGCGAAATGTCGTCTAAAGGTTCCTCTCTTAATAGCGGGTATGTTCATAACTAAACATGTTTGACACACGCTCTGATACAGTAACAGGGAAACATGCTGGACACACGTGGCTTCATAATGACATGTAAAGCACCACATAGGACGTCATCTTAAGGAAACATGTTAGATCCACAACACTGGAGCGTAATTTTCGTCCCTTGCAAAGAGCGTCGATAATTCAAGGTTTTCTGTGAGGGCTGTCGTGCCATCCCAGTTCCTCACCTTACCCAGGAAGGTGCCTTCCTTCCCACCTGTCTGTCATCTTGAGCAGACGTCAGCGGCTCGTCTTGACTAGCGGTGCCGGCGACAGCCGTCACCTCAGGATAGCGTCACCTACAGCATCCTCGAGGCATCGTCTGTGCCCGGCCTCGTGTGCTCGTCAGCGTCGTCGGCAGGAGGGCCACAGCGCCTCCAGACAATCACCTGTCACCACCTCCGAGGTGATGACACCAAGCCTGGTTGGTATGACTTGAATGAGAATCTAAAAATTTGGTTTGCTTTCTGTCTTTTCGATGTTTAAGTCTTTGCATCTCTGACTCTTCTGAATATGTCAATATCTGCGCTCTTCAAGGGAGGGGTATGAATGCTGGCGAAGAGCTCTTGATTCAAGGCACTTCCTCTCTTCCTTGAATTTGCGTACTTCCCATTCCCCATTCGTTGTTCAGTACCTACACATCCTCTCTCTCTCTCTCTCTCTCTCTCTCTCTCTCTCTCTCCATTTCAAACCCCCATTCCGCTATCTCTTCCTCCTTTCTTTTACGTACTTGCATTGAGCAATCAACTAATTAATTAAAAGGGAGAGGAGCGAAAAGGTCACTAACTTTCTATGCTCCCAAGCTTCATTATGGTTTAATTAGGGTGATGGGGGCAAACTCATCAGAGATTAGGTCGTCCAGGCTCAGTCATACAGTAATAACTCTTTGTACATCAACACGACATAAAAACAAACTACAAGTGAATCTGGGTGTTATGTATCAGTGTGGACACAGCAACGTACTGCCCACACAACACTGCAGAAAAGACACAGGTGCAGGATAGCCATTTAATCTGGCAATGTTTCACTTTATACATGAATGGTATACAACACCGAGAAGATGAAAATTAGATACATATTCAACATCTGGGTATCGTTAATGTAGACGTTTCGCCATCCAGTGACTATCAATAAAACCAATGGATGGAGAAACGTCGACATAAAGATACCCAGATGTTGCATATGTGTCTAATTTTCACAATGTTTCACTTTGTGTACATCATTATATTTATGTGAACTCGTATGGGCCATTCAGCGCAAGAATGATGGAGGCTCGATCCTCCGTCCATAAATTGTAAGACAGACACGCTACTCTAGCAGCCAGCCAAAATAATAGGAGAGACTGACTCTGTGTAGAGCTTTATCAAGTCAGTAACTTGATAATGGTCTACACAGAGCGAAATATTAAAATACAATATGTTTATGCCTGTCTTCTTTGTTTATTATATTCATGGGGAAGCGCTAAACATGGATTGGTTATTTATCGCCTGGGAAATAAAAAGCATTCAGTTTTGATCCATGGAAGATTAGCTATTCCTTGGATCAAGAGCTGATCTTGTACATCACGGAATTTCCCGTGAAGTGTCTGAGAAGAAAGCTGAGTAATCCCGGCAGCTCTCTACCGGAATATAATGGTAGATAGGACACATAGGCAACATTTAGGCCTAAATGTTGCCTATGTGTCTTACCTACCAACCTGTCGGTATTGTATACCAGTTGATAATCACCGGAATATAATGTTTGAACAGTCTTAATGACAGGTATATCACCCTGTATGACACTTAATGTCTCCAGTGCTTCCTTTATTTGACTGAAGACACCCTGTTGTGTACGCGAAACGTTTCAGCAATGAAGCTACCCAAGTGTTGCTTAAGTGTTTTATTCATTAATTTGTCAGTAATGAATAACATCAATAATATATATGTATGGCCCCTAGAATTTTAACGGACTGGATGGAAGACAGTGCAGTGGGCATTCGACGAATGGCTGGAAGGAGGGAATGTATTGGGAATTTGACTTAGTGTTGTAGTGCACGAGGTAATACGTGTAAAGGGATTTAGGGTAACTGGTTCACTGTACCTGAGTTATGGAGGCGAGATATACAGTGCTTGTACTAGGAGAGCAGAGTAGGGATGCTGCTGCTGCCTCTGTTCACTTAGCAGTAAATAGATACCAGGAGATAGTTGACTGTTGTGGATGGCATCCCGCGGGTGCAGCTTAGTACCAACGTGGAAATAAGCCACACTTCTTGGCTTTCTTGGTTTATCCTGGGTTATTAATACTCCAGGGTCGAGTCTCGTTTTGCTTAGGGTTCGGAAGGTGAACATTTAACCATGATATTTTGAACCATTTAGAAAGGCAGAGTGCGAGTGATGGTGAATGTGTTTTCTTCTTCCTTGTTGGGAAATGGCTCATGTGTTAATTTTGTGCAATTCTGTGCAGGTAGCAGAGTACCCAGCAGCTGAGGAAGCAGAGTACCCAGCAGCGCAGGTAGTAGATTACCCAGCAGCTGAGGTAGCAGAGTACCCAGTAGCGCAGGTAGTAGAGTACCCAGTAGCGCAGGTAGCAGAGTACCCAGCAGCGGAGGTAGCAGAGTACCCAGCAGCGGAGGTAGCAGAGTACCCAGCAGCTGAGGTAGCAGAGTACCCAGTAGCGCAGGTAGCAGAGTACCCAGCAGTGGAGGTAGCAGAGTACCCAGCAGCGGAGGTAGCAGAGTACCCAGCAGCGGAGGTAGCAGAGTACCCAGCAGCTGAGGTAGCAGAGTACCCAGCAGCTGAGGTAGCAGAGTACCCAGCAGCTGAGGTAGCAGAGTACCCAGTAGCGCAGGTAGCAGAGTACCCAGCAGCTGAGGTAGCAGAGTACCCAGCAGCTGAGGTAGCAGAGTACCCAGCAGCTGAGGTAGCAGAGTACCCAGTAGTACAAGTAGCAGAGTACCCAGTAGTGCAGGTAGTAGAGTACCCAGTAGCGCAGGTAGTAGAGTACCCAGTAGCGCAGGTAGCAGACCCAGCAGCGAAGGTAGCAGAGTACCCACAGAGTACACAGACGACAACAAGGAAATGAGTGAAATATTGAAATCCCAGTACGACTCTGTGTTTAGTGAACCACTAATCGGTCTGAGGATCGACGACCCAAATGATTTCTTCATGAATGAGCCTCAAAACTCCATAAATGTATGCCAGATTTCCGACATTACCCTAACTCCGATAGATTTCGAAAAAGCCATTGACAACATGCCTATGCACTCAGCCCCGGGCCCAGACTCGTGGAACTCTGTTTTCATTAAGAACTGCAAGAAACCCCTCTCGCGTGCCCTAAGTACACTATGGAGGAGGAGCTTGGACATGGGTGAAATTCCACAGTCACTTAAAACAACGGATATAGCCCCACTCCATAAAGGTGGCAGCAAAGCATTAGCTAAGAACTATAGACCAATAGCTCTGACATCCCACATCATAAAAATCTTTGAAAAAGTGCTAAGAAGCAGGATTGCAAATCACCTGGATTCCCAAAATCTGCACAATCCAGGGCAACATGGGTTCAGGGCAGGTCGCTCCTGCCTCTCACAACTACTGGATCACTATGACATGGCCTTGGATGCACTGGAAGAAAATCAGAATGCAGATGTAATATACACAGACTTTGCAAAAGCATTTGACAAATGCGATCATGGCGTAATAGCCCATAAAATACGTGCCAAAGGAATAACTGGGAAAGTGTGGAGATGGATCTTCAACTTCCTAACAAATCGAACACAAAGAGTAGTGGTCAACAGAGTTAAATCGGAGGCTGCCATAGTGAAGAGCTCTGTTCCACAAGGCACAGTACTCGCCCCCATCTTATTCCTTATCCTCATATCAGACATAAACAGAGATATACACCACAGCACCGTATCATCCTTTGCGGATGATACTAGGATCTGCATGAGGCTGTCATCTGCTGAGGACGCGGTTAACCTCCAAGAAGATATAAACAAAGTTTTCCAGTGGGCAACGGTAAACAATATGATGTTCAATGAGGACAAATTCCAACTACTCCGTTATGGAAAACTGGAGGAGATAATAACTAGAACAGAGTATACTACTGACTCCGGCCATACAATAGAGCGGAAAAATAATGTAAGGGACCTGGGAGTAGTAATGTCTGATGATCTCACTTTCAAGGATCACAACAGTGCCACGATCGCACGTGCAAAGAAAATGATAGGATGGATAATGAGAACTTTCAAAACGAGAGATGCCAAGCCCATGATGATCCTTTTCAAATCACTTGTTCTCTCTAGACTGGAATACTGCTGTACATTAACATCTCCATACAAAGCAGGTGAAATCGCAGATCTAGAGAGTGTACAGAGATCCTTTACTGCACGTATAAGTTCTGTCAAGCACCTTAACTACTGGGAACGCTTGGAAGCACTTGACTTGTACTCGTTGGAACGCAGGAGGGAGAGATATATCATAATCTACACTTGGAAAATCTTGGAAGGAATGGTCCCAAATCTGCACACAGAAATCACTCCCTACGAAAGTAAAAGACTGGGCAGGCGATGCAAAATGCCCCCAATAAAAAGTAGGGGCGCCATTGGTACACTAAGAGAAAACACCATAAGTGTCCGGGGCCCAAAACTGTTCAACAGCCTCCCATCAAGCATTAGGGGAATTGCCAATAAACCCCTGGCTGCCTTCAAGAGAGAGCTGGACAGATACCTAAAGTCAGTGCCGGATCAGCCGGGCTGTGGCTCGTACGTCGGACTGCGTGCGGCCAGCAGTAACAGCCTGGTTGATCGGGCCCTGATCCATCGGGAGGCCTGGTCATGGACCGGGCCGCGGGGGCGTTGATCCCCGGAATAACCTCCAGGTAACCCAGCAGCGGAGGTAGCAGAGTACCCAGTAGCATAAGTAGCAGAGTACCCAGTAGCGCAGGTAGCAGAGTACCCAGTAGCACAAGTAGCAGAGTACCCAGCAGCGGAGGTAGCAGCGTACTCAGTAGCACAAGTAGCAGAGAACCCAGAAGCACAAGTAGCAGAGTACCCAGTAGCGCAGGCAGTAGAGTACCCAGTAGCGCAGGAAGTAGAGTACCCAGTAGCACAGGAAGTACAGCACCCAGTAGCGCAGGAAGTACAGCACCCAGTAGCGCAGGCAGTAGAGTACCCAGCAGCGCAGGTAGTAGAGTACTCAGTAGCGCAGGTAGCAGAGTACCTAGCAGCGGAGATAGCAGAGTACCAGCAGCGCAGGTAGCAGAATACCCAGTAGGACAGGTAGTAAAGTACCTAGTAGCGCAGGTAGTAGCGTACCCTGTAGCGCAGGTAGTAGCGTACCCAGTAGCGCAGGTAGTAGCGTACCCAGTAGCGCAGGTAGTAGCGTACCCAGTAGCGCAGGTAGTAGCGTACCCAGTAGCGCAGGTAGTAGCGTACCCAGTAGCGCAGGTAGTAGCGTACCCAGTAGCGCAGGTAGTAGCGTACCCAGTAGCGCAGGTAGTAGCGTACCCAGTAGCGCAGGTAGTAGCGTACCCAGTAGCGCAGGTACTAGCATACCCAGTAGCGCAAGTAGCAGAGTACCCAGTAAGGCAGGTAGTAGAGTACCCAGTAGGGCAGGTAGTAGAGTACCCAGTAGCGAAGGTAGTAGCGTACCCAGTAGCGCAGGTAGTAGCGTACCCAGTAGCGCAGGTACTAGCATACCCAGTAGCGCAGGTAGTAGCGTACCGAGTAGCGCAGGTAGTAGCGTACCGAGTAGCGCAGGTAGTAGCGTACCGAGTAGTGCGGGTAGTAGCGTACCGAGTAGTGCAGGTAGTAGCGTACCGAGTAGCGCAGGTAGTAGCGTACTGAGTAGCGCAGGTAGTAGCGTACCGAGTAGCGCAGGTAGTAGCGTACCGAGTAGCGCAGGTAGTAGCGTACCGAGTAGTGCGGGTAGTAGCGTACCGAGTAGTGCAGGTAGTAGCGTACCGAGTAGTGCAGGTAGTAGCGTACCGAGTAGTGCAGGTAGTAGCGTACCGAGTAGTGCAGGTAGTAGCGTACCGAGTAGTGCAGGTAGTAGCGTACCGAGTAGTGCAGGTAGTAGCGTACACAGTAGCGGAGGTAGTAGCGTACCGAGTAGTGCAGGTAGTAGCGTACCGAGTAGTGCAGGTAGTAGCGTACCGAGTAGCGCAGGTAGTAGCGTACCGAGTAGTGCAGGTAGTAGCGTACCGAGTAGTGCAGGTAGTAGCGTACCGAGTAGCGCAGGTAGTAGCGTACCGAGTAGTGCAGGTAGTAGCGTACCGAGTAGCGCAGGTAGTAGCGTACCGAGTAGTGCAGGTAGTAGCGTACCGAGTAGTGCGGGTAGTAGCGTACCGAGTAGTGCAGGTAGTAGCGTACCGAGTAGTGCAGGTAGTAGCGTACACAGTAGCGGAGGTAGTAGCGTACCGAGTAGTGCAGGTAGTAGCGTACCGAGTAGTGCAGGTAGTAGCGTACCGAGTAGCGCAGGTAGTAGCGTACCGAGTAGTGCAGGTAGTAGCGTACCGAGTAGTGCAGGTAGTAGCGTACCGAGTAGCGCAGGTAGTAGCGTACCGAGTAGTGCAGGTAGTAGCGTACCGAGTAGTGCAGGTAGTAGCGTACCGAGTAGCGCAGGTAGTAGCGTACCGAGTAGTGCAGGTAGTAGCGTACCGAGTAGCGCAGGTAGTAGCGTACCGAGTAGTGCAGGTAGTAGCGTACCGAGTAGTGCGGGTAGTAGCGTACCGAGTAGTGCGGGTAGTAGCGTACCGAGTAGTGCAGGTAGTAGCGTACCGAGTAGTGCAGGTAGTAGCGTACCGAGTAGTGCAGGTAGTAGCGTACCGAGTAGTGCGGGTAGTAGTGTACCGAGTAGTGCGGGTAGTAGTGTACCGAGTAGTGCAGGTAGTAGCGTACCGAGTAGTGCAGGTAGTAGCGTACACAGTAGCGGAGGTAGTAGCGTACACAGCAGCGCAGGTAGCAGGTTCTCACGTAGTAGATGATGAAAGACCACAAATGATGAAAGAAAAACACAGTATGCCTTATAATTAACAACGTTTCGCCCGCTGTGTAATTTGAAAACGCTCCACCGCGTATGAAAAGTCTTTAAATAAAAGCCTTACTCTGGTTGTGTCTAATTCACCAGCAGAATGTGACTCTTGAGAGGTGAGTTCCATTACTTCCACTGAGCTTATACAACAGGTAAGACAATATCACGTAGAAACAGTGCTGACAATCACTAAGGTAATATTTCCTTGGAATAATGCTTTTTTTTTTTTTGTAACAAGTCAAGGATTCATAGCCAGCACATTAGATGGAATCCCCCCCAACTTTAATATAATTTAGGTTTCAAGCTTCATGTTATTGTGATACTCTTTATAAAGTAAATTTGGATGTGGGTCGTGATGAACTTTTCACTTGTCAGGTGAGTCACTGGGGCTCCAGCCCATCCTCTCAATAACAGATATAGTTTTGTTGCTGTAGACAGTTGTATGGGTGACTGATAAATAAGCCTTAAACGGTGATTAGTGGCTCACTGCTTCAGCATATATTAGCAATCGCTTGTATGGTGGTTGGATGGTGGGAATTATCAGGACCTTAGTCTTGAGTCACACTGCACCCCACACCATAAGTTCTGAAGCAGATTCTCTTATTTATATTTCAAGATGGTATTGTGGTGGACACTCGTCACCCTACACCATGGTTCACAAACATGCACTCTACCTCTGCTGTCCTGGTAACTCCATTCCCTAATATTTTATATCCATGTATATCATAACTACATCCTCCTCATCCCATCTTCTGCCACCTTTTCCTCCCATCTTTTTTCTTTCCCTACTATTCACATCACTAGCACCAACCCTCTCCTAACCCCTCCCTTGTTTCATAACATTATTTTTTTCATTTGCTTCCCTTTTCTATATTCTTTTTTCCCAATGCACCTTTCTTTCCTTGCTATACTTTCACTGTACCCATTCCCGGTGCGTTTTATGTATTTCTCCCATGGACTATCTTTCCCGGCTCCCTTCCCTATCCTGTTTCCCGGCTCCCATTCCCTTTCCTGTTTCCCCTCTCCTAATACCCCTACACTCTCCCAGCTCCCCTCGTCTCTCTCTTTCACCCTCCTCCTTTCCCCTTTTCACACTTTCCGACTCTGAAATCCGCTTCCCTTCAACTCCACTCCAGTACTATGAACTCTCCTCACACTCACTCGGCCACTCTCTCTCCCTGCATGTAATCCTCTCCTCCCCTTCTCTACTTCCCCTCCCTCTCTCACTAACAACAGGTGCACCCGTGCCTGTCCCACCATGTCCTCTCTATATTTAGAAACCAAGATCGTTAATTGTGATTTATTACGTTCATTCGCGTGTCGCAACCTTGCAAATCTTCTTTCCACCCCCTTCCTCCTCTCTCATTCCTTCCTTTCCTCACCTTCCATCCCTCCTCTTACCTACCTACCTAAAATCTACCTGGAGGCGGCTCCGGGGTCAACGCCCCCGCGGCCCAGACCTTGGCCAGGCCTCCCGGTGGATCAGGACCTGATCCACAGCACGCAATTCAACATACGAACCAAAGCCCGACTGATCGAGTACTGACTTTAGGTATCTGTCCAGTTCCCTCTTGAAGACAGCTACGGGTCCGTTGGTAATTCTCCTTATGTATGGTGGGAGGCTGTTGAATAATCTTGGTCCCAGGACACTTATTGTGTCTCCTGATGTATTCGTAGCACCCTCTGTTTTTTATTGTATGTTGCACCGCCTGCTTAGTCTTTTGCGTTCGTAGGATGCGATCTGTGTGTGCAGATCTGGAACCAGTCCTAGGATTTTCTAGGTGTAGATTATGATTTCTCACGACTGAGTTCCAGGAAGTACAGGTCAAGTGACTCCAAACGTTCCCAATAATTAAGGTTTTTGACGGAACATGTATGTGCTTGGAAATTTACCTTGCCCTGGTTTATATCTCTATGTCTGATATGAGGATGTCCTTCCTTCCCTTCCACCTACATAAGCATCATCCATAAAAATTATTTTAAACTCGCCGCATTCTCCATGTATAAAACTGTATGTGCTCGTGCTTTCTTTTTTCCTCAGTGAGGCTAAAACTGGTTGAGAGCACTGCTGAGCGTGTTTTGCTGCTAGAAAGAACACAAATGAGGTATTTAAGGGTGGATAACACGTTTGAGTGTGTTCTGATACTTAGAACAAGGTTGAGTGTGTTTTATTGCTAGAGAAAACTTGGTTGTGTTCTGCAGGGAAGAACACAGGTGAGTGTGCTTCTGGCGGTCAATACTAAGCAAGAACTTGTTTAATAATGTAGGCAGATCTATTGGTGGACGCATATCCCTGCCTTCAAGCTATGTACTGGTATACTGTTGTGTTGTTATACTGCTGTACTGCCTTACTGTTGTGATGCTATACCGATGCACTCCTCTACTGCTGTGCTGCTATACTGATGTACTACTCTACTGCTGTGCTGCTATACCGATGTACTGCTCTACTGCTGTGCTGCTATACCGATGCACTCCTCTACTGCTGTGCTGCTATACTGATGTACTGCTCTACTGCTGTGCTGCTATACCAATGTACTGCTCTACTGATGTGCTATACTGATGTGCTGTTATAATGATGTGCTGCTATATTGATGTGATGCTGCTATGATGATGTGGTATAGTCTGTTATACTGATGTGCTATACCGATGGGTTATGCTGTGCTATTATACTGGTGTTGCTATGCTGATGTGCCGTTGTTGCTGCTATTACACCTCGCTGTTGTTCTAGCACTATGGTGCTCCATCTTGCTGTTATTTAAACACTATGGTGCTCCACCTTGCTGTTATTCTAGCACTATGGTGCTCCACCTTGCTGTTTTAGCACTGTGGTGCTGCACCTTGCTGTTGCTCTAGCACTATGGTGCTGCACCTTGCTGTTGTTCTAGCACTATGGTGCTCCACCTTGCTGTTATTCTAGCACTATGGTGTTCCACCTTGCTGTTTTAGCACTGTGGTGCTGCACCTTGCTGTTGCTCTAGCACTATGGTGCTGCACCTTGCTGTTGCTCTAGCACTATGGTGCTCCACCTTGTTGTTCTAGCACTATGGTTCTCCACCACCTTGTTCCAGCACTATGGTGTTTCACCTTGCTGTTGTTCCAGCACTATGGTGTTTCACCTTGCTGTTGTTCCAGCACTATGGTGCTCCACCTTCCTGTTGCTCCAGCACTATGGTGCTCCACCTTCCTGTTGCTCCAGCACTATGGTGCTCCACCTTCCTGTTGCTCCAGCACTATGGTGCTCCACCTTCCTGTTGCTCCAGCACTATGGTGCTCCACCTTCCTGTTGCTCCAGCACTATGGTGCTCCACCTTCCTGTTGCTCCAGCACTATGGTGCTCCACCTTCCTGTTGCTCCAGCACTATGGTGCTCCACCTTCCTGTTGCTCCAGCACTATGGTGCTCCACCTTCCTGTTGCTCCAGCACTATGGTGCTCCACCTTCCTGTTGCTCCAGCACTATGGTGCTCCACCTTGCTGTTGTTCCAGCACTATGGTGCTCTACCTTGCTGTTCTAGCACTATGGTGCTCCACCTTGCTGCTGTTCCAGTACTATGGTGCTCCACCTTGCTGCTGCTCTAGCACTATGGTGCTCCACCTTGCTGTTCCAGCACTATGGTGCTCCACCTTGCTATTGTTCTAGCACTAGGGTGCTCTACCTTGCTGTTATTCAAGCATTATGGTGTTCCACCTTGCTGTTGTTCCAGCACTATGGTGCTCCACCTTGCTGTTGTTCCAGCACTATGGTGCTCCACCTTGCTGTTGTTCCGCCTTGTTGCTACTGTTGTTGTTTTATCTCTCTTTAATTAAACCCTAGTTTTTCGTCATTCGATTTTTTTCTATTTCAGTTTTTTTTTCAAACTCTTCCATTTCCTCCATATCTTATTCCACTTACTCTTTTTTTCCTATTCTTCTAGTTTCTCATCTCTTCTTAGTTTTCTCTTCTATTTCCTCCTCCGCCTCTTCCACTTTTTCTTCCACTTTCTCCTCTTCCACTTCTTCCATCTCCTCCTCTTTCACTTTCATTCGGGCATTCTGGTAATGCCTCATCATTTCCGCAGTATATCAATAACACCTGTAATTCCTTGTCATCACTCTCTTTTTCCATACTTCTGTGTGTCTTATATCCACCCACACGCCGCCCACTTTTCCGTTTTCTTTCCCGTCCTTCTCTTTATCTGCCTCCCTTGCCCGCCCACAACCCTTTGATGTACCTTTGATGAGTTCCGATAGTTATCCTACTCCCGGAGCCCGGCCATGGAACAGGCTCGTCTGGTGCTTGCCTAGTCAACCAGGCTGTAGCTGCTGGTGGCCTGCTGCCCCACATATCCATCACAACTTGGTTGATCTGGAACCTGGCAAAGATACTTGACCAGTTTCCTCTTAAAAACTTATACACTTGTTCCAGCAGTTTGTCTGATATATTCTGGTAAGATGACGAATAGTCTGGGGCCACGGATGTTGTGTCCACGGTGCCTATGCTTTTCATTGGGTTTATTTTGCACCTGATTCCATCTCTCTCACCCCATTATGATGTTATGGTATTGTGCAGATTTGGGACAAAGACCTAAAATATTTTTCGAGTACAGTGGAACCTATGGTCGCGACCCGAGTTAGATGTGACCCGAACCTAATTTTACCATTGGATTGTATGTAAATACGGCTAATCCGTTCCAGATCCCTGCGAACAGTATGTAAATGTTGTTTTTTAAGATTTTTAAGCACAAAAATAGTCAGTTATACTATAGAATGCACAGTGTAATAAATGCAGTGTAATAAATGCAGTGTAATAGTAAACTAGTGCAAAAACCTTGAATAACACTGAGAAACCCTTGAACAACAGAGAAAACTAACATGCACGAGTCCGTTCTAGACCCCTATGAACAGTTTACTGTAAATTTTTTTTTTTCTTTTTAAGAGTTTTAAGCACAGAAAAAATAATCAAAGTCTGAAAATTCCTTAATTATACAAAATAATGCACAGTTTAATAGAGAAAAAACCTACAGCAAACAAATAAGAAAACTAACCTTGCATGAGTCGACTTCTGGTATAAAGGAAGTGAGGAGGAAGACAAGTGGGGAGGTTACTATTTTGAGGGAGAGTCTGCCTCCGCGATGGAGAGACGTTCTCCTTCAGGTGTTTTCTCTCGTTTAGCTGGTGGACCAAACTTCACCATAGACTGATCTAATGTGACTTGTCTTTTCCTCGCATGAAAACGTTAAGGTAATGAGAGACGACGTTATCAAATGGCGCAGAATGTGAAAATTGGCGCGGCTGTATTTTTTCGGCATCCGATTGTCCGTGACCAGATGCAAAAATTTTCCGAATTTTTTGGTCGAGAAGAGCTTTGTGTTCAGAAGCGTTCGTGACCAGAGGTTCCACTGTATATATTATCACGTATTTCTTTCTCTCCTCCGCTCCACTGAGTACATATTTAGAACTTTAAGACTCTTCCGATAATTTAAATGCTTTATTAGCTGTTTGTGGATCGTAAATGACTTCAGTATTTGTTCCATCTCCGATATCTGTCCTCTCTTGAACGGGGCTGTCAACACTGAACATAATCCAAACGAGAGAGAACAAGCGATCACCACTGGCACTATTCCCTTTGTTTTGAAAGTTCTCATTATCCATCCCGTCATCTTCCCGGCTGTCGTGACACTGGTCTTACTGAGTTCTTTGAAATAAAGGTCGGCTGACATACTCCCAGGCCTTTCGATCTATATTATGATCTTCTTGATCCAGTAAAGCAAAAGAATACATTGTAGAAGTGAAAGGTTTTACTAATACACACTTTTGCTCTCTTAGAATTTTATGTAGACACGATTTGCTAAAGCTCCAACAGATCGATCCTGGGATCGAACTCACACCATTCAATGCGCTCAATAACCGACATGGATTTAGTGTTCCACATTAATAACAAAACGAGAAGTTGTCTCAGTAAAAGCTTGTTCCTCAATATGGCTTTTCATCTATATTGTCGGAAGTACGCTAGTTGGAATCAGTCGACCACTGTAGTATTTTATGTAAGTAGGTCCCGCAGTCTGTAGGACCCATGTATTGAGTTTGCAGTGCCCATGTATAAAGTTCGCAGGACGTATGCATAAAATCTGTAGGTCCCATGTACAAGGTCATTATTATCCACGCAAACATTACACAGTCTGTAGGGGCCCATTTACACAATTTGTAGGGCCCATTTACACAATTTGTAGGGTCCATATACATAGTTTGTAGGGTCCATGTATGCAGTTTATGAAGCCCATACATACATACAGTCCGTG
This sequence comes from Cherax quadricarinatus, assembly GCF_038502225.1. Lineage (NCBI taxonomy): Eukaryota > Metazoa > Arthropoda > Malacostraca > Decapoda > Parastacidae > Cherax > Cherax quadricarinatus. The sequence continues at coordinate 8,673,626 of NC_091324.1, forward strand.
GGAGCCAACGTACATATAATCTCCCCAGGAGGCAGAAATGAGGGCCACGTACCACCCATCAAGACCACATAACGCAAGGTTCCCGACGGCGAGGGTGGCCAGGCTCCCCGCCCTGGTCTCCACAGTGTTGCTTCCAAGAACAGCAGTCGCCCACCAACATTCAGCCTGATGCATGTGTACATCAACCACATTCCTACCTAGCTGGCTGTACTCGCCAAGTTTTTAATAAAAATATAGGAAGAAATAAAAAAATTATACATTTTTTCCTCATTTAACGAAGGTGAAATGCTCCTGATCTAATTAAGTGGATCTATCCTCTCCCTTGGATCAAACCTGATTGTTTCTCATACCCCAGGTGCTGTACGACCTAGGTGGGTTTAGTACTTTTTGTGAATAGAAGAATTCATTCCAGCATTCATATAAAACGAACAGGAATAATTATTCTTGTTTGCCCGACTCAGCCACCTTAGAAGTGAAAATCTTTTGTAAACAAGTGCTGAAGCAATGATCTTCCATGTTGTAAACAAGTGCTGAAGCAATGATCTTCCATGTTGTAAACAAGTGCTGAAGCAATAATCTTCCATGTTGTAAACAAGTGCTGAAGCAATGATCTTCCATGTTGTAAACAAGTGCTGAAGCAATGATCTTCCATGTTGTAAACAAGTGCTGAAGCAATGATCTTCCATGTTGTAAACAAGTGCTGAAGCAATGATCTTCCATGTTGTAAACAAGTGCTGAAGCAATGATCTTCCATGTTGTAAACAAGTGCTGAAGCAATGATCTTCCATGTTGTAAACAAGTGCTGAAGCAATGATCTTCCATGTTGTAAACAAGTGCTGAAGCAATGATCTTCCATGTTGTAAACAAGTGCTGAAGCAATGATCTTCCATGTTGTAAACAAGTGCTGAAGCAATGATCTTCCATGTTGTAAACAAGTGCTGAAGCAATAATCTTCCATGCTGTAAACAAGTGCTGAAGCAATGATCTTCGACGTTGTTCACAAGCTAGATATTGTGAGTCTCCCATATTTCATTTCTCCAGTTTCAAGCAAACTCAATATTTGCTTTCCCGTGATCTTCACTTTTTCACAGCTCCATCTAACACTATTCTTTCCGTCCTTCCACTTACAACCTGCCCCCCCCCCCTCCTAACCTTACCTTACCCTTGCTTGAATACTTGACGATATCCTCCTTGCCCTGCTGGACTCTCGCAGTTCAGCCACAGACTTCCACACTGTGTATGAACCCCCTTCATGAGTGATAGAATAAAACAGGGATATATAGTTAGTATTGTTACCACTGCGTAGCTAATATATATAAGTTAGCAGCACAATGCGGATGTATCCAATTTTGTTTAAAAAACTCCATTTCTCCATTGACTCGCCTCTTTCTCTCTCTCTCTGTCTCTCCCCTTCACTCTACCTGGCTCACCAACCTATCACCCTCTCCTTACTATTACTTCCGTTCTTCCCTCATTTTATAGACGCATTTTCATTAAGTTAATTGTTTGTGTGCCCTGATTATAAACCGCCCTATTAGCACGCTCTCACTTCATTCACCTCACAAATGTTCTGTTTTTACCTCTGTATCTCACTACCCTACACATTGCACATCTCACTCGCCTTGTAATATTGTTTTCTAAGGATTCTCTATCTACTGCTTCCCTGTTACTATCGCTTATATGTACTTGCCAGTCCGTTTTCTGTGGATATTTACCCATTTTCTGCGAATGCCCTAATCTAATTTTCTGCACATAGCACCCAATTTTCTAGTCATTTTTTAATGATGAGTAGCCCATTTTTTTTAGAGTACTTCATTTTCTATATAGTACCGAATTTTCTACACAAGAGTACCCGATTTTCACATGGAGTGACAGAACGGGGAGGAAGTGCAATATAAACCCCGTGATAAGCAGGGGTGCAGTGGGCACAGTAAGAGGAACGCCGGGTCAGAAACTGTGACTCCACCCTTGTAGCCAGAAACAGGTAAGCACTGTATCAACATTCGTGGCCCCAGACTATTCAACATCTCACCAGAGCATCTACACAACCTAAAACCATCTTGAACCTTCAACTAAGATTCATCGGCTTTGAAAGTTAGGAACGGCAATTTCCCGGTATAAGTTTTCTTTTCTTGTGATATTTGAGAATTTTTGAGTAATTCGGTCATTTCTTCTTCTCTGTCTGTTAGACGTCCTTTTAGGCTTTCTCATCTGGATATAGTATAAAGAGACCTTGTAGTTTTCTGCATTTAGCTTTTCCACACACTGTTCTGGATTGAGTGCTCAGGACGATTCCCATTGAATGTATGTTAATTTAGTTCTTATTCATGCGTCAATTCTTGGATTGTTGAAATTAAATTTACTGAATAAACCCTCCCGTTGGTTATCTCTTAGATTCTCACACATAAATTTATGCTTGTGTGTACACTTCAACGAGGGATGTGATCAGAGTTTATTGTACTCGCAATTATTATGCATATGATGTGAAGATCAAATCGAGCGTATTTTCATTTTCAGTAGATTCTTCTTACTTTAGGTTCAACACAAGCTTTCCGTAAAGACTTACAAGTTCCCTGGCATGTACTTGTTGCCCTACAGTATTTATAAGTACTATAACTGGTAAAATCTTATTGTCTTTCATCTTCCATTTTTACATCTAAGAGACTGAAGCTCATAGAGAGAATAATCTATCGTAACTATCTGTTCAGTGAATTCTTCTGCCGTTCATAACAGTGGTTTGTATACCTTGCTTCTGGTCTCCACTTTTATTCCTAATATTTCTAACCTGTCATTTAAGTATTTTAACAGTTCTGTGCAGATGATTGAGTCTTTTATACGTACTCCCTACAAAGTGTTTACTCATTCACATCTGTATAAACAACAACACTGCACTAGCCAAGGATTCGAACCCATGCTGCTTTGGCCTGCCTCATGGTGGGCGAAAACACATGACGCCCTTATCCACTGGACCATACGATCCTTAAGAGTAGGGCATCCAACGGAACTGGTTGTTGTACTCCCTACCTAAGGACACACGATGGTGTGGATGACTCTAGGTTAATTTCATTCTAGTCCCTGTTTGGTGTACTAGTACAACGAGCAGTATTTTATATTATTGTGACCACGAACGAGTGGTATTGATCAATAACAACACTGCACTAGCCAATGACTCGAACCCATGCTGCTTTGGCCTGCCTCATGGTGGGCGAAAACACATGACGCCCTAATCCACTGTACAGAGAACTTTTCTCATATAGGGGTCGGGGGGTACAGAAGACGGTAATAATAAAAGGAATGAAGGGAGAGAGAAGGGTGGATGACGGTAGCCGTCCGTACCAGGTAATGCGTGTAGTCAGCCCAGCGGGGTACCTCATTCACCTCACTACACTAGTCTTATAACAGAATAATAATATAAGATACAAATAATGATGAAGACGGAGACAGTGAATATACTATTCCACACAAACACCATTTTATTTAGTTCTTGTACAATAATATGTTTGGGAAAAGGAGAAAAGGGCCTTGATATTAAAATAAATAGGGATTGTACACAAGTTTAAACGGAATACAATTTAGCTGACAAAAGTGAATATTACTTGCAAAATAAGTAGGTCAAACAGTTCACCTCAAGAACTCAGTCAGGACCCAAGACCCACACGGCACGAGCACGGCTCTCAGCAAGCATTCTGCCCGAAGTCTCAAAAAAAAAAAAAAAAGCCTCTGGCTCTCTCGCCCGGCTAAGTACTGCCCTCGGTTAGTCCTCGGTCCCAAGTTCTACAGAGCTCTGCACACCGGCCAGAGCTCTCCCCGAATTCACTCTTTCAGCTGCTTCTTTGGGCTAATATGGTCCTCTATGCAACCCCATTAACTCCAAAGTCCTGGGGTCACCCTTTCCTAATTTAAGGATATTCGTTTACTCGAACAAATGAAATGAGAGGTCAGATCACTGGTGTTCTCTCTTGGGATTGCAAATGTTTTCACACGTACCTGATGTGCCCAGGGTGTGGCAGATTAGCAATTGCTCGACAGGTCCTGCTTGTGACCTGATATTTGCGAGACGGTTCGTCTACTTGTACATCACAGTTTCACTGTTCATATACACTCAAGCATTTGACCTACTGAGCACGCCTGAAGTCCCTTCAACTGTATTACTTGGAATGGAGGCGAGAAAGGTACATAATTTACACCTGGAAGATCCTGGACTGATATCACTGCATATGACTTCAAGACACTCGGCAGACGGCGCAGAATACCTGCACTAAAAAGAAGGGGCGCGACCAGATGAGTGTCAAGAGGTCCCCGACTCTTTAATGCCCTCCTTCGTGCATAAGGGAAATTACCAACAAACCTCTGGCTGTCTTCAAGAGGGAACTGGACAAATTTCTCAGATTATAACCTGACCAGCTAGGCTGTGTTTTGTATGTTGGACTGCGTGCGGCCAGTCTAGTTGGTCAGCTTTTATCCACCATTAAGTGGGTCTGGGAGCAAGTCGTAGGAGCGTTTACCTAGAGCAACGCCCTTCAGGTATCCTTCCTCATTAAAACACATCGGGATTACAGAAATTACATTTTTCTTCAAAGCGACATTTTTCTTCTATTAGAATCTAGAGGTATTTCTTTGGGTGTGGGTAATTACAGTTTCTCCTATCTACATATTACCTTGGCTTAACATTTACACTTTTTTTTTTATTTGAGCTGGAGAAATCTGAGGAGTCTTTCCTTTCATGTCTGTGTTTACACACACTGTGGCTTGTGATACCATTATCTGCAGAGGTTTCTGCTTCATTTTTCCCTGACTGTCGACTATCTTTGTTATTCTAAGTGTGTTTCCTTTGGTTCTAGTTTATTTAATGTTATCTGTCTTGACATTGCCTTTATGTTGCATTTCTCTTTCAATACAGTAACTATTTTCACTTATTATTATGAAGTCTTCATATTCCCAGTGGAGATAGGAAGGACTCTGGGAAGACATGACAGAGGGGGACACCAACAAGTGTTGGATAACATACACACAACTGAGGAGGAGGTGAAGCAGCTAAGTGACCTTAATACCTCAAAGGCAATGGGACCGGACATCTCCCCGTGGGTCCTTAGAGGGGGAGCAGAAACGCTGTGTGTGCCACTAACCACACTCAACACATCCCTTGAAACTGGGCAACTACCTGAGGTGTGGAAGACGGCAATGTAGTTCCCATTTTTAAAAAAAGGAAACAGAAAAGAGGCACTAAACTATAGACCGGTGTCACTGACGTGTATAGTATGCAAAGTCATGGAAAAGATTATCAGGAGAGTGGTGGAGCACCTGGAACGGAACAAGAGTATAAACGACAACCAGCATAGATTCATGAAGGCAAATCCTCTGTCACAAACCTGGAGTTTTATGATAAATTAACAGAAGTAAGACACGAGAGAGAGGGGTGGGTTGATTGCATTTTCTTGGACTGCAAGAAGGCCTTCGACACAGTTACTCCCAAGAGATTAGTGCAGAAGCTAGAGCATCAGGCGCGTATAACGGGAAGGGCACTGCAATGGATCAGAGAATACCTGACAGGGAGGCAACAACGAGACTCACGAAATCGTAATGACACGATTGCAAACAAACCATACCACGGGCAGGGATAGAACCCGCGATCAGAGAGTCGAGTTTTGAGAGACTCTGATTGCGGGTTCTATCCCCACCCGTGGTATGGTTTGTTAGGCAACAACGAGTCATGGTACGTGATGAGGTATCGCAGTGGGCACCTGTGACGAGCGGGGTCCCACATGGGTAGGTCCTAGGACCAGTGCTATTTTTGGTATATGTGAATGACATGATGGGAGGGATAGACTCTGAAGTGTCCCTGTTCGCAGATTATGTGAAGTTAATGAGGAGAATTAAATCAGATGAGGATCAGGCAGGACTTCAAAGAGACCTGGACAGGCTGGACACCTGGTCCAGCAACTGGCTTCTCGAATCTAACCCCGCCAAATGCAAAGTCATAAAGATTGGGGAAGGGCAAAGAAGACCGCAGGTGGTCAAAGACTGTAAACCTCGCTCAAGGAGAAAGATCTTGGGATGAGTATAACACCGAGCACGTCTCCGGAAGCACACATCAACCAGATAACTGCTGCTGCATATGGGCGCCTGGCAAACCTGAGAATCGCGTTCCGATACCTAAGTAAGGAATGTTTCAAGACATTGTACACCGTGTACGTCAGACCCATACTGGAGTATGAAGCACCAGTTTGGAACCCACACCGGGTCAAATACGTCAAGAAATTAGATAAAGAGCAAAGGTTTGCGACAAGGTTAGTTCCAGAGCTAATGGGAATGTCCTACGAAGAAAGGTTAAGGGAAATCGGCCTGACGACACTGGAGGACAGGAGGGTTAGGGAAGAGATGATAACGACATACAAAATACTGCGTGGAATAGACAAGGTGGACAGAGACAGGATGTTCCAGAGATAGGACACAGAAACAAGAGGTCACACTTGGAAGCTGAAGACTCAGATGAGTCAAAGGGATGCTAGGAAGTATTTCTTCAGTCATAGAGTAGTAAGGAAGTGGAACAGTCTGGCGAGTGATGTAGTGGAGGCAGGAACCATACATAGCTTTAAGACGAGGTATAATAAAGCTCATGGAGCAGGGAGAAAGTGGACCTAGTAGCGCTCAGTGAAGAGGCGGGGCCAGGAGCTGAGTCTCGACCCCTACAACCACAATTAGGTGAGTACAATTAGGTGAGTACTAGTAAGTTTACTGGGAAAGCGACATTTTTCTTGGGGACACTGTGGTTACCAATACATTTATGTTTATCCGTATTTGTTTATCTGACTTACCAACCCAGTGTCAGTTTCCTTCCCTGAGCTCCATGTTGTAACTCAGCACAAACTGTATGGAAGCCCTGCCTGCATATTTCACATTTTATACCTTCAGTTGCTCTAGAATTTTTTCATGACGCAAGCACTGTACTTGGGTGCGATGCTTATTGTGTTTAGTTTTTTTCTTCACCTACTTTGTCATGTTTTATTTTTAAGGAAAAATTCCCATTATTTTTTAAATTTACATCATAAAATACACGGATACCTTTAACCCAACACTACACTAGAATACTTCCAGCAAGTAAACGTGTTCTCTTACACACGACCTGAGTGTTCTCTTACACACGACCTGAGTGTTCTCTTACACACGACCTGAGTGTTCTCTTACACACGACCTGAGTGTTCTCTTACACACGACCTGAGTGTTCTCTTACACACGACCTGAGTGTTCTCTTACACACGACCTGAGTGTTCTCTTACACACGACCTGAGTGTTCTCTTACACACGACCTGAGTGTTCTCTTACACACGACCTGAGTGTTCTGTTATATAAGATAGATATTACATTCCAGCAGGATTGGAGTTTTCTTGTACAATTTTCCCCACTGAATGCGATCCACAACAGTCAGCTAACACACAGGGATGTGAAGGTAAAGGATGGGGTGTGTGGGGGGGAGAGAGTAAAGCGGGAGGGGTTTACATTCAAGTCTAATCGCCTTGTAAGACGATAATAGGCGTTCGAGTCGCGCTGAATATTACGTCGTGGATCTGGTGGGCGGCGACGATAACGCTTGATTCATTTTCCCCATTCTCCCCTCCTCTCCTGACTCCCCCAACTCTCCGGCCCCCTCCTCTCCTGCTACCTCCATTGCTCTCTCTCTCCCCTCCCTCTTCTCCCTTCTGCGAATCGCACGGTGTAAATCGCCATCAAATCAGTTCAACATGAACGACATGGGGAGGACTGTGGGGGTGGAGGGAGCGAGGGACCAGAAGAAACGAGGGAAGATGCAAGTTGAAGGGAAATAGAGAGAGGGAAACGAAAAAAGGGGAGAAGGGAGGGAGGGAAAAGAAGAATAAAGGAGGGAGGTTAGAAGAACGCAAAAATGCTGTGAAGGCTGGTGAAGACGGCAATGATTTAAGGGATGAAGCCCTGTTGGACACCCCTCCCTCAGGGTGTAAATTGGATTTCCTGGTACACTATGGGAGTATAATTCTGGTTTATGGGAGGGAAGTAACAAATGGAAAGGGAGAGTGGGAGGGTGAGACTGTCTACCCTATGGAAGGAGAGAGTGAGTCTGAGGAAGGGAGGGATAAGAGAATGAGGGAGGGAAGGTAGCAAAATCTGACGGATGGTGGAAGGAACAATGCTCTCAGTAGTAATGAAAGCTGCTGTATAGTTTAATTTCCCTTCCCTTCAGAACAGTATGAGGTATATACAATCTGATTAATGACTAAGACATACCCTGCCTCACTGAGGTATATTTTTCTTTACTGAATTATAGAATAATACATCCTGCTTCCCAGACCACCTGACGCAGAAAGAGATATGTAACTACAGACAGGTTATCAACAGAGGACAAAAACACTGGGGACACCCTGGGTACAATAAGAGAACACTGAATCAACATCTGTAGCCTAAGACTTTAACAACCTATCAGCGGATATCAGAAATATTGTTGAAACAAGAGTGGAAGTTTTCAGGACCAAGCAGGCTGTGAAGGCTATGTGGGTAGGTCAGCGGGCAGCCAACACCAACAGCCTGATTGAAGAGGCAATCAAAAGAAAATCATGGCCCCCCCCCAGGGCGGGTTGCTAAAGTACAAAAACTTTTTAAACCGGGCACGGGTATATCACAGGTGGTGAAGGTGAAGAAGATGAGGTAGTGGTGAAGGTGATGAGGTAGTGGTAGTGATGAAGGTGACGAGGTAGTGGTAGTGATGAAGGTGACGAGGTAGTGGTAGTGATGAAGGTGACGAGGTAGTGGTAGTGATGAAGGTGACGAGGTAGTGGTAGTGATGAAGGTGACGAGGTAGTGGTAGTGATGAAGGTGACGAGGTAGTGGTAGTGATGAAGGTGACGAGGTAGTGGTAGTGATGAAGGTGATGAGGTAGCACTAGTGAAGGTGATGAGGTAGTGATAGTGGTGAAAGTGACGAAGTAACGGTAGTGGTGAAGGTGATGAGGTAGCAGTATTGGTGAAGGTGATGAGGTAGCAGTATTGGTGAAGGTGAAGTGTTTCCTGACGCGGGTCTTAGTCATATGATGACCCGTCGCTGGAGCTTTTGGTCATCTGACCGAGGCCTTTTTCCTGGCTTACCCCTCCACCCCTTTAAAAATTATGGTTATGATTCTGTGAAGAAACACTTGTATTCCTTCCGATTATTTTTCATCGTAATCTACAACTGTGATGTCTCGTTGTCCCTGATGCAAGAAATAAGAAGTCTTCTTAACTGTTTAATGGCTGTTATAGGTGGTTATCATGTCTCGTCTTCTCCTCCTGTCAGTCACCCTGGGTGTCTTGATAAATGCCTCAATATTGATAAATGTCTGGTAAATGGTTAACCCTTTACCAGGCATTTAACAAGCTATCATCAAGATATATTTTTTTATTTCTGGCAGCCATTTTGTAACTCTTCTCAGGATCTCTAGTTTATCTATGCGCTGTTTCGTAGGTTCGGCCATTATACAACTACTGCAAATTTAAATTTTAGCCTATCATGTACAGTAAATAGTTTTTTCTAATCTTCCTCCTCCTCTTGAAAGCGATTTCATTTTTTTGCCATCATGGTATATAAGCTTCTTTTAGTTTCATTGACATGATTTTCCGGTGGCAATTTTTTATTAGTAACTCCAAGCGCTCTCTCCTCTCTCTCTCTCTATCTCTCTCTCTCTCTCTCTCTCTCTCTATATATATATATATATATATATATATATATCTATATATATATATATATAGATATCTGTATATATATCTCTCTCTCTCTCTCTGTATATCTCTCTCTCTCTCTGTGTATATATATATATATATATATATATATACATATATATATATATATATATATATATAATATATATATATATATATATATATATATATATATATATATATATATATTATTTTTGTTATCACACTGGCCGATTCCCACCAAGGCAGGGTGGCCCGAAAAAGAAAAACTTTCACCATCATTCACTCCATCACTGTCTTGCCAGAAGGGTGCTTTACACTACAGTTTTTAAACTGCAACATTAACACCCCTCCTTCAGAGTGCAGGCACTGTACTTCCCATCTCCAGGACTCAAGTCCGGCCTGCCGGTTTCCCTGAATCCCTTCATAAATGTTACTTTGCTTACACTCCAACAGCACGTCAAGTATTAAAAACCATTTGTCTCCATTCACTCCTATCAAACACGCTCACACATGCCTGCTGGAAGTCCAAGCCCCTCGCACACAAAACCTCCTTTACCCCCTCCCTCCAACCCTTCCTAGGCCGACCCCTACCCCGCCTTCCTTCCACTACAGACTGATACACTCTTGAAGTCATTCTGTTTCGCTCCATTCTCTCTACATGTCCGAACCACCTCAACAACCCTTCCTCAGCCCTCTGGACAACAGTTTTGGTAATCCCACACCTCCTCCTAACTTCCAAACTACGAATTCTCTGCATTATATTCACACCACACATTGCCCTCAGACACGACATCTCCACTGCCTCCAGCCTTCTCCTCGCTGCAACATTCATCACCCACGCTTCACACCCATATAAGAGCGTTGGTAAAACTATACTCTCATACATTCCCCTCTTTGCCTCCAAGGACAAAGTTCTTTGTCTCCACAGACTCCTAAGTGCACCACTCACTCTTTTTCCCTCATCAATTCTATGATTCACCTCATCTTTCATAGACCCATCCGCTGACACGTCCACTCCCAAATATCTGAATACGTTCACCTCCTCCATACTCTCTCCCTCCAATCTGATATTCAATCTTTCATCACCTAATCTTTTTGTTATCCTCATAACCTTACTCTTTCCTGTATTCACCTTTAATTTTCTTCTTTTGCACACCCTACCAAATTCATCCACCAATCTCTGCAACTTCTCTTCAGAATCTCCCAAGAGCACAGTGTCATCAGCAAAGAGCAGCTGTGACAACTCCCACTTTGTGTGTGATTCTTTATCTTTTAACTCCACGCCTCTTGCCAAGACCCTCGCATTTACTTCTCTTACAACCCCATCTATAAATATATTAAACAACCACGGTGACATCACACATCCTTGTCTAAGGCCTACTTTTACTGGGAAAAAATTTCCCTCTTTCCTACATACTCTAACTTGAGCCTCACTATCCTCGTAAAAACTCTTCACTGCTTTCAGTAACCTACCTCCTACACCATACACTTGCAACATCTGCCACATTGCCCCCCTATCCACCCTGTCATACGCCTTTTCCAAATCCATAAATGCCACAAAGACCTCTTTAGCCTTATCTAAATACTGTTCACTTATATGTTTCACTGTAAACACCTGGTCCACACACCCCCTACCTTTCCTAAAGCCTCCTTGTTCATCTGCTATCCTATTCTCCGTCTTACTCTTAATTCTTTCAATTATAACTCTACCATACACTTTACCAGGTACACTCAACAGACTTATCCCCCTATAATTTTTGCACTCTCTTTTATCCCCTTTGCCTTTATACAAAGGAACTATGCATGCTCTCTGCCAATCCCTAGGTACCTTACCCTCTTCCATACATTTATTAAATAATTGCACCAACCACTCCAAAACTATATCCCCACCTGCTTTTAACATTTCTATCTTTATCCCATCAATTCCGGCTGCCTTGCCCCCTTTCATTTTACCTACTGCCTCACGAACTTCCCCCACACTCACAACTGGCTCTTCCTCACTCCTACAAGATGTTATTCCTCCTTGCCCTATACACGAAATCACAGCTTCCCTATCTTCATCAACATTTAACAATTCCTCAAAATATTCCCTCCATCTTCCCAATACCTCTAACTCTCCATTTAATAACTCTCCTCTCCTATTTTTAACTGACAAATCCATTTGTTCTCTAGGCTTTCTTAACTTGTTAATCTCACTCCAAAACTTTTTCTTATTTTCAACAAAATTTGTTGATAACATCTCACCCACTCTCTCATTTGCTCTCTTTTTACATTGCTTCACCACTCTCTTAACTTCTCTCTTTTTCTCCATATACTCTTCCCTCCTTGCATCACTTCTACTTTGTAAAAACTTCTCATATGCTAACTTTTTCTCCCTTACTACTCTCTTTACATCATCATTCCACCAATCGCTCCTCTTCCCTCCTGCACCCACTTTCCTGTAACCACAAACTTCTGCTGAACACTCTAACACTACATTTTTAAACCTACCCCATACCTCTTCGACCCCATTGCCTATGCTCTCATTAGCCCATCTATCCTCCAATAGCTGTTTATATCTTACCCTAACTGCCTCCTCTTTTAGTTTATAAACCTTCACCTCTCTCTTCCCTGATGCTTCTATTCTCCTTGTATCCCATCTACCTTTTACTCTCAGTGTAGCTACAACTAGAAAGTGATCTGATATATCTGTGGCCCCTCTATAAACATGTACATCCTGAAGTCTACTCAACAGTCTTTTATCTACCAATACATAATCCAACAAACTACTGTCATTTCGCCCTACATCATATCGTGTATACTTATTTATCCTCTTTTTCTTAAAATATGTATTACCTATAACTAAACCCCTTTCTATACAAAGTTCAATCAAAGGGCTCCCATTATCATTTACACCTGGCACCCCAAACTTACCTACCACACCCTCTCTAAAAGTTTCTCCTACTTTAGCATTCAAGTCCCCTACCACAATTACTCTCTCACTTGGTTCAAAGGCTCCTATACATTCACTTAACATCTCCCAAAATCTCTCTCTCTCCTCTGCATTCCTCTCTTCTCCAGGTGCATACACGCTTATTATGACCCACTTCTCGCATCCAACCTTTACTTTAATCCACATAATTCTTGAATTTACACATTCATATTCTCTTTTCTCCTTCCATAACTGATCATTTAACATTACTGCTACCCCTTCCTTTGCTCTAACTCTCTCAGATACTCCAGATTTAATCCCATTTATTTCCCCCCACTGAAACTCTCCTACCCCCTTCAGCTTTGTTTCGCTTAGGGCCAGGACATCCAACTTCTTTTCATTCATAACATCAGCAATCATCTGTTTCTTGTCATCCGCACTACATCCACGCACATTTAAGCAACCCAGTTTTATAAAGTTTTTCTTCTTCTCTTTTTTAGTAATTGTATACAGGAGAAGGGGTTACTAGCCCATTGCTCCCGGCATTTTAGTCGCCTCATACGACACGCATGGCTTACGGAGGAAAGATTCTTTTCCACTTCCCCATGGACAATAGAAGAAATAAAAAAGAACAAGAGCTATTTAGAAAAAGGAGGAAAACCTAGATGTATGTATATATATATATGCATGTGCGTGTCTGTGAAGTGTGACCAAAGTGTAAGTAGGAGTAGCAAGATATCCCTGTTATCTTAGCGTGTTTATGAGACAGAAAAAGAAAACCAGCAATCCTACCATCATGCAAAACAGTTACAGGTTTTTGTTTCACAGTCATCTGGCAGGACGGTAGTACTTCCCTGGGTGGTTGCTGTCTACCAACCTACTACCTACTACCTCTCTCTCTCTGTATCTCTCTCTCTCTCTGTATCTCTCTCTCTGTATCTCTCTCTCTGTATCTCTCTCTCTGTATCTCTCTCTCTGTATCTCTGATACCTTCAGCGTTTTGTTACACAAACTAAATCCGTCGTCTGACTTCACGTTGCTTTCTCGCATTTCCACTAAATAGCATTTATTTACATTCAACTCCATAATTTATCACAATCTGTTCAATTTATCCGGGGTTTGGTCATGGACGGGGCCGCGGGGGCGTTGACCCCCGGAACATCCTCCAGGCACACTTGGTGCTACACACCCTCCAGGTACACTTGGTGCTGCACACCCTCCAGGTACGCTTGGTGCTACACACCCTCCAGGTACGCTTGGTGCTACACACCCTCCAGGTACACTTGGTGCTGCACACCCTCCAGGTACACTTGGTGCTGCACACCCTCCAGGTACACTTGGTGCTGCACACCCTCCAGGTACACTTGGTGCTACACACCCTCCAGGTACACTTGGTGCTGCACACCCTCCAGGTACACTTGGTGCTACACACCCTCCAGGTACACTTGGTGCTACACACCCTCCAGGTACACTTGGTGCTACACACCCTCCAGGTACACTTGGTGCTACACACCCTCCAGGTACACTTGGTGCTACACACCCTCCAGGTACACTTGGTGCTACACACCCTCCAGGTACACTTGGTGCTACACACCCTCCTGGTACACTTGGTGCTACACACCCTCCTGGTACACTTGGTGCTACACACCCTCCTGGTACACTTGGTGCTACACACCCTCCTGGTACACTTGGTGCTACACACCCTCCTGGTACACTTGGTGCTACACACCCTCCTGGTACACTTGGTGCTACACACCCTCCTGGTACACTTGGTGCTACACACCCTCCTGGTACACTTGGTGCTACACACCCTCCAGGTACACTTGGTGCACACCCTCCAGGTACACTTGGTGCTACACACCCTCCAGGTACAATTGGTGGTACACACCCTTCAGGTACAATTGGTGGTACACACCCTTCAGGTACAATTGGTGGTACACACCCTCCAGGTACACCTGGAGGTACACATCAAAACTAGCTACAACCAAAATGTGCTGCTGGTACCTTACTCTGTACGCAGCACATTCTCGCACCAACGTGGTTAAATAGCCTAACCCAAGCTAATCTTACGACAAGCAAAAATTTGGAAAAGATATGAAATGTTTAAAAATTCTATCAAGACACCAATGAATTTATACATTATTTATTTCCATTACTCTAAATGAAACTGTGCGTTGTGGAACAGCTTGTATTGTATCCTGAGAGACGGTAATTCCCAAGTGATATTAATTCCAGCTGTACTGAAACGAAAAATCAGAGGCTCCCGTTGCTGATGAAACTTAATGAAATACTTGACGATATCAACACAAGCTCCATCACACAGCACGACCGGGAAACAGCTGACTTCTGTTCCCATTATTTTAACTATTTTACAAAAGGGTAGCAACACCCTGCTGATGTACCCAGTTTTGCTGAATACAAAAAAGTTGAGCACAGCGACGTAAACTGAGGTTTTAAGATGAGACTACATAATTATATGAAATCAAGATGGCATGCAAAGAGCACAAACAACCGGAATGACCAGACCTATCAACCCAATAACCTGAATGACCAGACTTATCAACCCAATAACATGAATGACCAGACCTATCAACCTACTAACCTGAATAACAAGACCTATCAACCCAACAACCTGAATAACAAGACCTATCAACCCAACAACCTGAATAACAAGACCTATCAACCCAACAACCTGAATGACAAGACCTATCAACCCAACAATCTGAATGACAAGACCTATCAACCCAACAACCTGAATGACAAGACCTATCAACCCAACAACCTGAATGACCAGGACTATCTACCTGGACCTGGTCCTCGGGGCACTTGAGCCACGAAACTATCACGTAGTAAATCAGAAGTTGACATTATTCGCAAAAGTAATAGTTAAAGGGAAAAGATATATAGCTCAAACTTTTGATATTTATTAAAATATTGTTCGCCGCTGGAGGCCTGATGTGTGGGAACTGACGACAAATTAATTACATTAAAAATATTTTACAGTAAGAGGCTTGTACGCAGTTTTGCTAATGATTCAAAATCACTTGTTTCGGGATTTTATTAATATAAAACTGCTGGTGAAGGCTGGTACTACAAACAGGATGAGGTTGAAATTAGTCTCTGAGGCTCCATGACCACGTGTGTTCTCGCACCCCGGAAAACATGCTCAGTTGCAATGAGCACCTGCTGGTTGAGAATTGTTGGTCCAGTGGATAAAGGGATGCCTACATTGTCCTATTCTCACAGGGCTGGGCAAGGCGACGCGAGATTATAATATATATAATATATATATATATATATATATATATATATATATATATATATATATATATATATATATATATATATATATATATATATATATATATATATGGAAACAGTCGCAGACCGGCGATCTTAACTATGCAAGACAAGCGAAGGGGGATGGGGAAGGGGGTTGGAAATCTTTAGCTCAAATACTTTCACACTTCTCAGTGCGTCATCAGAAGCTGTGCAATGTTGCAAGAGAGCAACCAAAGCAGGGAGAGAGGTCTCAGAGTAGCGTAATACGGATGTGTCACTGTCCACGGTTACCCTTAGACTGTGGTTTGTGGTCGGTGCCAACCCCACCCTACCATCATCTCCCTACTCCCCATATGGGGTAGGAGGGTTTCTGAGATGTTAAGTATGAAATTATAAGATATAAAAGCCAGCCCTACCCCATATGGGGAGTAGGGGGATGATGGTAGGGTGGGGTTGGCACCGACCACTAACCACAGTCTAAGGGTAACCGTGGATGAAGGCACATCTGCACTATGCTACTCTGAGACCTCTCTCCCTGCTTTGGTTGCTCTCTTGCAACATTGCACAGCTCCCGATGACGTACTGAGAAGTGTGAAAGTACTTGAGTTAAAGATTTCCACACACCCCTGTGACTTGTCTTTATATATATATATATATATATATATATATATATATATATATATATATATATATGCATATATATATATGCATATATATATATGCATATATATATATGCATATATATATATATATATATATATATATATATATATATATATATATATATATATATATATATATATATGTCGTGTCGAATAGGCAGAACTTGCGATCTTGGCTTAAATAGCAACTCTCATCTTGCCATATAGGACAAGTGAAAATTTGTGTATGTAATAATTTCGCCAAAATAATTCTGAACCTAACGAAAAAAATATATTTCACTGTGTTTGTTTAGTATTAAATTACTGTAAACAAATCTAAAATATATTTAGTTGGGTTAGGTTAAAATAAATTGTTCTTGTTATAATAAGGTTAGGTAAGTTTTCTAAGTTCCTTTTGGTGCAAAATTATAAATTTTTACATCAACATTAACGAAAAAAATATATCTATAAACCTATAAGAGAAAATTTTAGAAAGGGCTTAATTTTAAATGAGTTCTTGCTAATTGACCAGTTTTACATATTCGGCACGACATATATATATATATATATATATATATATATATGTATATATATATATATATATATATATATATATATATATATATATATATATATATATATATAATGTCGTGCCGAATATGTAAAACTGGTCAATTAGCAAAAACTCATTTAAAATTAAGTCCTTTCTAAAATTTTCTCTTATACGCTTAAAGATATATTTTTTTCATTAATGTTGATGTAAAAATTTTTAATTTTGCACCAAAAGGAACTTAGAAAACTTACCTAACCTTATTATTACAAGCGCAATTTATTTTAGCCTAACCCAACTAAATATATTTTAGATTTGTTTACAATAATTTAATACTGAACAAACACAGCGAAATATATTTTTTTCGTTAGGTTCAGAATGATTTTGGCGAAATTATTGCATAAACAAATTTTCGCTTGTCCTATATGGCAAGATGAGCGTTGCTATTTAAGCCAAGATCGCAAGTTCTGCCTATTCGGCACGACATATATATATATATATATATATATATATATATATATATATATATATATATATATATATATATATATATATATATATCGCTTGTGAGATCAGAACATACAGGAGGAGATTGAAATAGCTTGAATCCATGCTTGAGGGTCACTGACGTGCCCGAACTGGGAAAGAAACATGGCTTGTGAATCAAGCTGCCCAGCTTCTGAGGCATTTGTGGATGAGTGGATATGAACGCTGCCTAGGAATCTTGCCCGTCTCAGTGTCTTAGTAGCAATACCGAGTCCTGCTGTGATCTTTCTCTTTCTCTCCCTCTCTCTCTCTCTCATTAGTATTATTATTATATATATATATATATATATATATATATATATATATATATATATATATATATATATATATATATATATACACACACACACACACACACACACACACACACACAATAATTTTAGTAATAAACAGACACAATAAAATATATTTTTTTGTTACGTTCAGAATGATTTTTGCGAAAATATTGCATACACAAACTTTCGCTTGCCTTATTTGGCAAGAAGAGTATTGCTATTTAAGCCAAAATAACAAGTTTTACCTATTCGGCACGACATACATATAAATACATATATATATATATATATATATATATATATATATTATATATATATATATATATATATATATATATATATATATATATATATATATAGAGAGAGAGAGAGAGAGAGAGAGAGAGAGATATGACTGCATTCTGATATTTACTTATATCATGTGGGAGTTCGACACGTGGATTAGGTAAGAAATACTCACGTAGGCTGGTAGTACGTATAATTACAGATAATGTGTGTAACGCCCTTGCAGCCGTACCTATCTCCTTGCTCACACTCGTAACACTGACTGACCGGCCGCCCACGTACCCATATGTGAGAGGGTCTTTGAATACTGTCAGGTCAGCGCAATATGAATAGACAGTGACTCAGGCAGAGACGGTTGGTCGTGAGTCAACTGGCACCGTGGTTACTGGTAACTGGTTACTACTACTGAGAGCTCGGAGACTTATCCAAGAGTGGAAATGCTAACTACTCTCAGTAACATCAATCACCAGTTTACAGCTATATCAATATGGTGAAACCGATGGCAGTTTACATTTGCTTCTGAGAAAACAAGTGATGATGGTCTCTAGGCACCATAAAGATAAAGTCAGTTAACCAAATGAAATCGCCGGCCCACAGACGACTCCAACTTCACCCTATTTTCTATTTGCATGTCTCATAACAATAAAAAGGGTTTCAAATGAGCTGATGCAGGTAACAACTCTTAGCTTGTAAACAAAATTATGAATACTTAACCTAATCTTGTTAAACGCTTTTGTGTAAAGAAAAAAAAGAGGGAGGGGAACGAGAGAGAGAGAGAGAGAGAGAGAGAGAGAGAGAGAGAGAGAGAGAGAGAGAGAGAGAGAGAGAGAGATCAATGCCCAATGGAGAGAGAATCGTGTGATAAACTGTTATATTATTTATTTCGACCTCCAACTGAGATCTTTAGCAGGTGTTATCACTTGAGGATGGCGTCTAGTTAGAGCGAAAATATCCGCGTTATTTCTAAACTGTTGAACGTGGGTTATTACATAACCTCTGCTTAACACAATATTATCTCATGTGAAGGTGTGGAGCCGGAGAACCTCCTCGCCAGTTTCCATTTCTTCTTAGCCATTAAGGAAGTCAAAGGAATGCTGGCCTGTAAGCTCAACATCTGGGTCTTAGATGCGGGAAGAATTTAGGATTATACCTAAACCCTTCCAATTGTGAAGCAGTTTGCTCCAACGAAATTATCACTGACCAATTCATGGTCGCCTTGCCAGGAGCGCTTGCCACTTTGTACATGTTATCAATCAAATTCTAGGGAAGAAAATCTCTAACCACAGAGAGATGTAGACCGGACTGGAGATATCGATGAATATGATGCCCTCTACATACTCACCAGATGCTGATCCTATCCGAAACCAATCTATGTTTTTGCAATTGTTCCCATCCATCACCATTGCCAAATTAATGAAATATGACACATCCTAAAGCTTTCCATTGATGATAAACTTTTGATGCAAATCTCACAGCCAGTCAGACTAGGCGAACTGAGAACATGTACAGCCTCCCAAACTGCCTTGCCAGCCTTAGCCTCTTCTTACGAGACTGACAAGCTTGAATCAATCAAATACCCTTAGTAAAGTTAATTAGCAAATCTGATTAGACATTACACTTAGCAAACCCCATCTAAATGACGACTTAAAGATTGATACATCTGAAACCCTCTTAAGATGCAAAGGGGGTATCAAGAAACCTCATCAGTTAGTAACCAATTAGGCTCAATTTTAGGATAACACTACTTAGCTTACCATTTATATAATTATTTGTGAACTGTTTATTAATACTAGTGTTTAAATTAATTATATATTATATAGTCTTAGTACTGGGATAATGAGCGTAATTTAACCCACGGAGAGAACTTTATTAATCTCTTTCAAGAAAGTCTGAGAAACAAGGATAACTCAGTGCGAGCAATAAACTTTATATTATATATTTTCCAATTAATGAAACACCCCACCATAAGTCTCTGGAGTAGCAGACAACTGGTGTGGGAGATTACATCCATATTTAGTCTGGTCGATATCTATACCCGTTTCAGTGTTCGGGAATAAGGAGTAGCTGATTGATCACAGGGAAGAATCTAAGACCAACAAATATGAAGAGTTGGGTCACTGATACCCCTGTCTCAGTAGGATCGGACAACCTGTTCTAGTCGCAGTGTGACAATCCAGAGGTAAAATGCCTGTGGCATTCTCGGTTCCCTTCCGGCTTCGAAGGCGCCGGAGAATTCAACTGCTTTAAAATATTATTCTAATGTACACGTATTTGTGACTATAAAATAAATCCTATGCTAGAGCAACAAAAGAAAAAGAGGTGTTTAGAAGTAAAATAATAAAACGATTTCCAGGAGAAATTTTGAGATTTTACTTGAAGCCACTATATTCAGTATTTGCGTCTATGGGCCTTAGTAATGTGGACTAGAGATTGATTCCATAGATATTTGTGTATGTGCCCACGCGTGCCTGTGTCTGTGTGTTACTTACCATTTTGTCCTAGGCACATGTCGTTTGACACTAGACCTGTTGTATATGTATGTGTGTGTGTGTGTGTGTGTGTGTGTGTGTGTGTGTGTGTGTGTGTGTGTGTGTGTGTGTGTGTGTGTGTGTGTGTGTGTGTGTGTGTGTGTGCGCGCGCGCGCGCGCTTGTTTTGGTCATTCACTTGCTACACGTACATACAAGAAAATGTAAAACTCAGTGTTCATAGCTGCGAATCTTGTTTCTTCACTAGTCTTTTACATACACTCAATGGTCTTTATTAGGTACACCTTTCAAGTACTGAGTAGGGTTCCCTGTTTGCCCTAAGATCAGCCAGTATTCTTCGTGGCATGGATTCAGCAAGGTGCTGGAAACATTCCTTAGAGATCCTGGTCCATGCTGACATGATAATATCACGCAGTTGCCTTTGATTTGTCGGCTGTACGTTAATGCTGCAAGTATCCCATTCCATCCTATCTCAAAGGCTTGCATCAAATTCTGACCCTATCATATGTATGTCGCGACGGAAATCGCGATTTGGAAGACCCGGCGACATATTTCCAATCTTCAACTGTACAGTTATGATGAGCCTGTGCCCACTGTAGCCTAAGGTACAGTAGTGGGGCCCAGTGGGATTTTCTGCTGCTGCACCCATCCCCTTCAAGTTTCGATGTGTTATGCATTCAGAGATGCTCTTGTAATGCTGCTGTAATGAGTGGTTATTTGAATTACTGTCACTTTCCTTTCAGCTTGAACCATTCTGGACATTCTCTTAACCTCTCTCATTATTAAAGCGTTTTCAAACAGAGAACTGCCACTCACTGGAAGTTTTGTGATTTTTCATACTATTCTCTGTAAAGTCTAGAGACTGTTGTAAGTGAAAATCCCAGGAGATCAACAGTTACCTGAAGGGTGTTCGAGGGGTCAACGTCTCCGTGGCCAGGACCAAGTCTAGCACCAATAATCATCCCACGGTCAAAGCCACTTAGAACAACACATTTCTTCCCCATTCTTTGTTGGGTCTAAAGAACAACTGAACCTTTTGACCATGTCAGCATGCTTTTAGGTATTGAGGCACTGTCACGTGACTGGCAGATCAGATATTTGAAGAGTAAAAGTAGTGAAGGTGTATATAAAATAAAGGTATCTCTAAACATGTGCTGGCTACTGTTTATGAAAATACATCTCGCCAAGTGTTCCAACATTCGAACGGCTCAAATAGTGCTTCTGCGCCCTCTCAGAGAATCCATGCTGACATTTTGTAGTCTCATAGCCGTTGATTTCGCTTAATTTTTTGTTTTTTTTTTTTTTGCCTCTTTTTCCCTGAGTGTATCGTGCCCAGAAGTTCACTCCTGCAAGAAGTATACCTGTGAGTCCAAAACGAACACAAACACACACACACACACACACACACACACACACACACACACACACACACACACACACACACACACACACACTTCACTCTCAAGAGTTCAATGCAGACACTTATTTACTCTGACTTTTGGCTTACTAAAGTTAAAGATTTAATAAAGGGAAGTGAGAGAACTACATAAATTATCAAGAACTCCATCAAAACAAGCAAACTTAACCCTTTACAGCTAATCATTCTTCTGTTTCATCTACATATTAAGCCAACATTCATTAAAATTAAATGTTTAGCAGCCATGAGTGGAATGTGTAATGCACATACTATATATAGTTTCTTATGTAAAGCAGGTAGTTACCTTGTTATATACCGTACGTAGCTTTGAATATTATAATTACTATACAGTATAATTGTGGGATAATATGCCTATTAAGGTCATATACATCATTACCGAGTGTATAAACGTTTTATATATTACTAAGTTTATCAAAGTTTTAAAACATTAATGAACATATTTACGTTTTATTACAATCAAAACTAAGCGCTAAACCCACTAGGGTCATGTAGTTAACGTTTTCTACATTATTACTAAGCGTATGAGAGTATAGTTATAGAAACACTTATATGGATGTGAAACATTGGTGGTGAATGTTGCAACGAGGAGAAGGCTTGAGGCAGTGGAGATGTCATGTCTGAGGGCAATGTGTGGTGTGAATATTATGCAGAGAATTCGTAGTTTGGAAATTAGGAGGTGCGGGATTACCAAAACTATTATTCAGAGGGCTGATGAAGGGTTCTTGAGGTGGTTCAGACATGTAGAGAGGATGGAACAAACTAGAATGACTACGCGTGTGTATAAATCTATAGTGGAGGGAAAGTGAGGGAGGGGTAAAGGAGGGTTTGTGTGCAAGGGGCTTGGACTTCCAGCAAGCATGCGTGAGCGTATTTAATAGGAGTGAATGGAAACAAATGGTTTTTAGCACTTGACGTGCTGTTGGAGTGTGAGCAAGGTAACATTTATGAAGGGATTCAGGGAAACCGGCAGGCCGGACTTGAGTCCTGGAAATGGGAAGTACAGTATCTACATTCTGAAGGAGGGGTGTTAATGTTGCAGTTTTATAAATATTGTGCGAGCGCGCCTCTGGCAAGACAGTGATGGAGTGAATGATGAAAGTTTTTCTTTTTCGGGCCACCCTGCCTTGGTGGGAAGCGGCCGATGTGTTAATAAAAAAATAATTACCAAGTGTATTAATTTTTTATATCACTTTTACTGTATTTTATCGTTGTATAGAATAGTACTGGGTGTTTTAACGATTTATACACATTTCTTTTAGTAACGCTTCATACATAATTTCTTTTAGTAACGTTTTACATATTAGTACTGAGTGTATTAATATTTTATAAATTACTGCTGAGTTTATGTTTTGCACCTCAATTATACAAGGAATCATAAAACAATTACTGATGACAGGTGAAATTAATTCAGTTTATAACAGACTCAGTTAATTTCTGAGCACAACAAACTAATGTCTATCCTGATCGCTGCAGGATGTTTTAAGGATAACTGGATACATCAACAGTGTGCTGCCATCCTATATGATAGTTTTACAGTGGGAACAAATGCGAAGTTTCCCTTGTCATCTTCCATCACACAGGATGAGTTACACACACACACACACACACACACACACACACACACACACACACACACACACACACACACACACACACCTACGAGGAGAGGTTAAGGGAAATCAACCTGACGACACTGGAGGACAGGAGAGATAGGGGGGACATGATAACGACATACAAAATACTGAGAGGAATTGACAAGGTGGACAAAGACAGGATGTTCCAGAGATTGGACACAGTAACAAGGGGACACAGTTGGAAGCTGAAGACACAGATGAATCACAGGGATGTTAGGAAGTATTTCTTCAGCCACAGAGTAGTCAGTAAGTGGAATAGTTTGGGAAGCGATGTAGTGGAGGCAGGATCCATACATAGCTTTACGCAGAGGTATGATAATGCTCACGGCTCAGGGAGAGTGACCTAGTAGCGATCAGTGAAGAGGCGGGGCCAGGAGCTCGGACTCGACCCCCGCAACCTCAACTAGGTGAGTACAACTAGGTGAGTACACACACACACACACGCACAACAGGTCAAGTGCCTATCGACAAGTGCTATCGACAACTAGTAACTACTATTACAGTGCTGAAATATGACAGCCTGAAATGGGAGATTTCAGTCTTTCATTAAACCAGGTACATACTGACTCATACATGTATGATATACAATACCGACAAGATGAAGAACTAAACGCAACATCTGGAAGATACTCAGATGTTGAACATGCGTCTAATTCTACATACTGAATCATTAACGTGCCAGCTAACTCAGGTTACTCCCCCGTCACCATACACACAGATCCCGGTGAAGTGAATCTATTTTAATGTATTAAAAAAGGCTAATTACTTACAAATTACAATAAATAGAGTGCGTAATGGCATTAAAAGGTTGGCGGTGCCGTCATGAATACTGATGTACGTCGCCTCGCTCGGCTCTCATGAATAATGCATTGTTGATCATATTTTTGTAATAGAGCCGACAATGACGGCGTAATAGCAGGAGGCAGCCACCTGTGTTGATTGACAGCTGGCTGCAGATGACTGATCAATGAGTGTCTGTACTCAGAGGGTTGTGTTTTCAGGAAATGTGTTCAAAATCATCGCTTGGGAGCTCCAGGAGTCCATGTTCTGGCCTCGGGGATCCAGCTTCTGGTATGAAGTACGCTATCGTACTAAACATCAGCTCAGCTTAATAAGCTTGCTGCGTCGTACTCAAGAAATAAAATATATTTCATGAAATTTTTGTTGCTAAAGTTACTCATAGTACCAGTGTAATGACAAACCTCTATACGTACTCTGCTTTCCTTATGTTTTGTCAGGCGTGGGCTCCATTCTGGTGCTGCATACTCTAGGAGCGGTCTTACGTATGTACTGGAGATTGTTTCGAAGAATTATTTGTTTTGACTTCTGTAGGTCATTTGTATATTTGCCAGGGTGGCACACGGCTCTCATATTCTTGTGTGCGCGTTAAAAGACAGTTTAGGCACGATGTTTACTCAGGCTTTTTTTTTCTCTCTACCAGAGTCCATGAGCGATATACAGTATGAAGGTAAACGACTGCCGAAAATTTAAAACAAATGAATACGAATTAATTCACTTATGACACCTCTACTCAAGAAGTTTTGATCCCGGGACCTTGAGCACAAGAGATACGTGTCAAATGTGAGAGAAGACAATAGCATATATGGAGCGTAAGGGAAGAGTAAGAGTATGGGCACGGGGAGGACGACGACGAGGAGCAACACCATTATATTATTATTATCAAGGGGAAGCGCTAAACCCGTAGGATTATACAGCGCCGGTGGGGGGATGTGGAAGGTATTTAAGCTTAATTCAGGGAAATGGAGCACAAATCCAATTCCCTAGATCAAGAGCGCCTCACCAGAGTCAAGAAACCTTCCTTGAGGGTAGTAGTAGTAGTAACAGTAGCAGTGGTAATATTAACAGGTGCTAGTAGTTGGCAAAAAACTCAGTAAGTGAAGAGTTTATCCTATGGCTGTGTCACGTGGCTGTCTTGTGAAATTATGTTTTAATTCCATGAGGGAATAATGCAGATGACATATTATAAATATCAGCTTTTTGAATAATAATGGTGGAAGTGGCGATGAGTGAAGATTCAAGGCACCTTCGTCACTTTAAATCTTGTTCCCAGTAGCTTTAGCATTTTGTCAAGGCGTCAAAAACCCATCAAAGCTAGTGTGCAGGAGACAAGCGCTGGTAGTGTCATCTCTGCAGCAGGCATATTTATATTCATAAATTCTCCTGTCTCTTGGTCTCCCCCCACAGTAACCTTATCTCACTGCGCACAGACGGTATATGCTCAAATTTCTTTCGAGGGAACAACAAACGGAGGTTTTCAGTTGGTGAGGTCACCATCTGAAGCGGTTGTCATAGTAAGGTTTGTTGAATGTAGGAGCATTTAGTGTGAGAATCTTGGCCATAGGAGTCTTCCCGAGACCGCCATTTATCGCTAGTTCTGAGTTCTTAAAAGAATGTTCCTATAGATAAATGGTTCAGAGAACCTTCTGATCTTCACCATTCTACTTTATATTACACTGATGAAGCTACTGTGTGGGGAAACGTTTCCACAGTAAAAATACCCAAGTGTTGCACATATGTATTTTATCAAGAAAATTTCTACATTTACTTTCACTTTCCCTCTCATTTTACCCAGGATTACAAACCCAGACCGTGAACCATTCAACACAATATACCGACCGCCAGAGTTAATAAAAAATCCTGGTACTGCGTTGCAATGATGTAGCTACACATACTACAGCAGCTCCTGTCGAAAGCAACATCCAAGTAGCCAACATTGCCACCGCTTCAACTAGTCTCACCAAGAAAAAGTCTTCATTTATTTTCTCCTCTAAAGGGAGCATATACCATCTCCTGTGTTCAGTGCGACAAGGTTTACGTGGCGGAAACCGGGAGAGACTTGGCCACTAGAACACACACACACACACACACACACACACACACACACACACACACACACACACACACAAACGCCTGCAGCCTGGGAGCTAAAGTACGTCATGGTAGATTTTCCGAAGCAATGCTATTGACCATTTTGGATATTTTTCATTCAGGATGTTCAAGTATATTCGATGAAATTTTTTAATGCTTTCTTTGTCAAGCAGTAAACGGTTTGACAAAGCTCCTAGAGCGCGAAACGTTGCCACGTGTGTTCTTTTGTTTAACATACTCTGCTGTTGATGGTTGACTTTTGAAAATAGTTATCAGGGTTTATTTCCTACTTTCACTTGATGATTTTAACAATTAGATGTATGTATAGTTGTTTTCACATTTAAATCTACTCCTCCTCGTAACTTTGTAACTATAGAAAACATATTTAGGACTATAATTCACCCAGAGATCCTTAGTATGTGTGTATGTTGAGTACGAAGGCCTCCTATGGCCTTCGTACTCAGCACAGACATATAGTGATAAGCAGCCAAACACATCGCAGCCAAGACTCGACCTCGGCAACTAAACTGAGGTGAGTATACATACATGTACGTACGTACACGTGTGTGTGTGTCTGTTGTGTAACAAGCGTGTGTATGCACACGTCAGCTGCAACGCCAAACACATTACAATTAGATTTTGCGGTCGTAGCGACTATGGTTCTTCACATCCCATATCCATCCTGTGCAGGGAAGAACAAGTGCCTGTGGATACACAAAAAGCACTAAAGGGGCTAAGAGGAATACATTTGTAGTGGATCAGTGTAGCATATAACGGGATCCAATAACAGGGTTCTTCGACGGTGAGCACCGAGCTCCACGCCTGATTGGCTGCACGGATTGCCAACCTTAATTGGCCCTCCGCCGTCCACCACTTCATGAGCTGACACCTAAAATGCGCAGCGTAAACAAACATAGTTCCGCGACGCCGCGTCAAACTCAGCCTTACGTGAGGGAGTGCAGAGGGGCGATAGTCGCTTGCCCCGTCCACACCCGTGTCCACTCGGCCCACTCGCCATCACAATTATTCACGACTTCCAAACGTAACAAGAGGGTGTTATAATCTGCAAGACGCGGCGATGCCTGGAGGGTAGATTAGGTCGAAGCTTCCACATGAGGAGGTAGGATTGTCCACCTACGGACCCGTGGGACAGTAGATCTCTCTAGCTCGGGGAAGCGGCCAGGTAAGGGGAGGGTGCACTCTGCCTTCGCACCTGAACAATTATTCCGTAATAAAGTCAATTAAGGTGTACCTCCTCTGGTGACTCGCCTGGGAAAACAGGATACCTCAACTTAATTTATTTATCAGATGCATCTGTAAGCCCCGCCCTCAAGGGGTGAAAAAGGGGTAAAGGACGGAAAGTGATAGAGGAAGTGGAGGTAAAAGGAAAGGGAAGGCGATGGAATGAATAAAGCAGGCAATGGGAAAGACTAGTCAGGGAAGGGAGAGAAAGAAATGGGAATAATGGAAGAGGACAGAGAAGAGACAATGGACAGCATCGGTGAAGAGGGAGGGGAGAAAGAATAATGGGATGAGCAGTAAAATGGAAGGGAGATTAGAGGAGGGACAAAGAGAAGGGAGGTGGAAGGGAAAAGAAAATCTAGTAGTAACGGAAAAAGGGAAAGAATGAGCAATATGATGTGAGAGAGATTGTGTAGGTAAGAGGAGAGAATTACAGACTAGAGCAAGGGCGAGGTGGTTACCTAAGTGTTATATGGTAATGGTGTAGGTGGTGATATTGGTGGTGGCAGTAAAAATGGTATGAATAATAATGCTGAAAGTTGTGGTATGGTGAACGATGTACCAAG
Source organism: Cherax quadricarinatus (assembly GCF_038502225.1). NCBI lineage: Eukaryota > Metazoa > Arthropoda > Malacostraca > Decapoda > Parastacidae > Cherax > Cherax quadricarinatus. The sequence continues at coordinate 8,702,076 of NC_091324.1, forward strand.
GTGAACGTTTTAGCATGGTGAACGATGTACCAAGGTGAACGTTGTAGTATGGGGGACAGTGTAGTATGATAAACGTTACAGTATGGTGAGAGTTGTAGTAATGGAGGTGGTTGTAATCAGCTGCCTGCCTACCCACCTGGCTGCAGTAATTGTGGTAGTTATTGTACCAGTGAAGGTGATGGTTGTAGCAGTACTAATGGTGGTAATAATGGTGTGACAGCATGGAGTGAAATGTCAAAATTCACTACCGTTCTTTATTACCCTCAAGTATTTATATACTAAAAACATGACAACACCGATTAGTTGATGAACTGGACACGAGTGCAACATCTCGGTATCTTTATGCTGAAAACATTTTACCAACTGTTGGAAGACATTAAGACTAAAGTAGAGAACGATGACTTCCAGGCTGCGGGACTGATATCCTCATTTCCCACTGTCTTCTGTATTTAATTTGTTAAATTGAAGAGGCTACTGCTTGGCGAAACGTCTTCAAAATAAAGGTACCTAGATGAATTAGATGCATGAACAACATGTATGGAAGATGTTACAGAGTCGTATCGTAGCTCCGCATGTACTGAAGGGAGGAACTTCCACTACTTCCACAGTCCCTTCAAGGAAAGTGTCGATGCTGGTAAGGAACTCTCTAATTCCAGCAGGCGAGGCACCACTTCCTTTCCTCAGATAAAACATGATTATCGTTCATTCCCCAAGCGCTGTATGACCCTATTCCCCCAGAATCCTTTTTCATGTGTCCATTGTACTCGCGAGGAAACACTAAAATAGTATGGAATGGAAGTAATGAAAAACTATCAGGTTCGACCCAAGAAAGTGGAGGGGAGAAACAGTTCCCTGGATTAAGGGATCACGTGAAAGACTTGGAAATAATTATGTCCATTGAACTTTCTTTCAAAGAACATAAGAAAAATAACAACAGCCAGGAGGATGACGGGATGGATACTGAGAACTTTCAATGGAGACACTTTTTAAGTCACTAGTGCTCCCTCATTTGGAATACTGCTCAGTGTTGACAGCCCCGATCAAGACAGGAGAAATATCAGAGCTTAAACAATTACAGACATTGTTTACGGCTCATATAGAACCAGTAAACATTTAAATTACTGGGAACACCTTAAAGTCTTAAACTTGTACTCCCTGGAGCGGAGGAGAAAGAGATATACGATAATATATACCTGGAAACTACTCGAGGACCTGGTCTCAAATTTGCACACTGCCATAACATAATGGAACAAGAGATATGGAAGAAAGTGCAAAATATACCCAGTGAAAAGTGGGGATGCGGTGGGGACAATAAGGAAACAATGTCAACATCTGTGGCCCCAGATTATTCAACATCTTACCAGAAGATAGAAACACTGCTGGAACAAGTGTAGAAGCCTTCAAGAGAAAACTGGACAAGCATCTTCACCAGGTGCCAGATCAACCATGCTGTGATGGATATGTGGGGCAGCGGGCCTCCATCAGCAACAGCCTTGTAGACCTGACTAGAACCAGACAAGCCTGACCCATGGCCGGGCTCTGAGAGTAGTAAGACTCTTGAAATTCATCAAAGTTACATTAAAAGTAAAGCTGAGGACCTTCGCCGGACCTTTCTACTACAACTCCTCCACATAAGCTGCCTTTACCAGACTCCCCCAACACAATACCCTTGTAAGCTTTCACATTAATTCCCTGTTATCCAAGGTAAAACTGGTTACTTCAATTCACATGGTAAGTAATTAGATACGACGCTGTTATCTTCATCTATTACTGGGTAAGGTCTGTTAACTGAGAAGTGTGTGTGTGTCTTTCATGAGGTAAAGTACGTTCATGACTGTAGTGAAGCACACTTGCTGTTATACGGAGCCACGATTCTTCCACTAAGTCCGCTCTGTCAAATCATGTAGATCTGTTTATGATTCGATAGATCCAACTTAAGGCGAAACGTCTTCAATAAAGGTTCCATATAACTAAATATTAGTCTCCTTACTGAGGGGCTGTTCTGGTCGAGTACATAGAGTCAAGTCTGGCCCTTTTTCTTCTTAGAGAGTTTACACTGCTGTACAAATCAGAAGAACATGAGCGCCAGGTAAGCTATAAGTGAGCTTGGAAGTTATAAATTGGTTTGGGTCCGGGTCACAGGGGTGATAATCCTTGATATCGACTACAATTAGTCTCAGGCGTTGACACTGGTGCTAAGAAGGTCAATGGAAGGCGGTCCATGGAAGGCAGGTCTGGGAAGGAAGACGTCAGTGCTTCGAACTTTTAATTGCTCATCTGTTCCGTGAATTTTTCTGCCGTTGTTGACAGTAGTTCATATACAAGGATAATTACCAGATTCATGTTCTCCACTTTATGATCTAATGTTTCTAATGTAGCGATTTCAACAGTTCTGTACAACAAAGCAAGTCTCTTACACAAAAGTTCTACTCTGACATTCTCCCTCACATCTGTATACACGGCTATTTGGCATCCATAATTCATATTTCACTGGTTTTGTCTTTTTTTGTGTTGATTGCAGTTTTGTTTAAATCTGATGTATTCTGAGTTTTCCTATGCATTTCTTGAGATTGAGTTTGTCTTTGTGATGTTGTTCACTCTTCATATTCTGTTAATGAATTACTATTTTCCATCACTACTCCCATCTTATCTTTGTTGATCTACACGTTTCTATAATTTGACTAGCTCGTATCTGTATCTATTTCATTTCTCACGTTTTGCATTTCAAGTAAGTTCTCGAAGACTTTGTTCCTTATTAGTGCTATTCAATACATGTTTTATACATGCACAAAGAGAGAGTAATAACTAAGTTAATAATCTGTTTAGCTGTGCTGACTTTGTGACATGTGTCAGCTGTTAGCAACAGCTCTTCATATTTATCAGAAATTCTCGTGATGTTTGTGCCAATTCCAGAGGTGACACACAAACTTTTCTGGAGCTTGTTTATGACACTTGCATATTACAGGCATACCTTCTAATTATATTTTATCAAACAGGTATACTACTACTTGTAATTTAAGATAATTTGACTTCGCGCTAGGATTTTTGGCATCTAGTCCAGTGGTTGGCGACCTTATAAGTGAGAGGACCTGTGACCTCAGGACTGTGACCTCTTGTGTGATGCTCCAGTCTCTCTGATATAATATTCTAGTGTCATTAAACCCACAATTCTATATTCTTTTTTTTTTGTTTCATATACTATTAGTTAATTAATTTTGTAAAACGACTGGGCAATTCTGTTAATGGCTAATGTTGAATTTGACATCTCTGTCGCCAGCAGTTTGAAAAAGATGTTTGTGTTGACACTATGTCACTATCTACCTGGGGGGGTGTTCCAGGGGGCAACGCCCCCTCAGCCCAGTTCTTGATCAGGCCTGTATACAAAATTTTATCGGTTTTCTCCAATAATCCATTTACCTTGTATCAGGTTCCATCTGTTCTCTCCAATGTACATGTAACGGATTGATCTTCTCCAACAATGTATATACCTGATATCGTTGCTCACCAATGTGAATATCCTGTATCGGTGGTCGCCAATATATATTTGTGTGTGTATATATATATATATATATATATATATATATATATATATATATATATATATATATATATATATATATATATATATATATATATACACCTAATATCAATGGTATCCAACAATGTATACACCTTGTACAAGTGCTATCTACCAGTGTACATACCTTGTACCGATGCTCTCCAACACTGGGGTGTACACGTACCTGGAAAATTGTAATACGGTACATTAAAAAATACCCACTTGCAATATAAAGTAATATCTGAAATTACAGCACTCTATTATAAACCTCGCCTCCATTTGCATACCTAATTGTATTCCGCATTTGCATGACACACAGACAGTGTGGTAGGGGGAGGGGGGGGAAGTGGCAGCGGAGAACATCCAATACATGAGGGCCCTCCCCCCCTCTTCCTCCCCCATCACCATCACACCATGAGTCTCTCTCACCCTCAAATATCGCACCCGTACATCTCTCCCGTTATCCATTGCACCGAAGTCCTCTATTCCTTCCCTCCCGTGCTCGTCTCCACTCGCCCAGTAGTCACCACCAAAACACAGCCAGCTTTTGTTCCTATTAAGTGTAACTGTTATAAAGAATAGGGCAGCTGCACACTGTGGTTGTATACGAAGCTAGAAGCTAGTAATGATAATCGTTGAAGCTGAAGAGGTGGGGCGAAGACTTAACCCCGAAGACTCACTCACTCTCACTCTCTCTCGCGTACACACGCGTACACAGGCGCACACGCACGCACACGCACGCACGCACACGCACGCACACGCACACACACGCACACACACACACACACACAGTGGGCACCTGTGACGAGCGGGGTCCCACAGGGGTCGGTCCTAGGACCAGTGCTATTTTTGGTATATGTGAACGACATAACGGAAGGGTTAGACTCAGAAGTGTCCCTGTTTGCAGATGATGTAAAGTTAATGAGGAGAATTAAATCTGATGAGGACCAGGCAGGACTTCAAAGAGACCTGGACAGACTGGACACCTGGTCCAGCAAATGGCTTCTCGAATTTAATCCTGCCAAATGCAAAGTCATGAAGATAGGGGAAGGGCACAGAAGACCACAGACAGAGTATAGGCTAGGTGGCCAAAGACTGCAAACCTCACTCAAGGAGAAAGATCTTGGGGTGAGTATAACACCGAGCATGTCTCCGGAAGCACACATCAATCAGATAACTGCTGCAGCATATGGGCGCCTGGCAAACCTGAGAACAGCATTCCGATACCTTAGTAAGGAATCATTCAAGACACTGTACACCGTGTATGTCAGGCCCATACTGGAGTATGCAGCACCTGTTTGGAACCCGCACTTGATAAAGCACGTCAAGAAACTAGAGAAAGTACAAAGGTTTGCGACAAGGTTAGTTCCAGAGCTAAGGGGAATGTCCTATGAAGAAAGATTAAGGGAAATCGGCCTGACCACAAAGGAGGACAGGAGGGTCAGGGGAGACATGATAACGACATATAAAATACTGCGTGGAATAGACAAGGTGGACAAAGACAGGATGTTCCAGGGAGGGGACACAGAAACAAGAGGCCACAATTGGAAGTTGAAGACACAAATGAGTCAGAGATAGTAGGAAGTATTTCTTCAGTCATAGAGTTGTAAGGCAGTGGAATAGCCTAGAAAATGACGTAGTGGAGGCAGGAACCATACACAGTTTTAAGACGAGGTTTGATAAAGCTCATGGAGCGGGGAGAGAGAGGGCCTAGTAGCAACCGGTGAAGAGGCGGGGCCAGGAGCTAGGACTCGACCCCTGCAACCACAAATAGGTGAGTACAAATAGGTGAGTACACACACACACAAAATGGTAACTAACACACACACAGTGGTTGGTACCATAGTGGAAGCAGCAAGAAAAGCCAATATGGCAAAATCGAAGCTACTCATCATGAGTTCTGAGAGTTTTTCTACTCCCGGAGCACGGCCACAGGCCAGGCTAGTCTGGTGCTTGCCTGGTCAACAAAGGCTGTTGCTGTTGGTGGTCGAATTACCCTTATATCTATCACAGCCTTGTTACTCTGTCACTTGGTGAATGTAAATAGACAGAGAACTGAGACCAACATGAGTAGACAGGAAACGTGGCGGGTTAAGATGGAGGTGGGCATGGAAAACAGTGTCAGCATGGCAAGAACACAACAAAGGATGGAATCTACTATATATAAGCGCATTTAAATAGGTGAAATTGTATGCGAGAGGCCCCTGAATACTAGCGACCATATAACATATTAGATTCTGAATACCATGTGGCAGTAAACATTGAGGTTCGAATAGTAGGTAGGGAACGGAAGCAGCCAAATTTTAAAACAAGAAACTTTGAAGGGATGAGAGAAATCCTGAATGCATTGGGAAATGTAACTGGAAGGAAATTCGGCAAATGAGTTGGAGCACTTAGCTAAAAACTGTTGAGAAACAGAGAAGAATATCATACCTAAAAAATAGAATGGTAAAAACATAAGAGAGCCTATGACTTAACCAAAGGTGCAGAGAGAGAGAGAGAGAGAGAGAGGGGATTGCATTAGCATGAGAAACTACAGAAAGCAATGAACCGAAGAAAGCATAAGCGCCAGAAACGAATAGGCAAGGGTGAGAAGGAAAGCCGAGCAACAATTTGAGAATGACACAGCAGCAAAAGCCAAATCTGAAGCAAAACTATTTCACAGTCACGTTTGAAGAAGGAAAACGGTAAAAGACCAGAAGCGGGACTCGACAAATTGTCAAAAACTAGTTAAAATATGAAAACAGCAGTTGACACAGATCTGAAAGTAAGTGAATGTATTCCAAATATTTCCGAAAACAGACAGAGAAAGCACCAAAGACCTGTATTAATGACATGCAGATCATTTAAGGTAATGAACAAGACAATCGGAAGTGACGGAGTACTTGGAGAACAATGGTTTTATAAACAACAGCCAGCGCTGGTTTAAGACACATCAGATATTGCCTCACAAACCTGGCTGAGTTGTATAACAACACGATACCTGCCAATATAACTGGGTACATGCACTCATGTCTTCCTTGCCAAAGTTAACTCGTTCAAACCTACAGCGTTAACGCGTAATTTTTTTTTACATAATTTCTGTTGAATATTAATAATGTTAAATATTCTATAATTTTTTTTTCATGCAGATATCTAGATAAGTACAAATAGGAAGTACATCTGTCTCGCGCTCAGCAGACGGAGGATCAAGCCTCTACCATGTCTTGCGCTGAATGACCCACATGGATTTAGCGCTTAATATTAATTACATAAGATATGTATTTATGACAACAGAAGTGAGACAGGAGACGGCAGGATGGGTGGACTGTATATCCTTTTTCTGCAAGCAAGCATTTGGTGCAGTACCTAACAAGACTGGTCAAAAACTTGAGGAACACGCACGAATGACAAGGAAATACACTACAGTGAATCAAATAATTTAAGAAGAGATATCAAAATGGCAAAGTGAGGTTCCGCAAGGATCAGCAATAAACCCAGTATTGTTTCTGGTATATATATATAAATGACGAATCATAAAAAAAACAGTCGGATGTATCCCTGTTTGTAGATGAAGTAAATTTAATAAGAATATAAAAACGAAGACATTGAAAGGCTAGAAACGGATCTGAACAAATTGCAAGACTGATCAGACAAGTGGCTGCCTAAATTTAACTACAGCAAACGCAAGGTTATGAAAATTGGGGAAGGGAAAAGACAACCGGAAATTTAATACAGACACAGAGGACAGAGGCTGCAATCCTCAAAGACTTGAGAGTAAGTACAGTGCCGAGCCTATTACCAGAGGCACACATGAACCCAAGAACTTCTGCAGCGTATACTCGTTTCATAAATCTAAAAGTGGCTTTGAATATCAACAAAGAAACACTCACGGCTTGATATAAGACATGTTAGAACTACCTTCTAGTAGTGCAGAGGTAGAATGTTAACCGTAGAAAAAAACTAGTCTCAACGCTAAGGGTAATAAAGTATGAGAAGCTAAAGGAATGAAGACATGATAATGACATACAAAGGAATGATGACATACAAAGGAATGATGACATACAAAGGAATGATGACATACAAAGGAATGAAGACATAATGACATACAAAAGAATGAAGACATGATATTGACATAAAAAATACTGTGAAGACTTTATATGGTGGACAGTAACAAAGTGATCTAGAGACGGGGACTGAGTACAAGAGGACACATTTGGAAGGTAAATACATGGATGAGACATGAGGATGTCAGTATTTCTTCAGTATCCCTGTGGTGTGGAAGTGGAATCATCTCGAAGTGGTGAAGGCAGGCTCCATGCATAGCCTTAAGAGTAGGTACAATGGGGCCCTTAAGGCTAAAAGGGAGTAAATCAGGCAAGCGCACGTTGACAGGTAGGGCCAGGAGCTAGGACTCGACCCTTGCTACATACAGGCGAGGGCATTTATCATGCAAAATAAAAACAGTATGTGGATATTTGACAACAATAGTGATTAGCAGAAGAGAAACTCGCCTCTTCCATTTTCTTTATCGTCATTAATCCTGGTATTTTAACATGGTTTAAATAAATATAAAATATAATGGAGGTGAATTTTCACATATCCCGTTTCCAGACTGCCCCATTAACTCTGGCTCTGGATGTGTGTCCCATTCTCTTTACCCATCCCAGTGGTAAGTCACGCCGTGTGCCACCCATTAAGTATATTATTTTGACTACCGCCCAAAGGAGGGGTTTAGGGTTACTATCACTCATAGTTTGGGCATGGTGGGACTACCGCCCACAGATTGGATATGGGATGGCTACTGTTGATGGTATGGGATACCTAACGCTCACAGGATATATATGGGGTACATAATAAATTAATCAAATTACCGCATACCATTCCATTGCGTCAAATCACAATATTCATAAGAAAGAAGGTATTACAGTGGGCACAAGTGACGGGTGGGGTCCTCGTAGCATCCGTGCTTCTACCCCTGCTGTTTCTAATAACGTAAGTGATCTGCCACAGGTAAATGATGTATATGATTCACTGTTTGCATTAATCAGTAATCAAAGATCACGACAGCCAGGAAGATGACGGGGTGGATACTGAGAACTTTCAAAACAAGGGAAATAATGCTGATGGTGACACTCTTCAAATCACTAGTGCTCCCTCATTTAGAACATTGCTCAGTGCTGATGGCCCCGTTCAAAGCAGGAGCTGGAACAAATGCAGAGATCGTTACGGCTCACATTGAGCCAGTAAAGCACCTAAATTACTGGGAACGCCTTCAAGTCTTGAACAGGTACTCACTGGAGCGGAGGAGGGATACATGATAATATATACCTGGAAAGTACTCGAGGGCCTGGTTCCAAATCTGCACACTGCCATAACATACTGGAGTGAGAGATATGGGAGGAAGTGTAAAATAAACCCAGTGAGGAGCAGGGGTGCGGTGGGGACAATAAGGAAACACTGTATCAACATCCGGTCTCCCAGACTATTCAACAATTACCAGAAATCAGAAACACGGCTGGAACAAGTGCAGAAGCTTTCAAGAGGAAACTGGACAAGTATCTTCACCAGGTGCCAGATCAACCAGGCTGTGGTGGAACTGTGGGGCAGCGGGCTTCCAGCAAGAACAGCCTGGTTAATCAGGCAAGCACCAGACGAGCCTGTCCATGGCTGGGCTCCGAGAGTAGTGAAACTCGAAAATCCTCGAAAGTATATCAAAGGTAAGAAAACCTACATTGGACGAAAACCGCTGTCCATCGCGTGTCTTCAACATCAACTCCCCCTAAAATGGCTATCAACAAATAAAACAAATTTTAGAGGTACATCAAGCTGTGCTCCCATTAACCATTTTGGAGTCTGGTTCCTAGGCTTCTGTATATCCGTATGCTCTTGCACTACCTTCTACACGATGGATATGGGATGCACAATAATCTAGCCGTCTTGGCGGTAAAACCTGATCAACTATCCATCAGTCGTGTACAGCTTCCAAATCGTGTGAATTAGAGTAGAATGAGTTAAACCAAAAGAATGGATGGTTTGAAGGGCTTGACATCGACAGGTATGGTGACAATGTTTTGCTCTAAGTACAGCGAAACGTTGCCCATGTGAAGGCTTGTTCTCCATACTAATTTGTCTTCCCACAAACGAAGTAACGTTCTGATGAGGTGATATAGAAGTTGTAGTAAAAAAATGGCCTCAGACCCTAAGAATACAATTCCTCATTCCCCTTGTTCCTTTCTAATTCCTCCTTTCTAGTTCCTCCTTCCTTTCCCTTTGCTCCTTCGTTTCCAATTCCTCCTTCCTCCTTTCCAATTCCTCCTCCTCCTCCTTCCTTTTCCATTGCTCCTTTCCAACTCCTCCTTCCCCTTCTCCAAGATAAATAAAGAAAAATCCATCACTCCCGGCGCAGCTGCGTTAAGTACTTACATCAACAGTAATGTAGCTCATCAAATATTGTAACAACAATAATCATGCAGTAACATCAAAAATAATGTAACATCAACAGCAATAATGTAACACCATGAATAATGTAACAGACGCCGGCTTGGGTAAAGGAGAGAAGACAAAATCGGATAAAAACAAACTTTAGATAATAGAAAAAATATAACTTTTTCTCAGTCCTTCCCTAGCTCATCTTTCATATATTATATATATAATCTCTCGATTTATCGCTTTATCTCTCTTCAACAAAGATTGCGAGACAAACACACTGACTGCCGCCTCAAGGTTGAAATTAGCAATGGACACAGTAAAGTTGCAGGGAATGGTTAAATTAAGGACCCAGCAAGTCTTGCTATATAGCGGGAGCCTAAATTGCACGCTGATACTCATCAGTACGGAGCTGAGAGAGAGAGAGAGAGAGAGAGAGAGAGAGAGAGAAAGAAATACGAAGCAAGGCACATTTTACAAGTATTTGGTGATATAAAATAAACAACGAGAGCAATCTTACAGCGGTATAAACTTTGTTGTTATTGGTGAAGATCCAACTTTAAAATCTCTTATGTAACTGGAATTCACAATCATCTGAATAATTATTTTCACGAGAAATGGAAACAATCTTCAAAATTTAAAATCAGACCTTCGAAACTAATATTTTCTTCATGTCTTTGATTATCTGAGACACGACATGTTTCTTTAAAGGGAGAATATATTTTTTCAGAGATGTAATACAACATTTATAGAAACATTCACGTTACCCAGAGATTTGAATACATTTCTGTATGGCAAAAATGCATTAAGAATATATTTTAAGAGATGCGAATAAACTCGCATGAGAGACTAATATAACCCCGAGAGACACGAATAGTTATTTATACGAATATATTCTTAAGAGAGGAATACAGTCTTGTTCCTATGATATATATTCCTGACACGTTTATGTATTTTTGTAAGTGTTAAATACGCATATTAAATACGCGAGAATACACACCTTTGGGGTTCGAATATATTTGTGGGAAAAATACTCAATTTACGCGTCACGGAATAAACGAACCAATAATTCTGAACTAAATATACTGGGAGCGGTCGAAATCTGGGAAATGACCGAGGCATTTCCCTCAAAGGAAAGGCACTGGGATGTTACGAAGTATTTCTTCTAGTCTCAGAGTGGGATGCGAGAGGCAGACTTCATGCAAAGTTACAAGAACAGTTACGCTGCGGCTCATGTGGATAGACTTTCCTCCCAGTAGCTTTGGTAGTACCCAGATGTGACATCTGGCAAGTACCACGCCTCTCCTCCCTTTCCATTCCCTCCTCCACCTCTCCCCATCTCTCAGTAGATGAGCTTGCAATGTTGGGTAAATTTACCCATGCAAAGGAGCGCCCAGCGCTCGCAATTAGGCCAAAACGAACTCATATGCATCGCGTTCACGTGCAACTGAACTCGAATGGCGTCAAGTGAAGTGATAAATTAACCTGAAGAAGCGGGCCAATTAAGTGAAAAATTAACTCTGCGACTGGCGGGGAGCCGGAGCAAAGAGGAGCCAAGATCAAGAAGACTGAAGAGTCCGCACATGTCCTCACGATACACACGTATCATCGCAGAAATTGCGATACTTTTATATACAAGATTTCTTTGTTCAGACTGATATGTAACATTAGCAAGGTGAAAAATATACTGTGAATCGCAATTACGAAAATAACAGTAAAACAACTGCGGACTCTTGACTATAAAGTTTGACTTTCTTCATATGTTGACTGCACACACCCGTTTCTTCGTTTTCTTAATAATTTATAATAATGATTAACACTACTATTCTTATTCTTGTTATTATTAATACAGTGCCTGGGGAATGGATGGTACTCAGGTTTGATCCAAAATGAAAGTAGCTCCAGTTCCATGTATGACCATCACAAGCAGCATTATGTCACCCCTGTTGAAGGGTAAGTCTCCAGTAAGTGGTTTCTGGAAAGCTTGAACCAGTTAAGACTCAGTGACATCTTACCAGCGATATACTTGACACGGGTTTTGAGAGTTCTTTTACCCTCGCAGTCCAGCCTGAGGCCACACTTTCTTGTTCACCACTTGGCAAACAGACTGTTGGAAAAGTTTAACCACTGGCCAGGCTGTGGAAGTCACCACCAAAATTCTGGGAGGCCTGGTCGTGGACCGGGCCGCGGGGACGTTGATCCCCGGAATGCCCTCCAGGTAGACTCCAGGTAGACAATAATGGATCAACTAACTCCCAGCGCTCTCGTGATGTACACGTCAACATTCACTCTAGGTGAGGACACTCGTACGGATCATACTGCGCCTGGGCAATGGAAGGCAATCAGGTTTGATTCGAGGAGGAGGAAGCTACGTCCATTTCATTGCATAAACAGCATAAAAGCTTTCCTTCCTTTCTTGCAGAATTTGTGCTATCGGAGATGCTCAACATATCATAAAGCGAGTTTCACTGCTTCGAACAATTAGTGCCTTCAAGGTGTGTCTTGATGCTGATGAAGACTTGTTGATCTGAAAACTGAAGCTACCTGTGATATACCTGTGACTAGTTTCGAGTGTTTTTCCAACGCTCGCACCCCGGTCTGGGACCAGGCTTTTGTTTTGATTGCCTATTCTCACAAATAACCCGCACATAGGAGCTTACGGCGACGTTTCGGTCCGACTTGGACCATTTACAAAGTCACACTTAGGAAAACGAGAGAGGGAGGGGTATATATAGGCAGGAGGTGGTAGTGGTAGTAGTGGAGGTAGAAGGTAGTAGTGGGGAAGGTAGTATAGAGGAGGAGGAGCCAGTCAAATACTGAGAAAGAGGAGCACTGCAAGGGAGCTAGGTGCCCACAGAGGGTAAGAGCAAGAACACAGAGGGGGGGAAGAATGCATAAAAAATGAAGGGACAAATACCCAAGGCAGAAGAACGACAACCCAAAGGAGAAAAAGGAAAGAGGAAAGGGGAAGTGGGAGAAGAAGAAAAAGGAATCAGGTTAAGTCACGGGTGTTCTGAAGTTTGGAGCATTTTGCAATGTAGTGGGAAAAGAAGGCATCTACAGAGACGAAGCCACGACTAAGATTTATACAAGGAAGGTTGTGTATTAGGGAGGATTCAATCAGACGGGGACTGTTGACGTTGGAAGTAGGGAAGACAATTTTAGCAGAAGACCAGTCAATAGGATGACTGTGATCTCTAATGTGACAGAAAAAAGCGTTGCTAATGTCGGCAAGCCTAACAGTACCTTTGTGCTAAGTCTGTCAGAAAGAGATCGGCCAGTTTCTCCAAAGTATTGCCTATTTAACCAGTCTGTTGCTGTTGACGGCCGGCTCACCCATATCTTCCTTACAGCAATACTCATTATATCCATCACAGTCATATTGATCTGGCACTTGGAGAAGGTAGTGATCAAGTTTCCTCTTGATGACTTCCACACTTGTTCCACAAAAATTTCAGACATCTGCAGGTGGCAGATTGAAGAGTCATGGATCACGAGTGCTGACGCAGCGTCCTCTTACGGTGCCCACTTCGCCAAGTCTCTCAGATAAAATTATCCAAATGTTGTGCATGTATCTTACTCATCAAGTTTTACATATCTTTAGTCTATTTATACATTCCAAGTACTTTGAGGAGTTTCCAGTAGCTTAAATGAGAAGAGAATAAACCATACCAAGGGCGGGGATAGAACCCGGGATCAGAGAGTCTCAAAACTCCAGACCGTCGCGTTAGCCACTGGACCAGCTAGCCACAATAAGATTCGTCCAACTAGGTATATTTCTACATCATAGGAAGGTTAGCATAGGCACCACTGTGACCACAAATGCAAGTTTTTACAGACGAATCTCCAGCTAGCGTGGCCGTGACGAACTCTAGCTCAAGTCCCCTCAAAGCCGTTAACATGACTCACGAAATCGTAATGACACGATTTCGTGAGTCAAGAGAACAATATTCTAGACGCGAGAGCACAAGTGACTGGAGTAGTACCATTATTGACGTTATTTCTCTTGTTTCGCAAGTTCCCATTACCCTCTCAGTTATTTTTTTCTGTCCTATGAGGCATCTGCTTCACTGAGGTCTGTAAATATATCTGGCAATATTATTCACAAGTCTTATCAGTTTCTTACATTTTACGCGCGTTCTGTCATATTCTGTGCCTCTGAATTCTTTATCCTTCTTAAATTTAGGCAACAGTAATTTTTAAGTTGTGTATATCATGGTTTTACATAAAACATTAAGTTAGCGTCTCACACCCTTTCGAATGCTTTTTAAGAGTAGCGCTAGTGATACTGTTGTGTGATTTTCAGCCATTGCTATTCTGCCTCATCTGAGAAGAGGGACTACGTCCGCATTTCATAAGAACTCTCGAATATCATTTCAGTCTAAGCTGCTCATAAAGAGAACACTGAGTGCTTGTGTTAAGGTATTCTACATTTCTTTACAAATGGCGAATTCTAGGAATCAGGCCCAAGAGCTGAGTGCATGGGCATATGTATTTTTTTTTCCAAGGGTGAAAGCTGTGTTAATGCCAGATATATATAATTTTTATGTTGGACAGAAGTAGTGAAGAAGTGAACTCAGTCGAGGAGAAAGACCGGAAGAGGATTTTGACTGATTTTGCAAATGTGAAAAAAACATTTACGATTTTTCCAAATATCCTCAATGACTTTTTGTCTCTTTTAGGTTTCTTCTGTCGAAATGTTTCAGTTTATGATTTACATCGGCAATTTCTCGGTGAACGTTTTTTTTCCTTAATGTGATATTTGGGTTTCATTGAACAGCTTATCAAACTTCATGTTTGTAACATCTACGTTCCCTTTATGTTTTATCTTCTTTAACTTTCTCAGCGGAGTCTATTTTAAAAAGACCTTGTAAGCTTCTCTATTTAACTTTTTGGAGACTATCCTCGATCGAGACAGAGGTTCCATCCTACATGGGTTCTTCCAGTGCATCTGAAATTAAACTGTTTCAAGAAGTTTCAACGTCAGTGACCCATCACTGAAATAAATTTTTTTTTTCCGCGACTTCCATAATATATATAAGGAGCCAGTAACTGTGTCATCAACCTCCCGAAGGATCAGCTGCAGCGACTTCCACCGCGGAACGATCACAATCATCTTGGGTTGCATTATGCATCGCGGAATAAGGTTCCAAGCTCCTGTCTGAAAAAAGTTTTTATGCTCAGTTCTCAATTAAGTTGTCTGCATGGGAAGAAACTGTAAACCATCTACAATATCGTTGCAAAAACTTTACCTCTAGTCTTGGTTCTGAGCACCTGCTTAGCACTGGGGTCCACCACATAACATGAAGACTTCTGGCTCACGAGAAAGTGAATATTACCAGAGCCACGGCGAAGAAATTTGTCAATGATTCCTGTTACTTGAACGAAAAACTGGTTCCCCCTCGTCGTTTTTGACGGCTTGGTGCCTGAAGCACAAGAAATAGTGAAAAGAATGAATAAATACTTCGAGGAATATCATGATTCCCTCGAGAGAGAAGTTGTCGACCTGAATACCACCAATAACGGGACTATTTTCTCCAGTTTTAGTGGTCCTTCAAATGACTTCTTTACCATCCTTGACTTGGATCAGAGCTTTATGGAGAAGGATCTTCCAGATCAACTTTTTTAACCTATCACTCCTGGAGAGTCAGGCAAGGAGTCCGACACGCCAGGGGCTTGGTGAACGACTTGGCGGAGAGAGGCACGAAAAAAATACCCTTTCATAAGTCATTAGCAATCACCGTGGTACTTGATCTGAGGAAGAGCTCACTGCTCAAGAGTCACTATCTTTGATTATCCAACAATTTATACATATTCAATATCCATACTATAATTGTTTCATATTCAAAACAGTTAATGATGGTGATTTTAATGCCATTTTAAGCGTCATTTTTTCTTAACTATATGCTAGGTAAGATACGTCAGGAAACAGGACAACAGGAACTGCGTATACCAGAGCCAATTGTTTTCAGCTAAGATTAGAACATAATTTTCACCTAATTATTTCTTTGCAGCATGACATTTATATGACGTGCACCGTAGAAAAAAAATAAAATTCCATAGATTTGGTAGGAGAGAGCACGACAGATGTGGTTGGAGGCGACAACAGATCTGGTAGGAGGCAGATAGATCCTCCAGGAAGCAGCAAGATTCCTGTAATAGGCAGTGATATAGACCTTGTAGTTTGCAGTGATATAGACCTTGTAGTCTGCAGTGATATAGACTTGGTAGGAGCGAGACAGCAATAAATCCTACAGGATTCAGACAGATCCTGTAGGAGGCAGAGCAATAGATCCTGTGGGAGGGAACCTGATATACTTCAGAAGGCAGCGCGACAGATCCTGCAGCAGGCAACGCGACAGATCCTGTAGGAAGCAACGCGACAGATCCTTCAGGAAGCAACGCGACAGATCCTTCAGGAGGCAACGCGACAGATCTTGTAGGAGGCAGAGCAATAGATCCTGTAGGAGGGAAGCTGATATACTTTAGGAGGCAGCGCGACAGATGCTGCAGCAGGCAACGCGACATATCCGGTAGGATGCAACACAGCAGATATTTCAGGAAGACGACAGATCCTTCAGGAAGCAACGCGACAGATCCTTCAGGAAGCAACCCGACAGATCCTTCAGGAGGCAACGCGACAGATTCTGTCGGATACATCTAGCTTAAAAAAATAGCTCTGGAAAAGTTGCTGGAGAATAAGACTTGTTAAGTCTATAAAGTTGGTGGAATGATAATGGAAGTGTGTGTGAGTGTGGCAGCTGGCGGCGCCCAACGCCAGACAACTTATTACCTATATATATTAAAAAGTTTTAGCACGATGAGAGCCGCCCTCAGGGTTGGAGTCTTGAACTGAGGCGATTTGGAGCTAGCGCCGTCAAGTGAAGAAACGGAAATGAAGGCGCTCATGCTGCCTCCTCCGCGTGCGCGAAGAGGCAGCGCGAGGCAACGCGGAGGCTTCCCACCCTGGAGACCAGGTAGAGAGGTCTCCAGCACTTGCTCTGAATCTTCATGAAGCGCTCTATATATAACTCGGTTAATAATGGCAACACCGATGCACGGCTGGAGGAACACGCATTGAGTGAGGAAGTCAAGGGGTCACAGGGGGATGAGCTAAGAACGGACATGTGAGGTGCTAAACAAGGACAAACGGATGAGCTAAGAACGTACATGTGAGGTGCTAAACAAGGACAATGGCTCATAAATGTTAGAACTAAGACTGGACGAATGAAGTACTAAACAAAGACAAAGAATACCACAGAGAACCAGAAAGGACTAATAGGATACGAATATAGAACAAACGCTATAGGAAGAACTAAGAATGGAAGAATGGGGTACTAAACAAGGACAAAATAAATATGAAGTTATTATTTTTATACCCACAATGGGTGAATATAAGGAAGCAAGTAGTCAAGGGAACATGCAAATGTAATAATGTTGGTAACAGCTTGACAAAGCTCCTGAAGAGCGAAACGTTACCACAACAAAAATGTCACATTAGATGCACACATGTCCTTTTACCTAACATATTCAAAATGGGAAATGAAGTCAACAGACATATGCTAAGAGTTATCATGGTCGAAAAAAATAAATATGGAAAGCAGAGTTAGAGCGAAAAAGAGGAAGAAGTGACATATGTAAAAGAAATAACCAGGATTATGGGGAAATGAGAGTTGGGACTGGAAGAAAATAAAATAGAGAAAGAAGGAACAATAAGGAAGTAAAAATGGAACTTTTTACCCTTCCTTTCACATACCTCTGAGGGGTTTTAAGAGTTTTCCTACTCCCGCTGCCCAGCACTGGACCAGGCTCGTCTGGTGCTTGCGTGATCAACCAGGCTCTTGCAGCTTGTGGTCGGCTGGGCGATGTACGACTCTGAAGGAAGACCATGCAACCAAATTTTGATGCTGATTCCCTTTATGGGGAAGATGCCTCGATGCTTGTGAAGTGCTCTTGATCCAAGGAATTTTAAATCAAAACTGGGCATTCTTATCAAGACTGGTGGGCTGATTACACAGACACCAGGACGAGAGGCTGTGAAGCCGTGTCCAACGTTGAAATTTGAACGTATGTTACTGGTGGTGCGAGAATACGTTAATGGCTCATGTCATTTTTTGAGCCCAGCTGTTCCAAGTCAAAACCAGATAACCACTTCTTTGGAAGGCCACACCACACCAGACAGGTTATTATACCACCTTTATATTCATCAAAATATGGACATAGAGCTGGATACATCCACTATATTTAGTATGAATCATCATCTGTGTCTCTGACAAACTAGTCTTTGTAACCAAGACTAAGCTTTTCTAATACAACATACATCATTCGGTTCACATTCCAAGTTGCTGCATAAACGTAGTCACCTACGATCATTTTATCAGTGTGTGATAAATCCACTCAGGCTTCTAGCTGCCTTCCTATAACATCAGTTTCATTACTCGTAATATTTTTCCTAATGCTAGACAAAGACGTATTAAAATTATATTCGTTTGCCTAGTGACAACAATCCTCGATACTGTATAATGAAGCAAACATTACTTTGCTTGTACTGAACGACATGAGGGAACGAGAGGGAGGGGAAGAGAGGAAGAGGGAGGGGAAGAGAGGGAGAGGGAAGGAAGAGACAGGAAAGGGAGAAAGAAGATGGGGAAGAAAGAGGAGGAGAACGTGGTGGGGAAGAAAGGGGAGGAGAAGGGGTGAGGAAGGGAAGAGAGAGTATTATGATGTCAACGAGATAAAGTCAGTTGATCAAATGAAAATGCTGGCCCACAGATGGCTCCAACTTCATTCTGTTCCCTGCTTGTATGTCTCATAACAATAAAAATGCTTTCAAATGAGCTGATGTATGTAACAGCTCTTAGCTTGTCAATAAAGCTAGGGATCCTTAACCTAACCTTGTCAAAGAGAGAGGAGGAAAATAAGAGAGAACTGAGCAAAAAGTCGATACCAAGCCAAAAATCGCTGGGACAATTTATTTATACTTTGGCGTGTATGCGCATGGCAGTACTGTGGAGGTGGGAAAGTACTGGCTGGTGCCTGGCTGTGATGACAACCACTAGCATTACCCAGGCAGCTGGCAGCTGGTGCCTGGCTGTGATGACAACCACTAGCATTACCCAGGCAGCTGGCAGCTGGTGCCTGGCTGTGATGACAACCACTAGCATTACCCAGGCAGCTGGTGCCTGGCTGTGATGACAACCACTAGCATTACCCAGGTAGCTGGTGCCTGGCTGTGATGACAACCACTAACATTACCCAGGCAGCTGGTGCCTGGCTGTGATGACAACCACTAGCATTACCCAGGCAGCTGGCAGCTGGTGCCTGGCTGTGATGACAACCACTAACATTACCCAGGCAGCTGGTGCCTGGCTGTGATGACAACCACTAGCATTACCCAGGTAGCTGGTGCCTGGCTGTGATGACAACCACTAGCATTACCCAGGTAGATGACAACCACTAACATTACCCAGGTAGCTGGTGCCTGGCTGTGATGACAACCACTAGCATTACCCAGGCAGCTGGTGCCTGGCTGTGATGGTAGCTGGTGCCTGGCTGTGATGACAACCACTAGCATTACCCAGGCAGCTGGTGCCTGACTGTGATGACAATCACTAGCATTACCCAGGCAGCTGGTGCCTGGCTGTGATGACAACCACTAGCATTACCCAGGTAGCTGGTGCCTGGCTGTCATGACAACCACTAGCATTACCCAGGCAGCTGGTGCCTGGCTGTGATGACAACCACTAGCATTACCCAGGTAGCTGGTGCCTGGCTGTGATGACAACCACTAGCATTACCCAGGCAGCTGGTGCCTGGCTGTGATGACAACCACTAGCATTACCCAGGCAGCTGGCAGCTGGTGCCTGGCTGTGATGACAACCACTAGCATTACCCAGGTAGCTGGTGCCTGGCTGTGATGACAACCACTAGCATTACCCAGGTAGCTGGTGCCTGGCTGTGATGACAACCACTAGCATTACCCAGGCAGCTGGTGCCTGGCTGTGATGACAACCACTAGCATTACCCAGGCAGCTGGTGCCTGGCTGTGATGACAACCACTAGCATTACCCAGGCAGCTGGTGCCTGGCTGTGATGACAACCACTAGCATTACCCAGGCAGCTGGTGCCTGGCTGTGATGACAACCACTAGCATTACCCAGGCAGCTGGTGCCTGGCTGTGATGACAACCACTAGCATTACCCAGGCAGCTGGTGCCTGGCTGTGATGACAACCACTAGCATTACCCAGGCAGCTGGTGCCTGGCTGTGATGACAACCACTAGCATTACCCAGGCAGCTGGTGCCTGGCTGTGATGACAACCACTAGCATTACCCAGGCAGCTGGTGCCTGGCTGTGATGACAACCACTAGCATTACCCAGGCAGCTGGTGCCTGGCTGTGATGACAACCACTAGCATTACCCAGGTAGCTGGTGCTTGGCTGTGATGACAACCACTAGCATTACCCAGGTAGCTGGTGCCTGGCTGTGATGACAACCACTAACATTACCCAGGTAGCTGGTGCCTGGCTGTGATGACAACCACTAGCATTACCCAGGCAGCTGGTGCCTGGCTGTGATGACAACCTCTAGCATTACCCAGGTAGCTGGTGCCTGGCTGTGATGACAACCACTAGCATTACCCAGGCAGCTGGTGCCTGACTGTGATGACAATCACTAGCATTACCCAGGCAGCTGGTGCCTGGCTGTGATGACAACCACTAGCATTACCCAGGTAGCTGGTGCCTGGCTGTGATGACAACCACTAGCATTACCCAGGCAGCTGGTGCCTGGCTGTGATGACAACCACTAGCATTACCCAGGTAGCTGGTGCCTGGCTGTGATGACAACCACTAGCATTACCCAGGTAGCTGGTGCCTGGCTGTGATGACAACCACTAGCATTACCCAGGCAGCTGGCAGCTGGTGCCTGGCTGTGATGACAACCACTAGCATTACCCAGGTAGCTGGTGCCTGGCTGTGATGACAACCACTAGCATTACCCAGGCAGCTGGTGCCTGGCTGTGATGACAACCACTAGCATTACCCAGGCAGCTGGTGCCTGGCTGTGATGACAACCACTAGCATTACCCAGGCAGCTGGTGCCTGGCTGTGATGACAACCACTAGCATTACCCAGGCAGCTGGTGCCTGGCTGTGATGACAACCACTAGCATTACCCAGGCAGCTGGTGCCTGGCTGTGATGACAACCACTAGCATTACCCAGGCAGCTGGTGCCTGGCTGTGATGACAACCACTAGCATTACCCAGGCAGCTGGTGCCTGGCTGTGATGACAACCACTAGCATTACCCAGGCAGCTGGTGCCTGGCTGTGATGACAACCACTAGCATTACCCAGGCAGCTGGTGCCTGGCTGTGATGACAACCACTAGCATTACCCAGGCAGCTGGTGCCTGGCTGTGATGACAACCACTAGCATTACCCAGGCAGCTGGTGCTTGGCTTTGATGACAACCACTAGCATTACCCAGGCAGCTGGCAGCTGGTGCCTGGCTGTGATGACAACCACTAACATTACCCAGGCAGCTGGTGCCTGGCTGTGATGACAACCACTAACATTACCCAGGCAGCTGGTGCCTGGCTGTGATGACAACCACTAGCATTACCCAGGCAGCTGGTGCCTGGCTGTGATGACAACCACTAGCATTACCCAGGCAGCTGGTGCCTGGCTGTGATGACAACCACTAGCATTACCCAGGCAGCTGGTGCCTGGCTGTGATGACAACCACTAGCATTACCCAGGTAGCTGGTGCCTGGCTGTGATGACAACCACTAGCATTACCCAGGTAGCTGGTGCCTGGCTGTGATGACAACCACTAGCATTACCCAGGCAGCTGGTGCCTGGCTGTGATGACAACCACTAGCATTACCCAGGCAGCTGGTGCCTGGCTGTGATGACAACCACTAGCATTACCCAGGTAGCTGGTGCCTGGCTGTGATGACAACCACTAGCATTACCCAGGTAGCTGGTGCCTGGCTGTGATGACAACCACTAGCATTACCCAGGTAGCTGGTGCCTGGCTGTGATGACAACCACTAGCATTACCCAGGTAGCTGGTGCCTGGCTGTGATGACAACCACTAGCATTACCCAGGTAGCTGGTGCCTGGCTGTGATGACAACCACTAGCATTACCCAGGTAGCTGGTGCCTGGCTGTGATGACAACCACTAGCATTACCCAGGTAGCTGGTGCCTGGCTGTGATGACAACCTCTAGCATTACCCAGGCAGCTGGCAGCCACTCCTCCCTCCTGGCTCACTGCTCTCCCACACATTTTTGTTGGAATCCTACAGTACATATTTTTTCCTTCCCCAACTCGACTGCTCGACTGATACTGGTTTATGTTCATGATTCATATGTCCATTTCTTGTTTTCCTTCTCTCGGGATATATTACCATGTATAAAACATCGTGTATGTGCGCGAGCGCGCGCACACACACACACACACACACACACACACACACACACACACACACACACACACACACACACACACACACACAGGGTACTTTAATGCGAGTTAATGTTCCACCATTTATAACACCTAAGGATACATAAATACTTCCCACGATATTTATGCTTCAACAACACGAACAAATCATGTAAAAACTAAATGTACTATCCACTAATCAGTTAAGTTTTGTATCGGTGTAAAAATCTCAGACGCTCACACTGGCCTTCGGAGCCTTCTGCAGCGCCTCCACAAAGCCTCCATAATAACTCACACGATATGAATAGCAGTCACACAGGAAGGCCTCTGTACAAGAGATCCTTTGAAAGGGAGATCTAATTGTTCACACAGACGGTCCCAGCCCCAAGCTTTGATGATCCCTTGAAGCCAATGCTCTTTTGTCTTCCAGCTGACGGGGGTGTGGCAGAGGAAGGCCAAGCCCTGAAGGATGGAATATAGGGGAAAGGGGGAGGCGAGCGTGGTAAGAATAGGAGGAAATAGAGGACGGACTGGGGAATGGGGCGGTCCTGGAGATAATGGGTAAGTAGGAATTTCTTGGAAACAATAGAAGGATGTGTGATTTACAGAGCACAATGACGTATGACGTACTCAGTGCTTGGAGGGAAAAAATAATACAAATACTTAGAAAACACTCAAGTAAAACAATCCAACAAAAATAATCACTTGCGTGAACACACAATAACAAACTGCAACAAACACAAAACAAAACTACCTGCACGAAAACAGTAAAACTACCTGCACGAACACAGTAAAACTGCTTGCACGAACACAGTAAAACTACCTGCACGAACACAGTAAAACTACCTGCGCGAACACACAACTATCATAATTAATACGAGTAGAAAACCATAAATGAAGGGTATTACAACCCAGGAGTCCCAAAGGCCTGTTATCCTGGGTGTAAAGGGAGCAAAATAAACACAGCAGAAAAACTTTTGACATATTATTCTTCACCAATTTAGAACAGAAGTATGTACACTATATACACTTTGTACAATAATAGGTATTAGTGCACTCCATGGTAAGCAAGGCAGAGCAGAAGCCACTAGAGAGCAGACCGTGCTTCAACCAGCTCTAGAATGGGAATGACAAGGGCAGACAGGTGTGTGGTACCCACATCACCTCTGCGATTGCCAAAACCATCTTCTCATTGGCTGGAACCTGGGTACTGATTGAATGACGGGGCCTCATCGTCAACCCTTAGCCCCTGGTTAACTGGTTGGGGGAGATAGCCTGTTAATGAGGGTGTGTACATGCGCCGAATAAAGGTTACGTACTCTTTGCATGCCACAAAGAGGGAAAATAAGGTGAGAGGGACGGTAAGAAAGTGGGCGGGGCGATGAAAGTCTAGGTGGAAATATACCTGATAAGCCTTTGATGAGTTTCCAGAGTTTTTCTACTCCGGAAGCCCGGCCTTGGGCCAGGCTCGTCTGGTAGCTTGCCAGGTAAACCAGGCTGTTACTGCTGAGGGCCCGCTGACCCACATATACATTGCAGCCTGATTATGTGAAAAAAGAGTGGCGGAGCTCCCGCCCACCCTACAAAACAGGATGCATCAGCAATATGCTGCTGTCCTATTCTATACAACAATTACATAATGCCAAGAAAAGCTAGTTGTGTTTCCGTGTTACATTCCATGACGCAGGATAGATTCCAAAGTAAGCAACACCCACTAAATGCTGGCTGACGCTCTATACGCTGGAAAGGGCTAGGCTGCATTATACTACAGTAATTTATCAAAAGCAAGGTGGCAGAGTGAGAATATAGGTGGGAAGTGAGCAGGTAAATTTGGGGAGTGAGAAAGTAAGGTTGGGGAGTGATACAGTAAGGTTGGGGTGTGAGAAAGTAAGATAGGGAAATGAGAAATTAAGGTTGGGACGTGAGACAGTAAGGTTGGGAAGTAAGAAAGGTTGGGGTGAGAGAAAGTAAGGTTGGGGTGTGAGAAAATAAGGTTGGGAAGTGAGAAAATGAGGTTGGGGGTGTGAGAAAATAAGGTTGGGGGTGTGAGAAAATAAGGTTGGGGTGTGAGAAAATAAGGTTGGGGTGTGAGAAAATAAGGTTGGGGTGTGAGAAAATAAGGTTGGGGTGTGAGAAAATAATGTTGGGGTGTGAGAAAGTAAGGTTGGGGTGTGAGAAATTAAGGTTGGGGTGTAAGAAAGTAAGGTTGGGATGTGAGAAAGTAAGGTTGGGGTGTGAGAAAGTAAGGTTGGGGTGTGAGAAAGTAGGGTTGGGGTGTGAGAAAGTAGGGTTGGGGTGTGAGAAAGTAAGGTTGGGGTGTGAGAAAGTAGGGTTGGGGTGTGAGAAAGTAGGGTTGGGGTGTGACAAAGTAAGGTTGGGGTGTGAGAAAGTAGGGTTGGGGTGTGAGAAAGTAGGGTTGGGGTGTGAGAAAGTAGGGTTGGGGTGTGAGAAAGTAAGGTTGGGGTGTGAGAAAGTAGGGTTGGGGTGTGAGAAAGTAGGGTTGGGGTGTGAGAAAGTAAGGTTGGGGTGTGAGAAAGTAGGGTTGGGGTGTGAGAAAGTAGGGTTGGGGTGTGAGAAAGTAAGGTTGGGGTGTGAGAAAGTAGGGTTGGGGTGTGAGAAAGTAGGGTTGGGGTGTGAGAAAGTAAGGTTGGGGTGTGAGAAAGTAGGGTTGGGGTGTGAGAAAGTAGGGTTGGGGTGTGAGAAAGTAGGGTTGGGGTGTGAGAAAGTAGGGTTGGGGTGTGAGAAAGTAGGGTTGGGGTGTGAGAAAGTAAGGTTGGGGTGTGAGAAAGTAGGGTTGGGGTGTGAGAAAGTAGGGTTGGGGTGTGAGAAAGTAGGGTTGGGGTGTGAGAAAGTAGGGCTGGGGTGTGAGAAAATAAGGTTGGGGTGCGAGAAAGTAAGGTTGGGGTGTGAGAAAGTAAGGTTGGGGAGTGAGAAAGATTGGGGAGTGAGAAAGTAAGGTTGGGGAGTGAGAAAGTAAGGTTGGGGAGTAAGAAAGTAAAGTGAAGGAAATGAAGTACAGTGAAAGAAATAAAGTAAAATGAATGAAATAAAATAAACTGAAGGTAGTGAAATAAAAGCAAGGAAAGATATACTCGAAATTAAACGGAAGAAACACCCTGAAGACTTTAGTCATCACTAACCAAAAGTGTTCAAAAACACGTGTTTGTTTCACCTACTTCCTGCTACCTTCAGGAGTCTATACACTCGTTCGTAAAACAATGTTCAGGAATATATGTATTTGCGTCATTTGCAATCACCAGGGTTCAGGAATGTATGTACTTGGGTCACCCACAATCAACAGGGTTCAGGAATGTATGTACTTGGGTCACCCACAATCAACAGGGTTCAGGAATGTATGTACTTGGGTCACCCACAATCAACAGGGTTCAGGAATGTATGTACTTGGGTCACCCACAATCAACAGGGTTCAGGAATGTATGTACTTGCGTCACCCACAATCAACAGGGTTCAGGAATGTATGTACTTGGGTCACCCACAATCAACAGGGTTCAGGAATGTATGTACTTGCGTCACCCACAATCAACAGGGTTCAGGAATGTATGTACTTGCGTCACCCACAATCACCAGGGTTCAGGAATGTATGTACTTGCGTCACCCACAATCACCAGGGTTCAGGAATGTATGTACTTGGGTCACCCACAATCACCAGGGTTCAGGAATGTATGTACTTGGGTCACCCACAATCACCAGGGTTCAGGAATGTATGTACTTGGGTCACCCACAATCACCAGGGTTCAGGAATGTATGTACTTGGGTCACCCACAATCACCAGGGTTCAGGAATGTATGTACTTGGGTCACCCACAATCACCAGTGTTCAGGAATGTATGTACTTGGGTCACCCACAATCAACAGGGTTCAGGAATGTATGTACTTGCGTCACCCACAATCAACAGGGTTCAGGAATGTATGTACTTGCGTCACCCACAATCACCAGGGTTCAGGAATGTATGTACTTGCGTCACCCACAATCAACAGGGTTCAGGAATGTATGTACTTGCGTCACCCACAATCACCAGGGTTCAGGAATGTATGTACTTGCATCACCCACAATCACCAGGGTTCAGGAATGTATGTACTTGCGTCACCCACAATCAACAGGGTTCAGGAATGTATGTACTTGCGTCACCCACAATCAACAGGGTTCAGGAATGTATGTACTTGCGTCACCTACAACCAACAAGGTTCAGGAACGTATGTACTTGCGTCACCTATAACTCCCAGGATTGAGGATAATATGTACCCGTGTCACCCATAAGAAAGGACCTTGTAACACGAGGAGAAGCGGAGCCAATAAACGAGGGAACGGGAAGAGGGAGATAATAATAGATAAAAATGTTTGAGCCAATATTAATACGAGGAACAGAACAAGAGAAGGGGAAAACGCTGTGATAAAACACGTGAGAAATGTATTTGACAACGTCCAATGACGTGTGTGTGTGTGTGTGTGTTTTTGAGAGAGAGAGAGAGAGAGAGAGAGAGAGAGAGAGAGAGAGAGAGAGAGAGAGAGAGAGAGAGAGAGAGAGAGATGGCACGATAGTTAACCAGGTTAGTATCATATTCACGAACTTAGTATCACTGAGATTTTTAGCGCGATTACACTCTCCATCAATCTGTGGGGTTTACACTTTCCATCAATCTGTGGGGTTTACACTTTCCATCAATCTGTGGGGTTTACACTTTCCATCAATCTGTGGGGTTTACACTCTCCATCAATCTGTGGGGTTTACACTCTCCATCAATCTGTGGGGTTTACACTCTCCATCAATCTGTGGGGTTTACACTTTCCATCAATCTGTGGGGTTTACACTCTCCATCAATCTGTGGGGTTTACACTTTCCATCAATCTGTGGGGTTTACACTTTCCATCAATCTGTGGGGTTTACACTTTCCATCAATCTGTGGGGTTTACACTCTCCATCAATCTGTGGGGTTTACACTTTCCATCAATCTGTGGGGTTTACACTTTCCATCAATCTGTGGGGTTTACACTCTCCATCAATCTCCGGGGTTTACACTTTCCATCAATCTGTGGGGTTTACACTCTCCATCAATCTCCGGGGTTTACACTCTCCATCAATCTCCGGGGTTTACACTCTCCATCAATCTCCGGGGTTTACACTCTCCATCAATCTCCGGGGTTTACACTCTCCATCAATCTCCGGGGTTTACACTCTCCATCAATCTCCGGGGTTTACACTCTCCATCAAT
Organism: Cherax quadricarinatus; assembly: GCF_038502225.1. NCBI lineage: Eukaryota > Metazoa > Arthropoda > Malacostraca > Decapoda > Parastacidae > Cherax > Cherax quadricarinatus. Next base: position 8,729,720 of record NC_091324.1, read on the forward strand.
CTCCGGGGTTTACACTCTCCATCAATCTCCGGGGTTTACACTCTCCATCAATCTCCGGGGTTTACACTCTCCATCAATCTGTGGGGTTTACACTCTCCATCAATCTCCGGGGTTTACACTCTCCATCAATCTCCGGGGTTTACACTCTCCATCAATCAGTGGGGTTTACATTCTCCATCAATCTGTGGGGTTTACACTCTCCATCAATCTCCGGGGTTTACACTCTCCATCAATCTCCGGGGTTTACACTCTCCATCAATCTCCGGGGTTTACACTCTCCATCAATCTCCGGGGTTTACACTCTCCATCAATCTGTGGGGTTTACACTCTCCATCAATCTGTGGGGTTTACACTCTCCATCAATCTCCGGGGTTTACACTCTCCATCAATCTCCGGGGTTTACACTCTCCATCAATCTCCGGGGTTTACACTATCCATCAATCTGTGGGGTTTACACTCTCCATCAATCTCCGGGGTTTACACTCTCCATCAATCTCCGGGGTTTACACTCTCCATCAATCTCCGGGGTTTACACTCTCCATCAATCTGTGGGGTTTACACTCTCCATCAATCTCCGGGGTTTACACTCTCCATCTCCGGGGTTTACACTCTCCATCAATCTCCGGGGTTTACACTCTCTCCGGGGTTTACACTCTCCATCAATCTCCGGGGTTTACACTCTCTCGGGGTTTACACTCTCCATCAATCTCCGGGGTTTACACTCTCCATCAATCGGGGTTTACACTCTCCATCAATCTATCCATCAATCTCCGGGGTTTACACTCTCCATCAATCTGTGGGGTTTACACTCTCCATCAATCTCCGGGGTTTACACTCTCCATCAATCTCCGGGGTTTACACTCTCCATCAATCTCCGGGGTTTACACTCTCCATCAATCTCCGGGGTTTACACTCTCCATCAATCTCCGGGGTTTACACTCTCCATCAATCTCCGGGGTTTACACTCTCCATCAATCTCCGGGGTTTACACTCTCCATCAATCTCCGGGGTTTACACTCTCCATCAATCTCCGGGGTTTACACTCTCCATCAATCTCCGGGGTTTACACTCTCCATCAATCTCCGGGGTTTACACTCTCCATCAATCTCCGGGGTTTACACTCTCCATCAATCTCCGGGGTTTACACTCTCCATCAATCTCCGGGGTTTACACTCTCCATCAATCTCCGGGGTTTACACTCTCCATCAATCTCCGGGGTTTACACTCTCCATCAATCTCCGGGGTTTACACTCTCCATCAATCTCCGGGGTTTACACTCTCCATCAATCTCTCCATCCGGGGTTTACACTCTCCATCAATCAATCTCCGGGGTTTACACTCTCCATCAATCTGTGGGGTTTACACTCTCCATCAATCTGTGGGGTTTACACTCTCCATCAATCTGTGGGGTTTACACTCTCCATCAATCTGTGGGGTTTACACTCTCCATCAATCTGTGGGGTTTACACTCTCCATCAATCTCCGGGGTTTACACTCTCCATCAATCTGTGGGGTTTACACTATCCATCAATCTCCGGGGTTTACACTCTCCATCAATCTCCGGGGTTTACACTCTCCATCAATCTCCGGGGTTTACACTATCCATCAATCTCCGGGGTTTACACTCTCCATCAATCTCCGGGGTTTACACTCTCCAACAATCTCCGGGGTTTACACTCTCCATCAATCTCCGGGGTTTACACTCTCCATCAATCTCCGGGGTTTACACTCTCCATCAATCTCCGGGGTTTACACTATCCATCAATCTCCGGGGTTTACACTATCCATCAATCTGTGGGGTTTACACTCTCCATCAATCTCCGGGGTTTACACTCTCCATCAATCTCCGGGGTTTACACTCTCCATCAATCTCCGGGGTTTACACTCTCCATCAATCTCCGGGGTTTACACTCTCCATCAATCTCCGGGGTTTACACTCTCCATCAATCTCCGGGGTTTACACTCTCCATCAATCTCCGGGGTTTACACTCTCCATCAATCTCCGGGGTTTACACTCTCCATCAATCTCCGGGGTTTACACTCTCCATCAATCTCCGGGGTTTACACTCTCCATCAATCTCCGGGGTTTACACTCTCCATCAATCTCCGGGGTTTACACTCTCCATCAATCTCCGGGGTTTACACTCTCCATCAATCTCCGGGGTTTACACTCTCCATCAATCTCCGGGGGTTACACTCTCCATCAATCTCCGGGGTTTACACTCTCCATCAATCTCCGGGGTTTACACTCTCCATCAATCTCCGGGGTTTACACTCTCCATCAATCTGTGGGGTTTACACTATCCATCAATCTCCGGGGTTTACACTCTCCATCAATCTGTGGGGTTTACACTCTCCATCAATCTGTGGGGTTTACACTATCCATCAATCTCCGGGGTTTACACTCTCCATCAATCTGTGGGGTTTACACTCTCCATCAATCTGTGGGGTTTACACTATCCATCAGTCTGCGGGGTTTTCACTCTCCATCAATCTGTGTTTACACTATCCATCAATCTCCGGGGTTTACACTCTCCATCAATCATCAATCTGTGGGGTTTACACAATCCATCAATCTCCGGGGTTTACACTCTCCATCAATCTCCGGGGTTTACACTCTCCATCAATCTCCGGGGTTTACACTCTCCATCAATCTCCGGGGTTTACACTCTCCATCAATCTCCGGGGTTTACACTCTCCATCAATCTCCGGGGTTTACACTCTCCATCAATCTCCGGGGTTTACACTCTCCATCAATCTCCGGGGTTTCTCCATCAATCATCAATCTGTGGGGTTTACACTCTCCATCAATCTCCGGGGTTTACACTCTCCATCAATCTCCGGGGTTTACACTCTCCATCAATCTCCGGGGTTTACACTCTCCATCAATCTCCGGGGTTTACACTCTCCATCAATCTGCGGGGTTTACACTCTCCATCAATCTCCGGGGTTTACACTCTCCATCAATCTCCGGGGTTTACACTCTCCATCAATCTCCGGGGTTTACACTCTCCATCAATCTCCGGGGTTTACACTCTCCATCAATCTCCGGGGTTTACACTCTCCATCCGGGGTTTACACTCTCCATCAATCTGTGGGGTTTACACTCTCCATCAATCTGTGGGGTTTACACTATCCATCAATCTCCGGGGTTTACACTCTCCATCAATCTGTGGGGTTTACACTATCCATCAATCTCCGGGGTTTTTACACTCTCCATCAATCTCCGGGGTTTACACTATCCATCAATCTGTGGGGTTTACACTATCCATCAATTACACAATCCATCAATCTCCGGGGTTTACACTCTCCATCAATCTCCGGGGTTTACACTCTCCATCAATCTCCGGGGTTTACACTCTCCATCAATCTCCGGGGTTTACACTCTCCATCAATCTCCGGGGTTTACACTCTCCATCAATCTCCGGGGTTTACACTATCCATCAATCTCCGGGGTTTACACTATCCATCAATCTCCGGGGTTTACACTATCCATCAATCTCCGGGGTTTACACTCTCCATCAATCTGTGGGGTTTACACTATCCATCAATCTCCGGGGTTTACACTCTCCATCAATCTGTGGGGTTTACACTCTCCATCAATCTGTGGGGTTTACACTATCCATCAATCTCCGGGGTTTACACTCTCCATCAATCTGTGGGGTTTACACTATCCATCAATCTCCGGGGTTTACACTCTCCATCAATCTGTGGGGTTTACACTATCCATCAATCTCCGGGGTTTACACTCTCCATCAATCTCCGGGGTTTACACTATCCATCAATCTGTGGGGTTTACACTATCCATCAATCTCCGGGGTTTACACTCTCCATCAATCTCCGGGGTTTACACTCTCCATCAATCTCCGGGGTTTACACTCTCCATCAATCTGTGGGGTTTACACTATCCATCAATCTCCGGGGTTTACACTCTCCATCAATCTGTGGGGTTTACACTCTCCATCAATCTGTGGGGTTTACACTATCCATCAATCTCCGGGGTTTACACTCTCCATCAATCTGTGGGATTTACACTATCCATCAATCTCCGGGGTTTACACTCTCCATCAATCTCCGGGGTTTACACTATCCATCAATCTGTGGGGTTTACACTATCCATCAATCTCCGGGGTTTACACTCTCCATCAATCTCCGGGGTTTACACTCTCCATCAATCTCCGGGGTTTACACTCTCCATCAATCTCCGGGGTTTACACTCTCCATCAATCTCCGGGGTTTACACTCTCCATCAATCTCCGGGGTTTACACTATCCATCAATCTCCGGGGGTTACACTCTCCATCAATCTCCGGGGTTTACACTCTCCATCAATCTCCGGGGTTTACACTATCCATCAATCTGTGGGGTTTACACTATCCATCAATCTCCGGGGTTTACACTCTCCATCAATCTGTGGGGTTTACACTCTCCATCAATCTGTGGGGTTTACACTCTCCATCAATCTCCGGGGTTTACACTCTCCATCAATCTGTGGGGTTTACACTATCCATCAATCTCCGGGGTTTACACTCTCCATCAATCTGTGGGGTTTACACTATCCATCAATCTCCGGGGTTTACACTCTCCATCAATCTCCGGGGTTTACACTATCCATCAATCTGTGGGGTTTACACTCTCCATCAATCTCCGGGGTTTACACTCTCCATCAATCTCCGGGGTTTACACTCTCCATCAATCTCCGGGGTTTACACTATCCATCAATCTGTGGGGTTTACACTATCCATCAATCTCCGGGGTTTACACTCTCCATCAATCTCCGGGGTTTACACTCTCCATCAATCTCCGGGGTTTACACTCTCCATCAATCTCCGGGGTTTACACTCTCCATCAATCTCCGGGGTTTACATTCTCCATCAATCTCCGGGGTTTACACTCACCATCAGTCTGTGGGTTTACATTCTCCATCAGTGTGAGAATAGAAAAAAAATTCATCGCTTTATTTTCAGCCACTGAGTTGCTACTAAAACAATTTCTTTAATTTGTCACTGAAGCCACAAGTTGTTTACGTATTAGAAGAATCCACAGCTAAAAACTGAACCAGCTTTATAAAGGTGAAAGGCTTGGAAAAGGCTTACAGTGAGGTAGTCAGCCTTTATGAATTTATTTTACTTGTAGCAGTAATGAGTACATGTGAAGAGTGTAGCTTCTCTACATAGAAACGAATTAAAACTTACTCCAGAAATTCTCAAGGTCGAGAGAGATTGCAGCAGAACTTAGCCCTTCTATCAAGAGAGAAAAAAAGAGAATTACTGCAGAATCTTGAGAGCAAGCCAGAATTTTAGAACAAAGTTACTGATCATTTTGCTGGAAAGTCAAGAAGAATTCAGCTGAACTGTGTTAAAAATGGTAAGTAAAATAATATTTTGCTAATTCCTATTTATTATACGAATCATTATAATTCAACTCATCCTCCTGAGGAGGAGGGGTTCCAACAGAATATAAATATAAAATAAACGACGAAAAAAAAAGTGTCGGGCGAACTGGACGCAGGTACAGGCACCCAGAGCACGACGCTGTTGTAAAACACGGAACATTTCAACTGTTCAAGGATCCGTCAACAGTCATTCATTCACTAGAATCAAGGCACTCTGAGAATATCAATAGCCCAACACAAGCATCAAAACATCATATATGAAGGGATCAAGAGTTCTTTACCAGCATCAAGGTAACCTACTTGAAGGGATCAAGAGCCCATCACCAGCTAGAACAGTAGAAAAATATTCTAACCACACAATATAAGAAAAGCTCAAGTGAAGGACTTAGCGATAATGTCAGAGGATCTCACTTTCAAGGATCATAATGTTACCACCACAACCAAGACGAAAATGATAGGGTGATAGTAAGAACCTTCAAAATAATGGAACCAAGCCCATCATGAGCCTCTCTAAGTCACTAGTTCTCTCTCTAGGCTCGAATACTGTTGTATCCTAAAAGCCTCATTTAAGGCAGGTGAATTTACGATCTAGAAAACGTACAAAGATCTTTCACGGCACATAAAAATTCTGTTAAACAGCTTAATTACTGGAAACGTTTTAAGTTTCTTTACCTGTACTCCCAGAAACACAGGCGAGAAATATGTAACATACCTTACATTTGGACAATTCTATAGGGGCTGGTCTCAAATCTCCACACAGACGATGCAAATACCCCAGTGAAAAGCAGGGAAGTACTATAAGTACACTGAGAGATAACACAATAGGTGTAAGGGGCCCAAGACTACTGAACAGCCTCCCATCATATATATGGGGGATTACCAACAGAGACATAGCTGTCTAAGACGAAACAGGATAGGTTAAAAAAAAGTGTGGTTCGTACGTTGAACTGCGTGTGGCCAGCAGTAATAGCCTAGTTGATAAGGCCCTTATCCACCAGGAGGCCTGGTCATGGACCGGGCCGCGGGGGCGTTGATCCTTCAGGTAAGTAGCATCAAGGAATCAAGAGACCTTCACCGATATCAAAACACTTCCTTAGAAGGTAACGAATCAATAAAAATGTATATTTTTCATATTTTAGCTTCACCAAAAAAGTTAACAGTGGCAGTTTCTTATTCTGTAGTAGTAGCAGTATCAGTTGTAGTAGTAGTAGTAGTAGCAGTATCAATAGTAGTAGCAGCAGTATCAGTAGTAGTATCAGTAGTAGTAGTAGTAGTAGTAGTAGTAGTAGAAGTAGTAGTAGTAGCAGTAGTAGCAGTAGTAGCAGTAGTAGTAGTAGTAGTATTAGCAGTAGTAGTAGTAGTAGTAGTAGTATTAGCAGTAGCAGTATCAGTAGTAGTAGTAGTAAAAACAATAAAATTATTACTATTGTAGTTTTACCCAGTCCTAAAGAAATAAACAATAGAGACAATAGGGGTTATTACAAGCCTCTCGCAATATACCATGTACAGCTCACTATTATGAAGCTGATTTCATGCTCCGTAAACCAAATGATATTGTGCATTCTGAAAGTGGTGGCGGATGGTGGAAGTGGTGAACGTAGTAGTGGTGGGATTGGAGGTGGTGATGGTGGTAGTGCTAAAGGTGGTACTGGCAGTGGTGGTAGTGCTAAAGGTGGTACTGGCAGTGGTGGTAGTGCTAAAGGTGGTACTGGCAGTGGTGGTAGTGCTAAAGGTGGTACTGGCAGAGGTGGTAGTGCTAAAGGTGGTACTGGCAGTGGTGGTAGTGCTAAAGGTGGTACTGGCAGTGGTGGTAGTGCTAAAGGTGGTACTGGCAGAGGTGGTAGTGCTAAAGGTGGTACTGGCAGTGGTGGTAGTGCTAAAGGTGGTACTGGCAGAGGTGGTAGTGCTAAAGGTGGTACTGACAGTGGTGGTAGTGCTAAAGGTGGTACTGGCAGTAGTGGTAATGCTAAAGGTGGTACTGGCAGTGGTGGTAGTGCTAAAGGTGGTACTGGCAGAGGTGGTAGTGCTAAAGGTGGTACTAGCAGTGGTGGTAGTGCTAAAGGTGGTACTGTCAGTGGTGGTAGTGCTAAAGGTGGTACTGGCAGTGGTGGTAGTGCTAAAGGTGGTACTGGCAGTGGTGGTAGTGCTAAAGGTGGTACTGGCAGTGGTGGTAGTGCTAAAGGTGGTACTGGCAGTGGTGGTAGTGCTAAAGGTGGTACTGGCAGTGGTGGTAGTGCTAAAGGTGGTACTGACAGTGATGGTAGTGCTAAAGGTGGTACTGACAGTGATGGTAGTGCTAAAGGTGGTACTGACAGTGATGGTAGTGCTAAAGGTGGTACTGACAGTGGTGGTAGTGCTAAAGGTGGTACTGACAGTGGTGGTAGTGCTAAAGGTGATACTGACAGTGGTGGTAGTGCTAAAGGTGGTACTGACAGTGATGGTAGTGCTAAAGGTGGTACTGACAGTGGTGGTAGTGCTAAAGGTGGTACTGACAGTGGTGGTAGTGCTAAAGGTGGTACTGACAGTGGTGGTAGTGCTAAAGGTGATACTGACAGTGGTGGTAGTGCTAAAGGTGATACTGACAGTGGTGGTAGTGCTAAAGGTGGTACTGGCAGTGGTGGTAGTGCTAAAGGTGGTACTGGCAGTGGTGGTAGTGCTAAAGGTGGTACTGGCAGTGGTGGTAGTGCTAAAGGTGGTACTGGCAGTGGTGGTAGTGCTAAAGGTGGTACTGGCAGTGGTGGTAGTACTAAAGGTGGTGTTGGCAGTGGTGGTAGTACTAAAGGTGGTGTTGGCAGTGGTGGTAGTACTAAAGGTGGTGTTGGCAGTGGTGGTTTAAGTGGTGGTAGCAGTTGAGCTAGTTTAAGTGCTGGTAATAGTAGTGTAGTAATGGTAGTGGCAGTTTAAGGGATATTTTACAGTCTACCATAGGATATAATTTCCGTATACAAACTTGCAACAGTCCCTCCTGTGATTTTAAGGTCTAAAATACTAAATTAGGATACAAGTTGCACCGTAACTTGAACGTCTGTTTCAATGCTTCTCAGATGATCCTAACTAGCATTGCAAACTTTGTAAAACATGCAGAGAGTAAAGGTTGTCTGACTGTTACCAGTCATATATAAGGCTGTTAGTGCACATTATCATCGTGCTTAATATGTAAAATCTGTAACTTTGGCTTAAAAACCAACAATCGCGTGGCCGAATAAACAGAGTGAAAAACTCAAAATTGTATAACTCCGCGAAAATCTGTTAACATAACGAAAAATAAGAACATCATTTCTGTCAAATAGAACTTAATAAATTTAGACTGACCTAAGGTTAGGTAAAGTGTCTGTTAGGATTAATTATTTTTATTTTTTTATCAGTTTAGTTAAAAGTATATATGAAAAAAAGTAATAGACACATTTTCGAAGAGCTCTATTTTTACGAGAGTTCTAAGCTAAACCTATATGGGTCATGAAGCACCTGGGAAATGTAAAGTATTTAGGGTTGATCCAAGTATGGGGAAGGGTGAATATATCTGTAATTACTTGGACTGACAGTCCTTCACCAGCAATCAAGAACTCCACCCTTCCCTTGAGTGTGTTGGTGACGGGTCTCTAGGGTTGTTCCACTCAGCCCGGCCTTAGGACACTTTTCCTGATATTACCTACATTATTCTCGTTGCTGGTCCATGGCGAGTTTTTCCTATTCCTAGTAAACCAGACTGGGAACATCTTGCTAGTAAACCAGACTGGGAACATCTTGCTAGTAAACCAGACTGGGAACATCTTGCTAGTAAACCAGACTGGGAACATCTTGCTAGTAAACCAGACTGGGAACATCTTGCTAGTAAACCAGACTGGGAACATCTTGCTAGTAAACCAGACTGGGAACATCTTGCTAGTAAACCAGACTGGGAACATCTTACTAGCAAACCAGACTGGGAACATCTTGCTAGCAAACCAGACTGGGAACATCTTGCTAGCAAACCAGACTGGGAACATCTTGCTAGCAAACCAGACTGGGAACATCTTGCTAGCAAACCAGACTGGGAACATCTTGCTAGCAAACCAGACTGGGAACATCTTGCTAGCAAACCAGACTGGGAACATCTTGCTAGTAAACCAGACTGGGAACATCTTGCTAGTAAACCAGACTGGGAACATCTTGCTAGTAAACCAGACTGGGAACATCTTGCTAGTAAACCAGACTGGGAACATCTTGCTAGTAAACCAGACTGGGAACATCTTGCTAGTAAACCAGACTGGGAACATCTTGCTAGTAAACCAGACTGGGAACATCTTGCTAGTAAACCAGACTGGGAACATCTTGCTAGTAAACCAGACTGGGAACATCTTGCTAGTAAACCAGACTGGGAACATCTTGCTAGTAAACCAGACTGGGAACATCTTGCTAGTAAACCAGACTGGGAACATCTTGCTAGTAAACCAGACTGGGAACATCTTGCTAGTAAACCAGACTGGGAACATCTTGCTAGTAAACCAGACTGGGAACATCTTGCTAGTAAACCAGACTGGGAACATCTTGCTAGTAAACCAGACTGGAAACATCTTGCTAGTAAACCAGACTGGGAACATCTTGCTAGTAAACCGGACTGGGAACATCTTGCTAGTAAACCAGACTGGGAACATCTTGCTAGTATACCACACTGGGAACATCTTGCTAGTATATCACACTGGGTATATCTTGCTAGTATACCACACTGGGAACTTGCTAGTATACCACACTGGGAACATCTTGCTAGTATACCACACTGGGAACATCTTGCTAGTATACCACACTGGGAACATCTTGCTAGTATACCACACTGGGTATATCTTGGTAGTATACCACACTGGGAACAACTTGCTAGTATACCACACTGGGAACATCTTGCTAGTATACTACACTGGGAACATTTTGCTAGTATACCACACTGGGAACATTTTGCTAGTATACCACACTGGGAACATCCTGCTAGTATACCACACTGGGAACATCTTGCTAGTATACCACACTGGGAACATCTTGCTAGTATACCACACTGGGAACATCTTGCTAGTATACCACACTGGGTACATCTTGCTAGTATACCACACTGGGAACATCTTGCTAGTATACCACACTGGGAACATCTTGCTAGTATACCACACTGGGAACACCTTGCTAGTATACCACACTGGGAACATCTTGCTAGTATACCACACTGGGAACACCTTGCTAGTATACCACACTGGGAACACCTTGCTAGTATACCACACTGGGTACATCTTGCTAGTATACCACACTGGGTACATCTTGCTAGTATACCACACTGGGAACACCTTGCTAGCATACCACACTGGGTATATCTTGCTAGTATACCACACTGGGTACATCTTGCTAGTATACCACACTGGGAACACCTTGCTAGTATACCACACTGGGTACATCTTGCTAGTATACCACACTGGGTACATCTTGCTAGTATACCACACTGGGAACATCCTGCTAGTATACCACACTGGGAACATCTTGCTAGTATACCACACTGGGAACATCTTGCTAGTATACCACACTGGGTACATCTTGCTAGTATACCACACTGGGAACATCTTGCTAGTATACCACACTGGGAACATCTTGCTAGTATACCACACTGGGAACATCTTGCTAGTATACCACACTGGGTACATCTTGCTAGTATACCACACTGGGTACATCTTGCTAGTATACCACACTGGGTACATCATGCTAGTATACCACACTGGGAACACCTTGCTAGTATACCACACTGGGAACACCTTGCTAGTATACCACACTGGGTACATCTTGCTAGTATACCACACTGGGTACATCTTGCTAGTATGCCACACTGGGAACACCTTGCTAGTATGCCACACTGGGTACATCTTGCTAGTATGCCACACTGGGAACATCTTGCTAGTATACCACACTGGGAACATCTTGCTAGTATACCACACTGGGAACATCTTGCTAGTATACCACACTGGGAACATCTTGCTAGTATACCACACTGGGAACATCTTGCTAGTATACCACACTGGGAACATCTTGCTAGTATACCACACTGGGAACATCTTGCTAGTATACCACACTGGGAACATCTTGCTAGTATACCACACTGGGAACATCTTGCTAGTATACCACACTGGGAACATCTTGCTAGTATACCACACTGGGAACATCTTGCTAGTATACCACACTGGGAACATCTTGCTAGTATACCACACTGGGTACATCTTGCTAGTATACCACACTGGGTACATCTTGCTAGTATACCACACTGGGAACATCTTGCTAGTATACCACACTGGGAACATCTTGCTAGTATACCACACTGGGAACATCTTGCTAGTATACCACACTGGGAACATCTTGCTAGTATACCACACTGGGAACATCTTGCTAGTATACCACACTGGGTACATCTTGCTAGTATACCACACTGGGTACATCTTGCTAGTATACCACACTGGGAACACCTTGCTAGTATACCACACTGGGAACATCTTGCTAGTATACCACACTGGGTACATCTTGCTAGTATACCACACTGGGAACACCTTGCTAGTGATCTACACTGGGAACATCTTGCTAGTGATCTACACTGGGAACATCTTGCTAGTGATCTACACTGGGAACATCTTGCTAGTGATCTACACTGGGAACATCTTGCTAGTGATCTACACTGGGAACATCTTGCTAGTGATCTATACTGGGAACATCTTGCTAGTGATCTACACTGGGAACATCTTGCTAGTGATCTATACTGGGAACACTGGGATCTACACTGGGAACACCTTGCTAGTGATCTACACTGGGAACATCTTGCTAGTGATCTACACTGGGAACATCTTGCTAGTGATCTACACTGGGAACATCTTGCTAGTGATCTACACTGGGAACATCTTGCTAGTGATCTATACTGGGAACATCTTGCTAGTGATCTACACTGGGAACATCTTGCTAGTGATCTATACTGGGAACATCTTGCTAGTGATCTACACTGGGAACATCTTGCTAGTGATCTACACTGGGAACATCTTGCTAGTGATCTACACTGGGAACATCTTGCTAGTGATCTACACTGGGAACATCTTGCTAGTGATCTACACTGGGAACATCTTGCTAGTGATCTACACTGGGAACATCTTGCTAGTGATCTACACTGGGAACATCTTGCTAGTGATCTACACTGGGAACATCTTGCTAGTGATCTACACTGGGAACATCTTGCTAGTGATCTACACTGGGAACATCTTGCTAGTGATCTATACTGGGAACATCTTGCTAGTGATCTACACTGGGAACATCTTGCTAGTGATCTACACTGGGAACATCTTGCTAGTGATCTACACTGGGAACATCTTGCTAGTGATCTACACTGGGAACATCTTGCTAGTGATCTACACTGGGAACATCTTGCTAGTGATCTACACTGGGAACATCTTGCTAGTGATCTACACTGGGAACATCTTGCTAGTGATCTACACTGGGAACATCTTGCTAGTGATCTACACTGGGAACATCTTGCTAGTGATCTACACTGGGAACATCTTGCTAGTGATCTACACTGGGAACATCTTGCTAGTGATCACTGGGAACATCTTGCTAGTGATCTACACTGGGAACATCTTGCTAGTGATCTACACTGGGAACATCTTGCTAGTGATCTATACTGGGAACATCTTGCTAGTGATCTATACTGGGAACATCTTGCTAGTGATCTACACTGGGAACATCTTGCTAGTGATCTACACTGGGAACATAAGCAGCGTGCTGCTACGCTACTCTATGATAGTTACATTGTGGAAACAACAGTTGTGTTGTCCTGACATATTCCATCACACATTAGATTTTGCCGTCAAAGCAACTATTTTATTGTGCATTCCATGTATACCCTGTGGACGCTAGCGCAACAGCATAGGATACACAGTAGGCCTTGGGACTAGGTCTCAAAAGGATTAATAGGAGAGCATCTGCAATTATATCTACAGTTGACTATGTTGCAAGCAAATTTAGGAAACTGGCTTAATATATCTGGTATCTTATTTTCATTAAGATAGTTTGACATATCACAGGTTATTATACCTATATTTCCCAGTAAGTGGACAATTAAGGAATAGTGCTTAACATAGTGACCATAGGGATGGTCATATACTTTGCATTATCGTTTTATCATGTGTCTGTGTGTGTGTCTGCCGAACTGCCAGTAGTAGTTGTAACCAAGCCTAAGCCTAGCCATTACATCAGTGAGTCTTTTCACGTTGCAAGTTGATCCAATCGTACTTACCTACGTTCATGTTATCACAGTGAGTGATGCATCTACTCAGGCATCTAAATGCATTTCTATAACATTGCTTCAATATTTATTTCCATCCTATCTGGGTAGTGCCCGAAGGGTATTCCGGGGATATTATTCCTAAAGCTAGACACAGACACATGAAAGTTATATTATACATTTTCCTTCAGGGTACTTTGGTTAATTTACCAACTTTTTCATGGAGTAATCCACTGTGTGACGGAATCCATAAAAAATGTACAGTAATTCCTTTTTTCTTGGATTTTTTTGATCTTCCATCACAGAGGATGAGTTTTCCCAGTTATATTCCATCACACAGGATGGGTTCCCAGTTATCCCTCACAGAGGATGGGTTCCCAGTTATCCCTCACACAGGATGGGTTCCCAGTTATCCCTCACACAGGATGGGTTCCCAGTTATCCCTCACACAGGATGGGTTCC